>NC_061111.1:161220745-161430891 GCF_002878395.1 Capsicum annuum | reverse complement strand
GGCGATATGAAGATCACTGGATACATGTGGAAGAGTAATGACTCTCTTATCTACACATTCCTTGATATAATGACAATCCACTTCAATATGTTTGGTCTTTTCATGAAAAAATGGATTGGTGGCAATCTAAATAGCACTTGTGTTGTCAGTGTGGAGTGGAGTGGGATTACATTGAGGAAATCCAATTTCTGCAAGTAAACCACGAAGCCAAACAATCTCGGAGCAAGCAGTAGATATTGCTCGATATTCAGATTCGGCTGAAGATTTTGAAACACGGTCTTGCTTCTTGCTCTTCCAAGATATCAAAGAATCTTCGAGAAACATGCACCATCCCGTGACGGAGCGACGGGTGTCAGGACATCCAGCCTAATCAGAATCACTAAAAGCATTAAGCTGAATTGGAGAACCACTAGGAAAGAATAATCCACGAGTAGATGTTCCCAAGAGATATTGACTGATGCGACAGACAACGACCAAATGTAGATGACGGGGAGCCTGCATCAATTGACTCACTTGTTGAACTGCAAAAGAGATATCTGGCCGAGTAATAGTAAGATAATTTAGGCTCCCAACTAATTGCCGAAACAAAGTTGGATCAGGAAGAAGATCTCCTTCCTCTCGATGATACTTTATATTTAATTCCAATGGAGTATTTACAGAGGAAGATTCTTGAAAACCAGCCAAAGTAATCAATCTTAAGTATAATTTTGTTGGTTCAAGAACTCACCTAAAGAATCATGATGAACTTCCAACCCTAAAAAGTATGTAAGATTACCGAGATCTTTCATATGAAAACAATCCTTTAGCTGCTGTTGGAGGATCGTGATTAGTGAATAGTGAAGAGTCAGTTCCTGTGATAATAATATCATCTACATACACCAAAAGAAGAACACAACCTGAAGATGCTTGTCGAAGAAACAAAGATGAGTCATATTTGCTCTGCTCAAAAGAGAATTGAAGCAAAGTAGATCGGAACTTGTCAAACCAAGCTCTGGGAGCTTGTTTTAATCCATATAAAGACCACTTCAATTTGCATACATCTGATGTAGGTGATGAGAACAAAACAGGTGGGGGTTTCATATAAATATCTTCTTTGGGATCACCATGGAGAAACACATTTTTAACATCTATCGGATGAAGAGGCCAATTTTGTGACGCAGCAATGACAATAATAGCGCGCACCATAGTCATTTTTACCATAGGTGCAAAAGTCTCCTCATAGTCCACACCACACTCCTATTTGTTTCCAAGAACCACTGGTCGAGCTTTGTATCGATCAAGGGTTCCATCGGAATGAAGTTTAATTGAATAAACCCATTTACATCCAATTGGACAGACATTTGAAGGACAAGGAACAATGTCCTATATGTTATTTTCTTTAAGAGCCAAAAGTTCTTTCATTGCTTTCTGCCAATATTCAAGCTTGGAGGCTTGTGAGTAACCTATTGGAATAGACATGGTGGATAAAGTTGAGGAAAAACCATACCGTTTAGGAGGATGAGACACTCTTGGAGATCGCCGAGGAGGGTCAAAAGGAGCAGACCTTGAAAAAATCTTAGATTTTGGTTGTGGAGCAGTCTCAAGTGGCGGATTTGTTTCGGAATGGGGTAAAGTTGGCCAACGTCGTTCATACAACAATCCAGGTTTGATGAACCTCTTAGAAGAAAATGACAAATCCTCAAAAGTCAGAAGAAGAGGAGAAACAGAAGATGACTCAACATGGGTGAGAAAGAAAGACTAATCTTCAAAGAACACAACATTTCTAGAAACAAGAAATTTGTTAGAACTTGGATCAAAACAAATAAAACCTTTGTGCGAAGTACTATAACCTAGAAAAACACATTTAGTAAACTAAACAGAAAGTTTATTGCATTGAGAAGAAGGTAGGTGCACAAAATAAACACAACCAAATGTATGAGAACTATGGTAGTTAGGATACTCATGATAAAGACGATAATATGGAGACTCAAGATTTAACACTTTAGATGGAAGTCTATTAATCAAATAAACAGCAGTAGACAAAGCTTTCACCCAGTATTTAGATGGTACAAATGACTCAATCAATAAAGTACGAGTGACATCTAAAAGACGGCGGTTTTTACGCTCAACAACCCCATTTTGTTGTGGTGTATATGGGCAAGAGCGTTGTGAGATGATCCCTTTCTCAAGTAAGAAATTATTGAATTCATGAGACATATTCTCCATCGAAATCAGATCTTAGTATTTTAATACACGTGGAAAACTGATTCTCAATGTAAGCCAAAAATTTCTTAGAACATGGAAAACACTTCAGATTTGGATCGACGAAAATAACCCATGTAAACCGACTATAATCATCTATGAATGTCACAAAATACTTGAAATGAACATGTAAAACAATTGGTGAAATGCCCCAAACAACAACAACAACAACAACAAACCCAGTGTATTTTGACATAGTGAGGTCTGGGGAGGGTAAGATGTACGCTGTTCATACCACTACTCCCGGGGAAGTAGCATGAAATGCCCCAAACATCACTATGAATTACATCAAAATACTTCGTAGCATGACTACCAAAATTAGGAAAAGAAAAAGTTTTACTTTTGCCTAATTTACAAGTGGAACAATCAAAGGAAACAACTGAAAATTGATTTTTATTTCCTAATAAACCAGAGTTTGATAAATGAGATCACGCAATTGAATTTGGATGTCCTACACGTTTATGCCAAACTTCCGTCTTAGTAGTCATAGGATTACAAGCAAAAGATAGAACACGATGAATGTAAAAGTGTATAGGAAACAATTTTCCAACTTTAGGCCCATTCGCGATTATCGTCCCCGATATCTGATCCTGCACAAGGCAACCATTACGAGAAAATTTCACATCACAATTGTCATCTACTAATTGACCAACTGAAATAAGACTAGTGGAGAGCTTTGGTGATACAAAAACATTCTTGAAAGTTTGAGTAATATCCCCAACTTTGGTAATGGGTAAATTAGTACCATTGGCCACTTGAATTTGTGAGAGACCATGATACTTACGAACATTTTTTAGCTCACTAGTTGAGTTGGTCATATGATTGGAAGCGCCAGAATCAATAGGCCAAAGATTAGATGGAATATCGTTACCTTGTAGCCCCAAGGCTGAAAGGGCTGACATAATTATTTTTTGTATCATTCCAGGAGTAAGAACTTGTCCAGTTGCCGGAGTAGCAAATTGGTTGTTAGTTCTTGTTGAATATGAGTTATCAGAAATGGAACCATTTATCTCCGCTTGGAAGGCATTGATCCTACGATTTTGAGGACGAGTGGGACAATCCTTGATTATATGCCCGTGTTGTTTACAATTATTACAAAACTTCTTACCACAATTGCTCGCAATATGGCCTGTAGCATTGAATTTTGCTCATTTCCCTACCTTTTCCTTGAGCAGCAAATGCAAAAGCCTGAATGTTTTCTTGCTTGAAAGCATTTTGTGTGAAAAGACGCTGTTCTTCACGAAGTAATTCCCTAAAACAGATATCTAACGAGGGAGACGGGTCTTGATTCATCAAGTTAGAGCGCACACGTCTTGATTCATCAAGTTAGAGCGCACACTCTCAAATTCAAATCGCAATTTCATCAAAAACGGGTCTCTCTTGCTTTGCTCATAAACTGCTTGAATTACAGATATAGATTCAGCAAGTAGTTTAGCATAAATAATATCAGTAAATTCAGCCCATAAGTTCTGAAATCTTGAGAAATAATCTTGAATGGAGAGACCTCCTTGAGAGTAATTAGCAATTACATGCTCTAGCTGAAAGCGATTTGCGCTATGGTCTTAGTTGTAAACCTTTTGTAAGTAATCTCACATGGCCTTTGCTGTCTTGTATGGCCTGAGATTAAGAACAGTAAGAGGGTCAATGGACCCTAAAATCCATGTCATCACCCGAGCAACTTTAATTTTCCACTAACCGAGCTTTGTAAGATTGGCAGGAGCAGGATCACTCCCATCTATATGTCCCCATAATTCTTTTCTGGTGACAAATAGTTGAAATTGAAATTCCCAAGCAAAGTAATTTTTTCCGGTGAAACGAACATGGAAGGACTCAAACTGATGTGACACCATGTTCTTGACTAGCCAAGGGAGATAGAAACACAATGATACCAGAATGACCAAGATGAAATTCCTAAGATGCTTAGGACAAACTGTTAACAGTAACAGTAAGCAATAAGCAGAGCCAAGACTTTCAAAAAAAATTCTGAAAGGAATCACAGATGAGAGAATCTAAGAATTAAAGCTGAAAAGAAGGCTCTAATACCATGTCAATTTTGCTGAATGATCTCTCAAGTTGAGAGTTAATGTCATTAAATAGAAAGAATTCTCCTTGTACATCCCTAAAGATCTGCCATGAATCCCCTAATATCTGTCATTACATCTCTAAGAATATCTCCTATATCTAAGTATTAAAAGCTATTTACATAAATATTTACAAATATTACACATTTATAACTGAAATCTGTATGCTGAAATCTGTCCAGAAAATCTGTTGGATAGATATATGTCTATTATCCTAACAGTCCCAAGGAAGGCTTTAAGCCACGGGGTCCAAGGGGTTAAAGTTGGAAATGTTGTAGAGTGCCCTCAACTTAAAAACTGAAAAAGCATCGCCTTTGACTATGAGTCAACCATCGACTCGTTACCACAAGTCATAACCAAGACAGTGACTAGGACCCCATACACGGTCGACCTTACGACTTGACCAACCCATTCGTAATGAGACTCTACGATTCGTAGGGTCCAATCGTCGTCAACACAGAACCCAAATTGGGGTATACACTAGACGCCCTATGATTGCACCTAACGACTCGTAACATAACCTTACGGCTCTTTGCGAGCCACTTGTACCCAGAGCTGAGTTAAGCCACCAACTTATTGATTTGATTACGACTCATCCCAACGAGTCGTCAAGACATCTTACGACTTCGGGGGTCCAGTCGTAACCAAGGCAGTGAGCTTCAAGGCTCAAGAAATTTTCAAGGGCCGAAATCCGGGGTGTTTCAATTTCTAATACGTTTCATCAACATTAAAATCCTATATATTTTCTAGTTCTTTATATCAGTGTTTTTGACATAATTATAAGCCTTAGCTACTCTAGGACTAGCAGTAGCACCATCAGTCATAGCAGGATCCTGTTCTTGACTGACCTCGATTTTCAAGCTTTAGGAATAGGATTAGGATCACAACTGGCTGGTTGGCTAAAATATGTTTCATCAAAATGTGTAAGATCCTCTATATATTTTGTTTGGTTTAAGAATAGGATTAGGATTACTAGAACTAGCACCTTTTTCCTTTTGACTCATACGAGAAAACAGGTTTTTGATTGATAACATTTAAATGGCCATTGGCGACGACTCATTTTTGTTTGTTGCGGTGCAGAATCGGGACTAGACTGGCCTGGGATACCAGGCCCAAACTGCTGATTCGCCCCATCCCCTGTTCCCCTAAATCCGTCCCACCCACCCTAAGCCTATACCGGCCTGTCTGGGACAGGACCGGGCCGGCTCAGGTTATCCCCGCCCCTCGGACAGCCTTAGTGCTGGAGATGGGTGGTTTACAGCAAAGTGAAAGGTCCAGTTAGTATAACATCTAATTTAATGATATCGCCTGCATTTTTTAAATCGGCATGATAAAGTGATAGTGCTTGACAAGCTTCACTCTCTATTCTTTCTTGTATATGTGTGGTTTACAATACGAAATTTTAAGCTTTGAGGCTTAAGGTGACGGCACTAGCTAATACAGCTGTCCTTATGTGTCATTTTGGTAAATGATGAATCACCTTAAGTTATAGCAATTCACTCTTACGGGACTGGTTATGCCTTTAATGTGCTTCTCCCACCAAACTAGGAGATGGAAGAAAGATACTTCAAATTCAATCTGATTTTTCTTTTTACTGTATTTGTCATTATTCTGTTTACTACACTTTTACAATTCCAAATGAGCCTATGTTATTTGACAGGAGAGAAATACGAGCTGGCCAAGAAAATGAAGATAAAGCTAGTGAATCACCGGTGGTTAGAAGATTGGTGAGCCAGAACTTTTTGTAGAAGTTTACACATGGCTTTGCTACCATACCACTTTGGTCATTTTTCCTCAGTAGAAACTTTCTACTTCAAGTTACTAAAGATTCTTCCTTCTGAATTTGTTTTAATCTGCAGTTTAATGGCTTGGGAAATTCTACCTGAGGCTTGCTATGATAAAAGGTGAGATCTTTTCCCACCCTGAATGTGATTTGGCTTGTTCTCTGAGTCAGAGGGCACCTTTTTTTTTCTTTGGTTGTGATGTTTTAGCTTACGGTATATTGAGGTCCCCTTGTTGGTCATGTCCACAAGCTTGCCCATTATTTTTGCAATACTTGAATATATGAAGTTTTACATTTTTGGATTATGAAATCCTGTTCTAGAATGCCGTAGTATTCCTATTTGATGTAATCAACACAAAGATTAATCTTTTAAGGTTATGTAATTAATACTATAAAGAACATGAACTATTGTATGTGCTTAATCTCAATCTAGGGGAAGGTCATGCAAAAATTTCGAGGCACCTTCTGAGATTTCAGTCAACTATCTTAGTGTAGGTCTGTAATGCTAAGGCTTTCTTGCTTGGCTTGTTTTATTTCTTTTCTGTGGTAAGTTTTTGTACCAAGGAGAAAATGAGTCAACATACATAAGCAAGAAAGCCTTGTGCTCCTAAAATGAAGTTATAATTGCTGAAAAGAACTGTCAAATGAAAATGGCATTAAGTACAACGTACAGACAAAACAAGAGGTCATGCTAGACACAGTATGCTATGTTTGTGAACCTCAATTTTGATTACCCAATTAAACCATTAAATTAATAAGAAAACTTGTAACATGCTCACACCAGTGTTCTTTTGTTTTTGGATTCCAGTGGCTATGAGTTGGAGATGATGGAAGCTGAAGCCAAGGATTCTGAAGATGAGCGAGACGACATTGCTGCAAACATGGGCAAGGAGAGAGCTTCTTTCACTAGTCCTCAACATTCAAAGAGTCCCGATCAATTCCTTTTGAAGGAGGAAATCTCCAGGAACATCTTAGAGATACATACACCTACAGGTTTGTCAAATTTTGGAAACAATAAAGAGCTGTTATTATGTGCTCCCAAGGAATCAAAATCAGACCTGGCTACAGCCTTTGAAGAATCTCACAATAGGCAATTTGAGACCCATGGCCCCACAATGAATAGAAATGAAGATGGGCCACACAGCATGCTACGAGATGGAAATATTCTGACTTCGGTTTCTAATAGTGCGAAGGAGTCTGCTAGCTCTTGTTTGTCAAACAGTTGTGTTAAAGGTTATTCCCGAAAAAGACCTAGAAAAATCAGCCTCGCCATGGCCTCGGAACAAATTGAGAGTGAAGGATGTCCCGCTAATGAGGTGAGTAAACATTGTGATAACTTCAGCATGTCTTCAGAGAAAGAGCAGGATGGAACTGATGTTGGTTCAGCAAAAATCCCTACAACTAAATTGGCATGCCTTAAAAAGGGCCAAAGTGGTGTGCTTCCTGAGAAAAGGAGGGTGGACATGTTATATAATGGCTCTCCAAAACCGAATCATAACCCAGAAAGCATGTTAGACAGTGACCTGGGTGTTAAAAGTTATTCACGAAAAAAATCTGGAAAAATTGGTCTCAACATGGCTTTGGAAAAAATTGAGAGTGCAGGATGTCCTCCCACTAATGTGGTGAGTCAACATTGTGGTAACTTGAACATCTCCTCAGAGAAAGAGCAGGATGGAACTGAAGTTGGTCCTACTGAAATTCCTACAAGTAAAATGCCATGCCTTGAAAAGGGCCAAAGTGGTATACTCCCTGCAAAAAGTAGGATGGACATGTTATTTAATGGCTCTCCAAAAACGAATCATAGTCCAGAAAACGTGTTAGATGGTGACCTGGTGGAAGATCGTGGTGAAGAGTTAGGCAGACATTTGTCATTACAGAATAATATCCAATTTGGCAATGGTGCAGGTCTTGACCCCTTGAAAAGTTGTGATGCTTCTTTCTCCAATTCCATAAAACATGGCAATCAGCGAGAGTGTGATGAGGATGCATTGCAAGCTGCCAATTGTGCAGTTGTGGGGTTAAAAAGGACAGCTTTCAGCAGCAATGTGGACCCTGTGAATTTTCACTCATGTGAGACTGAACATTCTACAGGTGAACAAAACTGTCCAAGGAGTGAACTACAAGCTGTCAAAAATCCATCTCCAGGCAATGAAAGAGAATATATTGAGAAGTCTATTCAGTTGGCTGAATTGGACGATGTTGTAGGAGATGCTAGGTCAGGGTCTAAGCCATTAAAGATAAAATCCCTTTCCAAGAAGACACTGGGATCTGGACTAAGTCTCTGCGAAAGGGAAGCAAGAAATCAGAAAGGTACTGCATTTCATAACAAGACTGTTTCAGCAAATGATTCTGCACCTTCTGTGAGCTGGGGCAGAAAGGACAGAGATCACCAAGAGGTTCTTAGCATTGCAAAGGTTGAGGTTCCACCAGCGGATAGTGCAGAATCAAGCAAAGAGACTGAGAAAAGAAAATACTTTGATTCTGGAAAGAAAGATGTTAAAACAGCTGAATCCATAGGTGATAATACTGAAACTCCAGAGAACAAAGAGTATGATGAGTTGAATGTCTTAGCAGGAAAGCTCACTGGGGAACTGCAGTCTCTGGTTAAACCTGCGGAGAAACTAGTGGTGAACATGGATTGGACTGATGTGAAAGATTGTGCTGTGAGGCATGATGGTGACAACAAGAACTTTGAAACTCAAAAAACTCTCTCTGGCAAGAACACCAGGTCAAATAAATCAACTTCTGCTGAGAACGATGTAGATGTGAAAGTAACCAAAGGTCCAAAGTATTTGATGAAGAGGGGCAAAACAAATAATTTAGCTGCTAAAAGAGCTGTAATTTCCCGAAGGGTTGCCAAAAGGAAGAAGTCTGAAAATAATAAAAAGCAGAATGTGGAAATAGATAATGGAAAATGTTTGCCTGTAACAGGTGAACAGACAGGAACGGCACCTGATCATGAGTTGAACTCCATGGATATGGATAAGGAGAATAGCCCTCTTATGGGAGGCCAAAGCACGAATCATAATGATCGTGGAGCTGGCAGAAGTTCTCCGAAATGTGATAACAAAAGACCTCTAAAGGCTGGTGTTGCAAATTCTCGCTCATTGCAGGTTACTAAAGTAGGAACTGAGCCGAGATGGTTTATCCTTAGTGGGCATCGGCTGCAAAGAAAGGAATTTGAGAAGGTCATCAAACGCTTGAAAGGAAATGTATGCAGAGATTCTCATCAATGGTCATATCAGGCAACTCATTTCATTGTTCCTGATCCAGTTCGCAGAACTGAGAAATTGTTTGCTGCTGCCGCCTCTGGAAGGTAATGCATCAATAATCATGATTTACAGTAGTGCCGACTTTACTGGTAAACTGATTGGTGTATTGATTCTTGCAGGTGGATCCTGAAGTCCGATTATTTAACAGCTAGCAATGAAGCTGGAAGATTGTTGGATGAAAAAAAATATGAATGGTACAAAAAGGGCTTAACAGAAGATTTAGCAACCGACTTAGAGGCTCCAAGGAAGTGGCGGCTCCTGAGGGAGAGAACTGGACATGGTGCATTTTATGGAATGAAGATAATCATATATGGAGATTGCATTGTACCACCATTGGTGAGTTATTTTGCACTTGGTCACTGAGTACCTTGTAATTGGTCACGGGTTCAAGCCTCAGAAATAAGCCTCTGGTAGAAATGCAAGGTAAGGCTGCGTACAATACACCCTTGTGGTGGGGCCCTTCCCCGGACCCTGGGCATAGCGGGAGTTTTAGTGCACCGGGCTGCCCTATTTTTTGTCTTTAATATCTCAATATTGCTACTTTTTGTTAAATCAGGATACACTGAAGCGTGCTGTCAAGGCCGGAGATGGTACTATATTAGCAACTTCACCTCCATACACTCGCTTCCTTAACTCAGGCGTCGATTTTGCTGTTGTCGATGAGACCATGCCTCTTTATGATATGTGGGTTCAAGAATTCCTAAGGTGTGAAATACCTTGCATTTTGCCTGATTACTTGGTGGCTTATGTGTGCAAGCCCGGTTATCCCCGTGACAATTATGTACAATACAATACTCATACTTGGGTAGAAAGGTCACTGAAAAAACTGGCAGATTGCTTGGAAGAGTTGGTTGCGGATATGGTGCCACCAGATGACAACAGTAAGATGGAATGCTGATAGTGTTGATGAAATGACTTCTATGGATTTATATTGATATTTTATGTTTTTTTCTGTGACCATGCTGTGAATGTATACCTGAGGAAGACTGGTTTTGCCTAGACTATAGCAAGAATAGTATGAAGATAACTACGTGCCGGATGCAGGTGTTAGAGACTGTATAATTTTGTATAGAGCAGTGTATTGTTGCCATTTCTTGGTACCAATTTTCTTATGCCGGAGTCTGCGGATCATGATTTGAGCCTGAAAGCGCATCTCGAACAATTATTATTTTTCTTAAGATTGTATCTAATGATTAAATGTGTTGTTTGTCATCTATGTCAACACGGCTAGAATATATCTCAATTTTTTGTTTCTTCAAGAAACTTTCTTGGATTCAATTTATCCTTGTGCCTTAGCATTGGTTTCATGTGCTAACCAAGCCCACTTGCCAAGTGTACCTCCCTCTTTTTCCAAGAGCCCTTGAGGAGTCAAACATATTATCCTGGATGTTAAGATCAATTTGACTCTTCTACTGCAAACGGAGTTATTAGAGATGAATGATACACTTTTAAGTATAAATAGCTAAATTAATGGATTTGCATTATAACCTACTAACAAATTGTTTGTTTGTGATAATATTTAATTGGATCGTCAAACATATTATCCAGGATGTTAAGATCAATTTGACTCCTATACTGCAAACGGAGTTATTAGGGACGAATGATAAGTACAAATAACTAAATTAATGGATTTGTATTATAACCTACTAACAAATTGTTCGCTTGTGATAATATTAAATTGGATCATCAATATTGCTGTTGGCATTCTTACAGAAAACAATGGACAAATTTGAGAAAAAGCATATTGAAACTCTAAACGAATACTCTTTCAAAATTAAGCAGACCTTTTAAAACAGGTAACTTACATAAATTTCGGATTTTTTAATGGGTTCTAACACTTCATCCCATAATTTTGTTTAATTACATCATATCCTGGATTTTAAAGTTTTGATACATTTATTATATCGTGATACATATAGGTTGTAATACATTTAAAATAAATTATTTTTTAATTAAGGAAGTAACAGATTGTCATTTATTCTGAGGAGTAAATCATGCACAATCAATTACTGAATTTCTAAAATACACAAAAGCAACAATACCCACGATCAACTTTCAAATTTCAAGAAAACCATATGTATTGATTTCAATTGTATCGAAAAATTTCTTCCTTCTTCAATTTTTTGATTATTTTTAATGCTGATTATATCTGTGTTGTTGCGGCATTCCGGTATTTGAGTTTCACAGATTAGGTACAACAACTATCGGGTTGACGTCATTGTGATTCATGAAAATGCTTCGTACTGATATTTAATGGATGATATATCAATTCAATTGAAAATTGATGAATCTCTGAAAAAAAATTCATGCCAAATATGTTGTTCAAAGAAACTCATCAGTAATGGAGATTCATAATGATATGTCTGTGGTTTTTTTTTTTTTTGATATTTTGAAACATGCACCGAAATTCGACAAAGTCATCACATATGTTGGTAAGTTATTTACAAATTATGTAACTGTCACAAAATTTCTTTGGAGAGTTATGTATTTCTACTGATAGCAGCTGTATCATAATGATACGTCTGAATATTAAATGTATCATAATGATACATCTGTAATATGTGCCGTCATTTTAAAAAATCATTTATGATACATATTTATTTAGTAATTTTTATCATTCATATTCTAAGATGATTAACATATCTGTAAATTAAAAAATATTTTTCATATTAGGAAATCAACAAACTACATCTACAGTGTGTATGACGAAGGAAGAAAATACATAGTTCGATTGGATAATAGAACATGCAACTGCGGTAGATTTCAACTTGACGAGATACTTTGCGCGTATGCTATTGCTGTTTTGAAAAGCAAACATGTAAAGGAAATGAAGTCATACTGTTCTGATTATTACAAAAAGGAGACACTGGTCAAGATGTAGAAAATGTTGCCTTGTCCTAAACTGGATTGGCATATACCAACAGAGGTGTTGGAAGATGTGGTTTTGCCTTCAAAATAAAAAAGATCACCAGAAAGACCTAAGAAAGGGAGGCAAAAAAAAAGTAGTGAAACGTTTTCATCAACTTCAAATTGTTGTGGAAAGTGTGTCCGTAAGGTCATAACAAATGCACCTGCAACTATTGCAAAGGAGATGTGATATTTTCGTTTGAATTGGAATATGAAATGTTTATGAAGTTCAATGTTTTGAATTCAATAATTTTAGTTAATCTCTCAAAAACACGTTTCATGAGATATCAATTAGTTGTTTACAATTGATACATATTAAACGTTTGAGAAAGTTATATCATTCATATTAAACGTTTATGAAAGTTATGCTATTCATATTAATATTGTCTGCATTAGTTTTAAGACGTTATCTGGTACATTAGTGATACTTTTTACTAGTTAAAATAAATGTGATACATATATGTGATACATTTTAAATTCCTTAACTAAATTTTTAAAAAATATATTATAATTGTGATTCATATAATTGTTAAAGTTATATGAAACATGTTAAATGTTTATGAAAGTTATGTAATTCATATTAATAGTGCCTGAATTTGTTATACGTTTTGATATATCTAGTATATTAGTGATACATTTTTTAGAATACATAAATCAAATACATATATGTGATACGTTTTAAACTCTTACACTAATTATGAAAAAAAGTTATAACTGTGATTCATGTTATTAATAACAAATCTGCAATATATGAATCAACTTTATATGTGTTTCACTAACTTGTGTGATCAATATGCTACACAAATATTTACATTACCTAAAATATATCAAACATATGTATCAAACATGTAATAGACAATGTCAAACACAATCATAACATATATATAGCATAAAAATATGGTCCAAAATGATGAGAACGCCTCTAATCGAAAATGTCATAGACAACTTAAAACTTAAAAGTAGTAGACTTGAAATATCAAAAGAATCTAACCATATAACAAATTGTTACATCAAATTGTCAAACAATAACTACTAGACTACTACGGCTCGACATCTATCATTTTTGTATCCTCTGATGGAATGAAGCTGCGTTTAGGCCTAGACGGATCCTGATTGTCACTAATATATCCATTCGATGCCTTGTTTACCCCATAATCCCACAATAATGACGCATATCTAGTACTATGCAACCCTGAATTAAAATCTGAAGAAGGTATTTAAAGTCCATCACTTAAAAATTCAGCATGTGCCGCAATAAAGAATCCACAATCCCTGCAACATATTAATAAATTAGTTTAGAAATTCCAGTGGTCAGTTATGTAAAATCCATATATTTAAAAGAAAAAATAATATATACAATGTGCCGCTTCATTGTTGAACAATATCATCAAGAAATTGAATATCAAATGTATGTTGGTCCGTCTTTTCCTTGTATGCTTTCAATAGTGACTAGTCCGTGCATTTTTTCTTCTCAATAAAATCAGATTTTGACAAATAAGTTGACAACATTTCAGCAAGCTTTCAAAAATATTGAGAATAACATAAATTAAACAATGATTCATATATTCATATGTAAATGTATCGCCCTTTTATAAATGTATTACAAATATAATAGTTAAACAAAAATGTAGAACATATGTATCACCAATAATCTGATCGTAAATGTATCACTCTTACAATGTCAACAAAAATGTATCACTCATATAATGATAACAATGTTCTATTCATAAATTAATAATTTTATGTGTGCATCAAGCGCTTCTTTAAGAAAATATGTATCACCAATGAATTTCATACTTGATTCAGTGGAGAATTAGGGATTTACTCTAATTTCAGTGGATCTTTCATTTGCATGTCCGATTCTTAATTTATTGCAACAAAATTTTGTCTAAAAATATTTATTTTTTCTAAGTCATTGTGGTGCTTTGACCTATTTTCATGAAAATCTTTCTCTGTGTAATTAAAATTATCTGAAGTAAAATTTACAACTTGATGACTTGCAAGAACACCTTTTTTTATTTCGATTTGGGAAATCCCCAAAGTGAATGAAGGTGAATCTTCATTAACCCTTGAAAATCAAACAAATTAACAAACAACTATTAAAGCATATATAAATATTGAAATTTAAAGAAGTAAATTGACATTTTTGTGCACTGTTATACCTCTTTGAAAATAACTGAATAATATTGTAATTTAAAGAAGTAAATTGATGGTTTGAAGAAGTTGCAGTAATGGAGAAGGAAGTTGACTCAACTAATGATAATTTAGGAGAGATTTTAGGGGAGAAAATTTTTGAAAAAAAAAAAAGAGCTACATGCATTAATGGTGGAGTAAAACACGGGTGAGGGATTTTTCTCATATGTATCAATAGTAAAAAATTAAATCCAAGATTTTGAGTAATTTTTTAAAAGGTAAGAAATTTTGGATAATAAGATCTCTTATGTTTGTAGTTTTGCGCAATTTTTTCAAAGTTAAAGGGCTAAGATAAAAGTTCTCTAAACTTTTGCATTAGGAAGTTTGATCATATTTCAAGGCATTTTCGCCCACAATTTTTTATCAAATGAGAGACATGGGTAAAAATTAGAAAAAAAAGGACAATAATGGCCTGTCAGCCAAAATAAATTTCACTAAATAGGCTAAAAATGACATTTTCAAGTTAGAGTCATATCGTTTATATGTGCACTGATGCATGTCCTTTTTTTCGGGGGGGGGGGGGGGGGGGGAGGGGTAACACAAATGATCACTCGGCCGAAATTAATTCTAAGAAAATGACCATGAAATTCAAATTCCATTTTCTAGCCATTTTAATTTTCTGGCTCTTTCTATAGAATTTCTATACATTATCTATACATATCTTATACATATAAATATTCTATACGAAAATTATATAGTTTTGATACACAATTTATACAATAATTGTACAGCTTTTTTTTTACACATTTTATACAATAATTATATAATTTTTATACACTTTCTATACATTTTTTATATATATTTTATACTTATACATATTTGATAGAATTATACAATTTCTATACAGTATCTTATATAGATACATATTCTATATAACAATTATACCATTTTTATTCAATTATATTTAATTATTATTTTTAAACAACAAAAAAAAAAGCAAAATATTTTTCGGTTAAAAAATTTATAGCAAAAAAAAGCTGAAATATTTTTAGAAAAGGATCGAATGACCCAGTTGAAAACTGTATCAATACTGTATATGAACTGTATCAATATGGTATATAAACTCTATCTGAACTACATGGGTCAAAATGACCCAAATTAGAAAATGACTATAATGTGAAAATAAAATAGTCGACTGGCTATTTTCTGACAAAATGTAAAAATTGGGCTATTTGTTTAAAAATGACCATGTGGTGTTTTTTTTTTCTTTGTTAATTTTTGGTTGGTCTATGCTTCTTTTTTTTTTTTTTTTTTGGGGGGGGTCATTGCTTTACTTTTCTCTCTTGTTTATTTAAAAGTATAACTGATCTATTTTATTTTTTAAAATTTTACAAAAATAAAAAAAATCAATAATTACAGAAATTGTATAATTATTGTCTAAAAAGTATCTTTATTCAAATGCATTTTAAAAAAAAATGCAAATGCAAATTTGATACCAAATATGCATATACATATATTATACAAATAATGATACAACTTATATATACATCATAATAAGAATTATACAGTTTCAATACATATCCTATACAATCTTTAGTTACAATAATTATTATGATACATATTCTATACAATAATGATACAATTTTTGTACACATCCTATACAAATAGATATTCTGTACAACAATTATACATTTTTAATACACATTTTTATACAATCTTTAGCTGCAATAATTATTCACACACATATTATTTACAATACTTATACAATTTCTATACACATCACATGCAAAAGCATATTCTATACAATAATTATAAAAAGTTTCTTCACATTCTATACAATAATTATACAGTTTTATACACGTTCTTTACAATCTTTAGCTACAATTATTGTTCAAATACATATTTATATACAACAAATATACAATATATATACATTTTTTTACATATTTTTTGTACATATACATATTTCATACAACAAATATATAAATTTTATGCACATCCTATCTAGTTTTTATACATATATCTTATATTGATGCATATTCTATACAATAATGATACAATTTCTATTCACTACTACAATTATACAGTTTTTATACACATTATATACTGATACATAATCTATATAACAAATATATAGTCTGAATATCCAAAGTTACTAATTGAATATGTAGGGCCAATGATTCAAGAACTGAAAATTTTTATATATATAAGATGACAGAACTTTTTAGTTGAGGATTAAAAATTAGTAACAAATATCATCCATAGGGTCCTTTCCAGGACATAACAAGTACAAACACCATCTGCTCAAAAAAGGTCATGGACTTAGGACTTCTTGAGGAAATGTCAGTTGGCTCCTTTACCATCCTTCAACCACCATGTTTCACCATTAAAATGATCCATTATTGTTGGTAAATCAATTATAACTTAGCTCAAATCAACATCCAAAATAATATTAAAATCGAGTTGTTCCTATCCAAAAAACACATCATTAAAACACTTTGATTTGTTGATCATTTGCATCATTTATTCATATATAATGAAAATCGAGTTTATACTAGAGAAAAAAAAGAAGAAAAATTTAAAGAAAATGAAAAAAAAAAATTGGAGGAGAAACCCTTTTTTGAAAAAAAAAAAATTACAAAGAAGAAGAAAAACTGCATATTAAAGACAAATTACGGCCGAAAAAAGGCTAGGAAATAAAAGTAAAAAGGCCAACCGATTATGAACTGTCTAATATGTCAAACTTTGGCCATTTATTTTTAAAATTGTTAGTGCGTGTCATTTTTCCTAAAAATTAAAGATCACCCGAAATAAGAAAAACTTGATATCTACACAACTTTCTAAAAATAGGAATAAAATTTAAATAACTAAAAATTACACAAATACACAACTTATGTTTCTAATATTACAAAAAATCCCAACTCCCTAAACATATTATAAGAATCCCAACATATACACAGAATGCTATGTATATGTCGACTTTGTTATGTATATTAATAGGGAGAGAGAGTAAGTAATTAAAAAAATGGGAGAGGGTGTAATTACCTCCAAAAGGGTTGGTAGTTATGTTATTTATACTTTAAATAATGATCAAATAAAATGACATTTGCTTTTGTTTAAATGGGCTATTCTCAAATATAGACCCAAATTAGGGTGACTTTCAAATTTTAATTGACTTTCAAATTTTAACCCCAAATAAAAAGGCTTTGTTAAAATAGCCTTAACTTGTTAAGTCATATTTTCTTGGACGAAAATACCCTCCTGCAAAATATTTGCCGTTAAACCTCTTTCTTTCTCTCTCTTTTCCAAATTTCAGAATTGATCTCCTGCCAAAATACTCACTATTAAATCTGTTTTTTTCCAAGTTCCAGAATCGAGCTGAAAGGATTCTTCAGGTATGAAATTCATCCTCAAAATTCATTTTGGTAATTTTAGCTTATTGTGGTAATTTTAGCTCGTTATATAATTAGCATATTGATTTGATTTTTGGGGAGATGAACGTAAGCTGAAGTTGGGATATACTGTTGTTGTAGTAACATATTTACCATTGAGGAATTGCGTCGAATAGGTTGTGGGGAGTTTGTTATTGCGGTTATAATTATGTTTTAGTAGTTATGGGGGGTCGGTCTTGGAGGGAAAGGCTGTTAATATGGGAGTTAACGTTGATCGCAATATATTTTGGGAAAGACAAACGTATAAGGTCATGGTGGTACAAGAAATTAGTTCCAAGTATTTCAAATTAGTGGTATAATTAGCATTAGAAGATGATGAGGAATTGTGTCGAACAGGTTGTGGGGAGTTTGTTATTATGATTATAATTGTGTTTGTGTAGTTGCGAAAGTTTGGTCTTGGAGGCAAAGACTGTGTTTTCCATCTCAAATGAATCCAGCCTATGTTTAGAGAGTAAAGAAGCACTAAATTGTTGATTCTAAGAGAGACCACCTCAGCTATTAGCTTGTATAACATAGAGCAACAGGCAATGGGTTTAAACTCTCTAATGGTACTATTGTACAGTTCACTGCATTATACAACTTTTTCGTGTTAAAAAAATACTTCATTGTTGAACACGCATCATATTTAATCCTTTATCTTTTGTTAACTACAGTAGTATTGGTTACGTCTACTTTTGGATAGTAGTATTCATGAATTTATCTCTTTTTATTGCTCGCGGTATGGAAGGGTAAGGGGTTATTAACTGAGAGCTTTGGAAGCACACAATAAAAGTCTAAGTATATATTACCGTTTCCATATCCTTTATCATCTGGTCTTTGTGTTTATCCAGAGCAATTTTGTTTACAAAATTACCAAAAAGATAAGAACACTACTAAAAAAATGCAAAAAAGCGACGGCCAGCGTCGTTTTTTGACCAAAAGCGACGGCAAAGCGTCGCTTTTTTTACGTCTCAAAAAGGGGCTTTGTTTTTTTGAAAGCGACGGCCTACGTCACTTTTATTACGACGGACCACGTCGGTTTTTGAAAAAAAAATTTAGTTATTTTACAAAAAGCGACGTTGTTCGTCGGTTTTTGTTCTTCAGGTGAAGAACATGATGAACAAAAAACGATGAACGTCGTCGCTTTATTAAAAAAAATATAATTTTTTTTCAAAAATATTGACGTTGTCCGTCGTAATTTGAAAAAAATAAAATATTTTTTTTAAAAAAAGCGACATTGGTCGTCCCTTTTTGTTTTTCCTAATTATTAAAAAAGCGACGTTGGTCGTCGCTTTTTGTGTTTCATAATTATTAAAAAAGCAACGTTGGTTGTCACTTTTTGTTCTTCATAATAAATAAAAAAGCGACGTAAGGCGTCGCATTTTTGAAAATTTATTAAAAAAGCGACGGACTAAAGAGACCCTGTCCATCGCTTTTCTGCAGTTCTGTAGACTGTACAAATTAGCTTTTTCTGCATCCTACCTGTCAAATAAATGCAATTTGATATATACATCATGCAACACAGATTACTAATCATACAATGAACTACATCAAAACATGTAATTCAAATCATCAACGCTTCAACAGCACCCAAAACACTTATCCAATATTAAAAAACACATAACAAGTAATTCAAAAACATCCAAAACTAAGTCTTTAAGCTTCCTAATTCAAAGCTTAAAAGTTAAGTTCAAGAATTAATGTCTAAAAAAAGTTTAGGAGTAAATCCAACTAACACTAAGGAGTAGTGGCAACAAACTCATCACTTTCTGTTTCTTCTTTGCTACTTGAATTGGGAGATGGAGAAAGGTGACGACGACTCCTCATGCTAACCACTTGTTTCTTGAGATCCTCGACGGTCTTGCTCATGACTTCATTTTGAGCAACAGACTGTGCGAAGGCACGTAAAAGATCAGTAATCTGCTGCGACATAGCAGCAAGCTGAACACCGTCAACTGCCTCAGCCTGACTTGAGGAACCAATTCCAGCCCATCCGACACGAAGACGTCGTAATTCATTTCGAGAACCAAACCCATAGGTTTTTACCTTCTTTTTTCCTCCCTCTACTTTTTCTGTCCAAATTTTATTTGCTTCCTCCTGTGTAGGCTGGGTTGAACCAAACTCAGATAAGCAGCGTATTAAAAAAAATATATACTAGTAATTTTTATTATTACTAAGTAAGGTGGAATATAACGTAAAATTTTAATATTTTTGCTTACATATTAAATACAAAAATAAGATAGAATGAAGAGTTCAGCAAAAAATTAGCAGAAAAGTTCTTTCCAAGTAAGATTGGCTTTCCATGTAAAAGTTCAGCAAATATACAACCAACAGACATGTCAAAATCTATCTGACTTATTTATGTCTGCATGTAGCAATCACAATTATGCATCTTCCAATACCCAGTTACAGTTTTTGCTATACACAGTTACTAGACTATTTATGAGACAACATCACTGTTTTTTTCAACCAAGTCAGACTGATGGCACCAATTGTTAAGGTTCGTCAAATATCTTAAGAACTTGAATTTAGACGCGATACAATATAAGAAATTATAAGGGAGAGATAGTATAATAGAGTAAAATATAAACATAAGTCTTACATTGGCATTTTTAGCTCTGGGCTCAACCCATACATCCGGGTCCGACTCATTTGTCTTTTTCAGAAGATGTGTTGTCTGAAGATCTCAAGTTGAGTTGGATCGCGACCCAATTTCTTCGTCTGTAAACACAAGGTAAATAAGCGTAATCAAGTAATATTTAATAAAATTTATACAAACACATAAATTAAAACATAAGGTTACTACTTACCATTTCTCGAACTATAACATTGACATTCTTTGCCCCTCCGGTATGCAATGAGCCACCTTTTAAACTGGCTCTAGATTTCTTATTTTGCTCACTGAGTGCCTTATATTCTGCAGATTCCCAATAAATAGACAAATCATCATATACCTCTTTGAGAATCCATTGTGCAACATTGCCTGTACGCCTAACACGTTCAAGCCAGTTTCGTAGTTTTGCACCAGCATTCCTTTAAAAAATAGTGGATATAGCTCTATTGTGCTTTTCTAACCAAGTACATATTGTCTGAAAATCAATTGAATAGTGTTCTATGATATATACATATATATATATATATATACGCATATACAAATATATACTACTATTAAAATAAACTAATAATAATTAAATATAGTATACCTTGAACTCTTCAAACATTGCTTGTCTATGGTCTCCAGGAATCTCCGTCCAACTGTGCCAAGGTTGTGAAAAAAGCCTCCTAACACTCTCTCTTACTGCCTTATTAACTTCTTTTGATGCAGGATGCCACCTGTAAAGAACAAAATAAATATGTAAGCATGAGTATTTTATTAATGAAAAAATAAACTTATGAATTAAAAATTAAACTTACGTAGATCCATCAGGCTCGATGAAGACTCTACCAAGCCTGTCCTTATCTCCAGGAACTAGACCAACCAAATGTGTATCAGTATCATCTGTTACAGGTGGAGGAGGAGGTGGAGGTGGAGGTACAGATCCAGATATAGATGCTACTCTCGGTAGTACCCAAGGTTTACTAAATAGGAGAGTAGATGTCTGCGCATCGGAGTTAGAACTATCTCTCAACCGCAATCCTGAGAGGTGGAGGGATGAATCGCGAGGGGATAGAGTACCAGATGATAATCTCGAAGTCCCTATATCTGTAGGAGGCCTGAAAGTATGCGGAGCATAAAAAGTGCACACCTGTCGCTGCTTTCTGGGACCATGATAATCTACAGGATTACCAGTGCCAAATCGGACATAAGACCTCCCTGATGAAGAGGTGTGCATCTGTTGCTGTGAAGAAAGTCGACCAGGAACATCATCAGGATTTATTGGCGTCCTAGATTTCTTTTTAGCAGTTGACTTTGAATTCTTATCAGGACCAACCCGATCACCGCTACCATCGGATGCCATCTGTATGGAAAGATTACATTAAACTCACCTGCTGCTTATAAGACTACTGCATAAACAAAAAAATCTAATTTTTTGAAGTAGCAGACAAATGAATGATTCTTTTTTTCAGGTTTGTCAACTGAAGTTGAGGTTATTGATCTATTTACTCCTCCATGTTACAAAGTGCATGCAGACAACATAGGTGTAAGCTATGCTTGAGTTTTCTTAAGAAATAACTCTGCTTACAATATATGGAGCACATAGGTGACAGGACATATGTGGTCAATATTGAAATAGGTAACAAACACAAAATATAGATGTATATAAACAGTAAACCACAAGTTCAAATCACAAGTTCAAAACATAGATGCATATAAACAGTAAACCACAAGTTCAAAACATAGATGTATATTGAAATAGCAACACTTAAGCATTTTCAAATCACAAGTTCACAATTTGAAATAACTGTACTTAAGCATTTTCAAGTCACAATTCACAATCTAAAGTAACTACACTTAAGCATTTTCAACTGATTAACTGCACATTTCAAGTAGCAACACTTAAGCATTTTCAAGTCACAAATTCACAATTTGTAGTAACTAAACATGAGCATTTTCAATTCATTAACTTCACATTTTAAGTAGCTACACTTAAGCATTTTCAAGTAAAGAGTTCACAATTTGTAGTAACTACACTTGAGCATTTTCAACTTATTAACTTCACATTTCAAGTAGCTACACTTAAGTATTTTCAAGTCACAATTCACAATTTCAAGTAACTACACTTAAGCATTTTCAACTAATTAACTTCACATTTCAAGTAGCAACACTTAAGCATTTTCAAGTCACAAGTTCACAATTTGTAGTAACTAAACATGAGCATTTTCAAGTCATTAACTTCACATTTCAAGTAGCTACACTTAAGCATTTTCAAGTAAAGAGTTCACAATTTGTAGTAACTACACTTGAGCATTTTTAACTTATTAACTTCACATTTCAAGTAGCTACACTTAAGTATTTTCAAGTCACAATTCACAATTTCAAGTAACTACAGTTAAGCATTTTCAACTCATTAACTTCACATTTCAAGTAGCAATACTTAAGCATTTTCAAGTCACAAGTTCACAATTTCAAGTAACAACACTTAAACATTTTCAACACATTAACTTCACATTTCAAGTAGCAACACTTAAGCATTTTCAAGTCACAAGTTCACAATTTGTAGAAACTACACCTGACCATTTTCAAGTCATTAACTTCACATTTCAAGTAGCTACACTTAACCATTTTCAAGTCACAAGATCACAATTTCAAGTAACTACACTTAAGCATTTTCAATTCATTAACTTCACATTTCAAGTAGCTACCCTTAACCAATTTTAAGTCACAATTTCAAGTAACTAAACTTATGCATTTTCAAATCACAAGGTCACAATTTCAAGTAACTACACTTGAGCATTTTCAAGTCATTAACTTCACATTTCAAGTAGCTACACTTAAGCATTTTCAAGTCACAACCTATGGCTTTATAAGCCTTTACAATAAATAATCCCACCATTACATCACATATAAAGACTTCACTATATGAAAATAGAGAGAATAAACTTACCTTTGTTTGGCCTAATTTGAAGAGAAAGAGGCAAACGATCGTTGAAAAATAGCAACTAACCTTTTTTCCAAAAAATAGCAACCCAACCTATTCATAATGGAAATATTAATCCAAAAAAACAAATCTTAAACTATTTTTCAACATAATATAGCAAGATCCATAGAAGCAATACCACTAACAACATACACAGTGTAATCTCATAAGATGTGATGGGATCTGGGGAGGGTAAAGTATAATCTCATCCTTAAATGTTTTTCATAGGGGTGTGTCATACCTCAATAAGTCAATCACATGTCAAACCCAAACTAATCCCCTATATCAGTTTTGCTCTATTCAGCTCATTTCCTCATATATCAAAAGATTTCTTTAATAAAATGTACTGGTACTGTATTAGATACTTTCAAGATTTGTACTTTTACTCTGTAAGAAAACATGTGCCCCTACTGCTCGAGGTATCTCGTCATATCACTAAAGGAAAAGAGAACTCAAAATTTCTGCTGAAGGTGAAAACTTTTTAATCAGAAATCCAAAGAACAAATACAGAAAAATGCACAAGTTTTTGCACTGTTTTAACACGAAGTACTGCATAAATAATAGTGAAATTCTTTTTTGTCAACAAGAATATACTACACAAACTATTTGCAAGTTCACATTCAACAACAACAAAGCCTCAGTACCACGCAAGTTAATTTCTGCTATACAAAATCAAAAATTATGAGGCGGAACAAGGGAAAGCAGCAGCCAATTTTGGGAACACCAACAACATCAATGACAGGGTGAATTCAGGAAAACGATAGGAAAGTTCCAAATGGATTCTATCTACAGGGAGTTGTCTTAATTCTTTGGCAACTAACCATTTGTCTATCTCACTTCTTCTAAAATAGAAATCCAAATTATGGAAATCTGTCGCTCCATGCACAATTTTTAAGTACATTTGGATTTATCAGTTATGGTATGGCCGGAGTTTTACTCATGGCAACAAACAAGCTAGTTGTTGAATAATCATTACAGATCGCTCAGAGCATAGACCAGCTATTGAAGAAAAAAATTCTTCTTGAAAAACTATATTTACAAGCTCCCCTGATTGAAAGTAATCTTTATCCTAGTTCATTTCTTCTCATGTCATAAAGAAAATTTGGATATGTCCACTGTCTACCAATTTTCTTTATTTAACATCCCAATTTAAATGGTTGAATACGAAACACTACTCTTGTCACACTGCATATTACATAGGAGCTAATGAGAAGCATCCGTGCTATCAAATACTGATGAACTCACCGGTAAGAAGATCCAGTAACAACCAGGCCGTAATGATGCTCTTTTACGTCATAACTCAATCAGAAATTCTGGACCTAAGGTCTACCAAGCCACACCAATTTATGAAAAATTGCATTAGAATGCCTAATTCCTTCACTGAATCTACAATTGTTCAACTCAAACATAAATTCTAATTAATTAATTAAATTAAATGGGGAAAAAAAAGACTGAGCAATGTAACACAGTCTACGCCAACCATACCCCTACCTCGTGAACCTAACAAGCCTATTTTCGATAAACCCTCAACTCGAATACCATAAATCAAAGTACATATATTCTAATTAATTAAATTAAATAAAAAGAGGCGCAAAAAAGTACTCAACTCCGATAAACCCTCAGCTCGAATATACAACAAATCAAAGTAAATAAATTTCAATTAATTTAATTAAAATAAATTAAAATCGGCAAGAAAAGTACTAACCGAAATCTGAAAAAATTTAGCATCTTGAACCTTCAACGAACACAGCAAAAATCACTCTTATATGAATTACCAAAGCAAATTGAGACGAAAAAAATTAAAAAATGGAAAAAATCAGAAAAAAATAGAGAAAATATATATAAGAAAAGGTGAACAGAACACAGTATAATTCAGGTTGAATAAAACGGAATTATTCAATGAACAGAAGAGATTTTTTGTCAACAAGAATATACTGCACAAAAAAAGGTTTGCGACCAACGGAAAGTTACCTCAATGTATGAATATCACTGAAATCGATCTCATAAATGATGACCTCGAAGTGTTACTGAGAGCGATGGAAGCGAGAAAGGGAGGAAGAGAGAGAGAGAGAGAGGAGAAAAGGCGCGGGAGAAAGAAAGGAAGAGAGAGAGAATAAGAAGAGAATGGGTTTTTTGTCCTAATATGACTAAAAAGTTGACTTTATTTCGACGACCAATTTCGACATTGGCCGTCGCTTTCTAAAAATTTATATATTTAATTTAATTTTTTAAAATTTTAAAATTATTTATCTATTATTAAATAAAAATATCAAATATCGACGACCAACGTCGCTTTTCAAAAATTAATTTTTATTTAATTTTAAAAAAAGGGACGTTGGCCGTCGCTTTTTAGAAAAAAAATTAAATGATTACGAATTGCGATGGATAGCGTCGTTTTTGTAGAATTAATATTAAAAATTATAGCGACATTATCCGTCGCTTTTAATAAAAAAAAAATAAAAACAAAAATCAAATTTAAAAACCGACGGACTGCGTCGCTTTTTTTAAAAAATAATTCATTTTTTATTAAATTGCGACGTTGTCCATCGCTTTTACTATAAAAAATTATAATTTATTTTTTAATTATTTGGCACAAAAATCCGTGAATAAAAAAGACGGATATTAAGACGTGGTCGTCACTTTTCATAAAAAATAAATAAAAAATAAAATTTAATTAAAAAAGCGACGACCAACGTGACTTTTTAAAGCAACACAGTGCATCGCTTTTTGGCCCTTTTTTAGTAGTGGAATACCAAGGAAGCGATCCTCTACTTATTAGAGCCCCAATACAACCCAACAACAGTAGTATTATATCCAACTTGGTTGAGTATTTGAACAAGCTTAGTAATCCAACTTGCTTAGGAGATGGAGTGTCATATTCTTCATTATATATTGCGTGGTTTTTGTCAGTATCATCTTACAAATCATTTCCATACAGATGGAGATTTGATTGTCTAGAATGTTGAACATGGTGGCTCTGCTCCTCATAAACATGATAAACACATTTCACCTTATAATCTGATGTATCGGTGTTGAAGCTATGTCCCATCTGATTGATGTGTCCATAATGACCTTTTACGATGCCACGATTATGTGTATTTGACCTGCAACGTTAAATTAATATGATTAGAAAATCTGTATACATGCAGATTGATGCTGTGAAACCAATTTGACCTGTTGTGTTTGCTTAAGAATATATAGTGAAGTATTCGAAGTTTGCTCTCTAACATCTGAAGCTTTTCGATGAGATGTTCACACAATTAAGCATTTATCATAGCGTTTAGATGCCTTATGTTTGAGTCTAACTGCACTAAAATAGATGGGGTTTGAATCACCTAACTTATACACAAAGCCCTGAAATTTTATTATAAGTTGCTCTCTTTAATATTGCTCCACTTCTCAATAATAGTTAGTACATCATTCTCTTTCAAGGCCATGCTATCAAAGTATTGAGTTGATAAACTATATTGTATCATTTGCAATGTATCTCTAAAGTAAACAACCCTCTCAGAATCACCCCTATAGTGTGTGTTATTCAGTAGTTTCAAGTGCGATTTTAACATTTTCAAATTCCGCCATAATTTTTAAGTTATGCCCCATGGGAAAGAGTTGACATTTGCTTAGTCTGTAATGATTTGGAAGATGACCTATAACTCTTGCCCCAGAGGCAAGACTGAGACAGTTATACCCCATGGGCAAGAGTTGACACTGTCATAGTCTGTAATGATTTGGCAGATGACCTATAACTCTTGCCCTAGAGGCAAGACTTTGACAGTTATGCCCCATAGGCAATAGTCGACTATGCCTTACTCTTCAATGATTTTACTTGTTGAAGATATATATTCTAAATTAAATTGTTACTAATCTTTTGTTGTTTCATTTTTCACAAGGGTTGTGCTTGGAATGGATGGAAAAGAAATGAGTATTGAAAGTATTGATAGAAATAACGAGTTACAAGTTATTGAACAAATATTGGAGGCTGAAATAGCTGAGTCATCCAAGATTAGGAGGATACGCCAAAAAAAAAAGGATACTTGATGTTGAGACTACTCTCTTGAGACACAATTCCTCTTTGAATGAGGTAAGTGTCAAGTCGATCTTCATTGACAAACAAAATATGATGACGTGCATGTCAAACATTTCAATTACACATAATATCCAATTTAAGCTTATCAAATCAAGCACAACAAGATATTCACTATGGTATTTGGACGACAACTGCGTGTGGCAGTTTCATGCCTCGAAGATTGCATATTTTTTGCTCTTTCAGGTTACTACATATGAAAAAGCTCACATTTTCTCGGTTGATTTCATAACGTCCGACTAAATGAATGCAACATCAAAGGTCATATGTGACTACATACTAAAGCTCGTGCATGACTCTAGTAATGTAATCACACCCAACTTTGTAGTAGATAAAATAAGAAGAAAATACAGAATCATCATATCCTACAACAAAGGATGGCAAGTGATACAGCATGCCTATATGGTGATAAGAGGAACCGTAGAAGAGAACTACAACAGGTTGCTATTGTATCTTCACCCGATGAAAGAAAACAACCCAGGCACGTACACAAACATAAAGAGGGACGATGAGAACAGGTACAAATTCTATACTGTTGAAATTGAAAATTTTTGCCCAAGAGGCAACAGTTTATCCTTTATTTGCACTGATTAGATTATTAACATAAATGGAGTTTTTGCCTCATGGGCAAGACTTGGTTTAGAAAATTGTTGAAATTGAAAACTTTTGCCTGATAGGCAAAAGTTTATCCTTTATTTGCACTAATTAGATTATTAACATAGATTGAACTCTTGCCTCATGGGCAAGACTTGGTTTAGAAAATTGTTGAAATTGAAAACTTTTGCCCAAGAGGCAACATTTTATCCTTTATTTGCACTGATTAGATTATTAACATAGATGGAACTTTTGCCTCATGGGTAAAACTTGGTTTAAAAAATTATTGAAATTGAAAATTTTTTACCAAGAGGCAACAGTTTATCCTTTATTTGCACTGATTAGATTAATAACATAGATGGAACTCTTGCCTTATGGGTAAGACTTGGTTTAAAAAATTATGAAATTGAAAACTTTTTTTCAAGAGACAATAGTTTATCCTTTATTTGCACTGATTAGATTATTAACATATATGGAACTCTTGCCTCATGGGCAAGACTTGGTTTAGAAAGTTATTAAAATTGAAAACTTTTACCTAATAGGTAAAAGTTTATCCTTTATTTGCACTAATTAGATTATTAACATAGATTGAACTCTTGCCTCATGGGCAAGACTTGGTTTAGAAAATTGTTGTACAAATGCTATCCTGTTGAAGTTGAAAACTTTTGTCCAAGAGGCAAAAGTTTATTCTTTAATTGCACTGATTAGATTATTAACATAGATAGAACTCTTGCCTCATGGTCAAGACTTAGTTTAGAAAATTTTTGTACTCTGATTATAAATATCAAATGCAAATTGTTACTAATATTCTTTTGCTCAACGCAGATTTCAATATGTATTCTTTGCTTATGGCACTTCAATCATTGGATGGACCAACTGTAGATCGGTAATAATGGTAGATGCAATATTTTTTAAGGCAAAATATCGTGGTGTCCTCATGATAGCAATGTCAAAGGATGAAAACAACAATATATTTCCTTTGGCTTTTGGAATTGCAGACTCAAAAAATAATGAGTCTTATAACTGGTTCTTCAATCAGTTAAGATATGCAACTGAGTTACGTGAAAAATTGTCTATTCTATCATATCGTCACCCATCCATTGCAAATATAATTACAAATGTCTATCCAGAGTGTCAGCACGGGATATGCATCTATCACAAAGAGAAGAATTTAAGAAAAAGATACTTCTCAGATGTGGTTCTATCACTCTTCTACAATGCAGCAACAGCATACAAACGAACTGAATTTTATACTTTTATTGATGAGATTGAAAAAGTCAACAAAGGTGCTGTGGAGTACTTGAACGAAGAAGAACCAGAAAGATGGGCTCGTTCATTTCATACTAATAGAAGGTACAATATGCTTACGACTAACAACGTGGAGTCCATGAATGTTGTACTGAGAAAATCCAGGCTACTGCCAATACTGGGACTGATTGATTACATTCATAACAAGTTAAAAAGTTTGTTTTATGAAAGAAAAATGAAATCACAAGGCAACTTTCATGACATCACACGTTGGGCGAAAGTGGAGGTGACTGACAAGATTCAAGTCGCCTTGAAATTGAAAGTAAGTAATTAAAATTATATTTTGATAATAGAGAAATATACTGTTACTGTTTTTTATTGCAGATTATACATAGCTAGTTTACTTTTATTTGTGATTTATTGCTAATTTTTATTTCCTTGAGATTCACGCGCAAAATATGTGTTTTGTTGCTTCTGCTCATAGCTGCGTGATCATTTGTGATTTGATATTGTATGCTTGATTGTAGCTATGTATTGGTTGCCTCAAGATTCGATGTTTGATTGCTCTGTATGTTCTGCTCATATACTAGATGTTAATTTATAACTGAATCTCCTGCTCAGATGTTGGAAGCATCACTATTGAATTAGCTATTGTTCCTGAGCAAGGTTCTGTCTTTTCCATATAATACAGGAAATTTGAATTTGAAAGCTCATTACTTGGATAACAAATCCTTCTCCTGCACTTTTCCTGACCAAGCCAAGCATCAAAACTCTAACTATCCCCTATATTGGCCCTTCTCTTCCATTTTGAAATAGGAATTGTTAATCCTTATTATTGGTCACTTATTATTAGATTTTTTATTAGTTCAATATTGGATTGTGATTTGATATTATATGCTTGATTGTAGCTATTTTTTGGTTGCCTCAAGATTCGCCACCTATTTATGGTTGATTGCTCTGTATGCCCGATTCTGCTCATATACTAGATGTTTCACTAGAAGTTGTCATTTATTTATCATTTTATTTACAGGTAGACCTCATTGATTCAACAAAATTTGTTATAAGAGAAGAAAAAGTTGAATATATTGTAGACCTGAAGAGCAGGACTTGTCAATGCTTGGTATTTCAAATAGATGAGATACCATGCACCCATGCAATTGCAGCGATAGAGAGTAGACATATGAACAAGTTAGCTATTGTTCTCATTGGTTCTCAAGGCAGTCTTGACTACAAACATACCAGGGAGAAATCCTGCCAGTTTAAAGCATGGCATCATGGATTGTCCCAGATAACATAAAGGATCTGATCACAAACCCCCCAGATAAGAAGGTTCTGCTTGGGAGAAGACAAACATCCAAATATCCTTACAGAACAGAATCTTCAAAAAATAATTACAGATGTTCGAGATGCAAAAGAACTGGGCATAACAGATCAAATTGTCACTATACTCCTATCCTTCATCCATATGTAAGAAGATACAGAAAGAAAAATAAGAAAACATGATTAGTTTTACTTTTTATCCAAGAAATTGGATCAAAATAGCAGTTATAATAGGATTTTCTTATCCCTATTTTAGTTAGTAACAAGTACTTTTAACTTTCAATCACGAATGTCTTCTTATTTATATGAATTTTTAACTTGTGGTGAAGTATTTAACTCAATACCTTCTTATTGATTGTTTATAAAAATTATTTGGCATGCTAAATTTTCTTATATATTGATGTGTAAGAATATATCATATTAACAGGATTCGGGGAAGGACTACACCCCCAAGAGATATGATGTGAATAATTCCATGGGATACACTTTAAAATTTGCCTTGAAAGCAAGATGCAGAACAAGTTATGCCCCATAGGCAAAATTTAACACTAGCTTATTCTGTAATTATTCGGCAGATGATCTACAACACTTGCCCTAGAGGCCAGACTTAAGCCCCAAAGAAACAAGTTATGACCTATGGGCAAGAGTTGACACTAACTTAGCGTGTAATAACTTGGTAGGTGATCTGCAGCTCGTGCCCTAGAGGCAAAACTTAATACAACAAACGAACAAGTTATGTCCCATGGCCAAACGTTGATATTAAATTAGTGTGTGATGATTTGGTAGATAATTTATAAGTCTTGCCCAAGAGGAAAGATTTTTAGACCGCAAAGGAACAAGTTATGCCTCATGGGCAAGAGTTGACACTAGCATTTTCTGCAATGATTCGACAGATGATCTACAACACTTGCCCTAGAGGTAAGACTTAGACATCAAAGGTGGTTCAACTATCATTGTTTGTACAATATGTGCCATAAAATACTTGTATAATTTGATCTCTGTAACTTAGCTTAGTAGCTTGTAATACAACACGTATTTGAATGTAATGGCTCAATAGAATACAACAAATTCAAAGAAAATAAAGCATTTGTTGTTTGTTCTCTTCTCCCCAAGTTCAGTTTATGTGACATTAACAGTACCGAAATATCTTCCATAGAGGAACAAACTATACCTTTCTGTGGCACAAAACTGAACTGTTGTAGCAGCCTAGTGTTGGCAATATAAATTTTTGGGAAGATGTATTACTTGTACACCCTAGCGAGCGCGCACAACATAAACACACGCGATGTTCTTTAATCCAAGGAGAAGAGAATTAACATCACGATGAAAATTTTAAAAACTATGGACATTACAGCTGCCATCACTACCATCAAAACTAATTTACTTAAGGGATAAATTTATTAGCATGATGCCAATGACGAAGAGAGTTGACAAATCAGAGGATTTTGTGTCTGTAACAAATCTAACTTTTTTGTCAGTTAGAGGACAAAACCAAGAAACTAAAACATAAGCATTGTCTATAATGACTTTATTTTATTTACAAAACTTTTCAACAAGTCATTGGCAGCCCTGCACGGCCAAAAACCCTCGACAAAACCCTCAATACCTATTCCAGAAGAAACTGTAACACTTGGTCATGTAACTTCGACAAATTCAAATAGCAATAACTATGAAAACATCAAGATTGACAGCGTTTTGAGACAATCACCATCATAACCATGACTGCCAGGCCCATGAAAGATGCTCCCAATGTCATCTTTACAGCGCCTAATTTAACACTTCAATCAGCATTAAAGAAAACCTTGTTGCCTACAAAGAGATTGTTGAAGAAATTTGACAAGTTGTTCATCATATCAACCACAGTTTGTGTTACTGTTTGTGTAACATCCTGCAAAAATTCTGTAAAAGAGTTCCCGAATTTAGATTCTTCTGCCTCAGATTTGGAAGATGCACTCCTTCGAGATGACTGAGAAAAGGAATCAGCATTAGCAACTGATTCATCTATCTTGTGATCCGAGTCTGGGAATGATGTACCTGCGAAAATAGTATTGTAGTAAGAAGCTTGACCATTATAAAATATTTGAGTAGAACCAAGGACATAGATTTCTCACTGGTTTTCTGTCAGTCGAGGAATTCTTGAAGGGCTGGATTTTGCATTACCGCATTCCACACATTTGGTTCACAAGCAATTGAAGCAACAATTCTCTGGAAGGGGGAAAATGGAATCAACATTAGCAAACCTGGCACACTCGTAACCCCCAAATACTACTAAGACCACACTCCTAAGAGCTCATTAAGTTATTAGGAGTGTCCACTGGGATGCAACATCATTAAATCCAAGAAAATGGATAAATAATTACTTCAAAGGACTTTTAGATCTATAGCGCCTAATCCATCTAAGCTACTCCATGCTCATACCTCAAGCTAAAATATGAATGAAGAAAGATAATGGCACCATCCATCTGCCAAACGATAGAATTGGATATAACAGTGGACTATACACTTGACACCACAAAGATTATCTTGACATTGAAATGTTGTTGCTTCTTAAGAAATCTAACTATGTTACAAATCAGTATTGGACTCAACTCAGATATATCTCCTCTACAGATGTCAACATCTATAAAGCGATACCTAAAAAAACATCAAATGAGGCAAACCACGCTGCAAAGTCACAAGGAAGAAGAGTTTTAAATTCTAACAGTTACTCGTAATTCCAAAAAAAATAGTCTTTGTTTGAGGAGATGCCACAAGTGGATTAGGGGACAGCTTATTATACAGTAGTTCCTCTTTTTATGTTGCAACTACAATATTTAGTTCAATTTTTGTTAACTAGATTTTCTCACTTGTTCAAATTGAACATATTCATATCCGTTCCTCACCCCTAATAAGGGTTTATACTAAAGGATTAAAAGAAAAAATTACTATATCCAGTTTCAAATACATGAACATATAACACTAGATAAAATATGAAAACTAAGAGAACATGTAAACATAAATGACAAAGAAAAAAACCTGAGCGGCAGGAATTTCGTGTAGAAACCTAAATTCCTGCATAGTATGTTTCGGCGCCGACTTTGTGACTATAGTCTCGCTGATAACACAAGCTTTAGAGTAGGGTGATGAGCTCGAGCCGGATACACAAGATCCATCATCTTTATTAGCTAATCCAGACAAATATACCCTGTAAATTTAAGAAGAGTTTAGAATTGACACTATGTGAGTAGTCGTTCACATCATCTATTAGAACATATAAACATCTGTACGCAGAGTAAAATTGAGAAGTATATACCGCAACCAATGTCTAATAGCCTTTCGAATCCCAGACGTAAGCCTTCTGGGGGCTAAAGGTTAAATGTTGATGAAACTATTACGAAAAGACTAAACATTCCAATATTAAGAACAAAACAGCAACCAAATAGATAAGAACATTTTCATTATCTCCTTCATCTATTGCAAGTCCAAAACTTAAGTTTCTATCTTCACTGACACTATCACATAAAAAACGCATTTGGACTCTGACAACGTCACCCAACTATAATACTAATGAGAATGATATTCTATGATACACTAAGTTAAAAATACCCTTTTTTTTTAATTAATCCAATAGCCCTTAACAGCAAAAATGCCTCAACTCCTTGTGATTAATATATATGAACTCCCACGGTGCTTATTTGTTGTGAGTTTTAAGAGGTAGCTCCTTTTCAAAAGTTCAGTTCATATTGGGCTAATCCAAGTTACATTAAACTGAGGCAACATCAAATCGAACATTGCAAGTTTGCAAGTACAACACATCCCTTATTATCCTAATTAGAAAAAAATTTCTTGGGGAGACAATTGAGAAAGCATGTTCATTAAAATTGTAACTTTATTCGTCAATCAAATCAATCAACTAAGTGATCACTTTTCACTTTTACTTAGTAAGTTTCATTTCACTAGAGTAAATTTAACTGATCTTTGAAACTAAATTGAATATTGTAAATTTGCTGCAACATGTCCCATTTTACTCTACTAAACAAAAATTGATTGAGCAAATAATTGAGAGGCGTGTTCATTAAAAATTGTAACTTTATTAGTCGATCGAATCAATCAACTAAGTAATCACTCAAACACCATTAAGTTTTACAAAAGACTTCAATTTCTATGATTATAAAACAGAAACACACCAAAAGCAATACTTCAAAATCAACAATAACAACAGATACTACTCCCTCCACTCTATTTTACTTGTCACATTTCATTTCACGAGAATCAATTTAACCAATCTTCGAAACTAAATTGAATTATATTAATTCACTATTTCAAAACTAAAATTATCATATTTGATGTATAAGTTGCACTAACAAACTAAATTGTAGAAGTTAGATATAATGCTACTCCCTCCGTTCACTTATCACATTTTGTTTAACGAGAAACGATCTGGCTAATCTTCTAACCTAAATTGAATTTAATTAATTCACTATTGTATACATTAAATGTACATATTATCTACAAAAACTATACATAAAGTATTGTAAATTGCAATAGCATAGTAAATCACATACTTTTTGAGAGCGTGTTTGAGATCAGAAGTAGCTTCAGTAGCTTCCTGAAGAGACGGAGCACCACCAAACACAACTCTCGGTAACGGTTCACCAACACTAACCATCATTTCCACCTCTTCACCAGCCATCTCCAGTCATCAAACTCCGCCACCACTTTTTGCATCGGCGACACATCGCATAATCCTTCTTCGCCTCCTTCGTTAACCGTCGTGACAACGCCGGACTTCACATCTTACGATTATAATGATATAGCGGAAATGGACATCGAACAGATGACGATAGTGCGGCAGTGTAAACTGGATGCTCCGCTGTAACGAAACGGAATCCGTTGTTTGTGACGGTGACTCCGGCGACATTCACCGCTGCTCTGAATGCTCATCCACCACCTATGATTTTTCGTGATTAATTTTTTTTTCATTTTGGAATTTGGATAGATTATGGAATTCTTAAGGAATGAACAGTCTCATTAGAGGGGTAAAATGGTACTTTTAGTATATTAAAAAGTAAAGAAGGTTATTCTTCAAAGACATTCTTATTTAGGGTCAAATATCTAAAGTCATCTATATTTGGGTCTATGACATGCAATTTCCTGTGTTTAAATCACCTTCAAGGCCCAGGGGATAGGAGTTCAATCAGCAAAGGGTAAAATTCACAAGTATCATACTTAAGATCCTAATTACTAGTTTTATAGCAACAATTTCATAATTACATTTTATAGCAACTTTTATTTTGTATTTTTAAAAAATGTTGCTGTAAAAATACATCTACAAAAAAATCACTGCACTTAATTAACTGAAATTAGTTGAGCTATATATGGTACAATTACCAATCAAGTAAATATGTTGATTCCTTTTCCATTTAAAACACTTAAAAAATGTGACATCCGTTATAATCAAATAAATCAAATTTCAGTTTTTGTCCATTAACAGCTGCATATTTTTTTTCAATTTCTTCTAAACCAACCCTGTATTGCTTAATCAAATTGAACTGATTCTTATGCGAAATTAACAGCAATTGTAAAATGAATCAGTTATTCGATAGAATCAAATTCAATTGTTGATTCATCTGTTATATTTGTTTGAATTCAACTGTCAGTTGAAAATTCAACCATTACTGTTGTTCAAGATACATAACCATTATTGCTATTCAGTTCACTTTTTTTTTACCATTACTGATGTGCTTATCAAGTTTTGATTGTCGTCGTTAATTTGTATGTGAAAAAATTATAAAACAAATTATAGTTATAATCAAGACAGCACTAAAATTAGAATTCAAGTATCTGTTGCAAATTACATCTTTAAAGTTGTTTCAATGAAAAAAAATCAGTATTCGACTCTATTTTTTATGATCATTTGTTGTTATATTGATTGTTTTAACAATAGAATAATTGTAAACAACTTTCGAATTGAAATACATTCAATTTTTTTTTTTTGAAATACTAGAAAATTGATTGAACGAATATTTCTGTTGAAGTTGACGTTATTCTATGAACCCAGATAAAAGTATAAAATATCTTTGTCCATATGTATTTTTGATGTGTTTAATGATAACACTGCATGTGTATTTTTTATATTGTTAATGGTAATGGTGCATATGTATTTTTTATTTTGTTGTAGGAATTTTGATATATAAATGTATATTTGCAAAAATATTTTAGTTTAAGGTAATCTTGTGTGTATGTATTTTTTAAGTGAGATGTTGGTTGTGTATCTTTGTTTGCACGTAATTCTGAAAAGTGCGTGTTATAAGAAGGGTTATTTGACAAATTGGTATGTAACATATCAAATTACAAATTAGTTATGCTCCAAATGTATTTTTTTGATATGCTTAGTTTTAACACTACATATGTATTTTATATGCGATATATGTAAACACTGCATATGTATTTTTGTTTTGCTTGTTGGAATTTGAGAGTATACGTGTATATGTGATAATATGTTTGGTGCCTATTTTACTTCCGTTTGATCAAATAGTTTGTGTATTTTGTATTTTAGAAATGGGAAGCATACCAGTCCTTGTGAAGCACTCTGGTCGATGGACGTATGAAAAGAACTTCGAAGAATATGTCACTGATGCTATACTATTGAGCACATCATCCACATTCGTTGAGCTGCACGATGTTTTGGCATCTCACTTAAGTGTGGATTTAACCATCAAACATATTCTAGTGGAATATCAAATCACTCCTAATGCAGGACAGATAGAAATACATAACGATATGGGTTTAAAAGTGTTTATATTGCAGAAAAAGTTGATACAAGACATGAATTGTCTTCCTTTATATGTAAGCATTTTGGATAAATTTGTAGGGAGTAACTTGGCAAGTTCATCTATATGTGTTTCTGAAAGAGGAATCAACGGTAACAACTTGGAAACAGTGATAAATACAACAAATGAAGGAGCTTTGGCGGTTTGTGAAAATACAGAAGCTTTAGATGTTTGTGAGATGGATCTTGTTGAGGTGATTATCTCAGACCCACATTATAAGCATGTTGAGGAAGACCAGGTTTACTTGAGAAAAAGAATTTTAAAGTCAGTCATGAAGGACTATTCAATTAGGGAGAAGTTTCAAACGCGCAGTGAAAGGTCAAGTAAGAAAATGTACGTACATTCTATATCTCTCAGATCTTGTTTAGATATGTATTTTTAATGTAATAAATTATGTTGCGTGTAGGTATACATTGTTTTGCAAATCAAGAAACTGTGACTTTTTAATGCGTGCATCAGGAATAGGAGAAACAAGAATGTTTAGAATAAGAGAATTCAGACCTCAACATACATGCCCGGTGAAGGACAATATCTATCCAAAGGTGCATGCAACTAGTATGTTGATAGCTGGTATGGTTAAACAGAAATTCAAAAACCACAAAAAAAATACAGTGCGACGGAAATAAAAAATGACATGAAGGAAGATTTCGGTATGAATTTGACATACACTTTATGTTGGAGGACAAAGGAAAGAGAATTAGAAGAATTGAGGGGTAAGCCATCAGCATCTTATGGGAAACTGCCATCATACTTATATGTTCTTAATATTACCTATCCGGATTCACATATAAGAATGAAGAAGACAGATGATAATGCGTTCTTGTATGTATTTATCGCTCTACATGCATTCATTAAAGAATTCGATCATTGTAGACCAGTCGTAGTTGTTGATGCTAGTCATCTGAGAGGAATATATACTGGGGCATTTATAACAGCATGTACAACGAATAGAGCAGGTTAGTATCATTTAATTACTATAACTGGTTGTACTTTTTCTTGGCTTTCTGTTGTAGAGTTGAAAAATACATATATCCAATTCATATATACATATGTGTATATAATTAGATATATGTTCAAAGTTTTCTGAATGAAACATGTAAAATTGATTATGTTTGATAGTGAGGTTGATGTAAATTTTATTATATGTAATTGATACAATTTCTGGTAGATAAAATATACATTTTAATTGAACTATATTGTAATAAATACATATGCAGTTCCTAACTGTATTTAAATCGGCCTGCGCAGATTTTTTTTATATGCGCAAGTTTTATATTTTCTTTGGCATATGTTGTGCTTGATTCTGAAAATTATGAATTATGTATACAGGTCATATATTTTCTTTGGCATATGGTGTGATTGATTCTGAAAATGATGCATCTTGGACGTGGTTCTTCAAGAATCTAAAGGAAGCGTACGGTGTTAGACAAAACATGTGTGTTGTGTTTGATAGGAATCCAAGCATCATAAAGGTTGTTGGTGAAGTGTATGAAGATGTTCCACATTATGCATGTATGTGGCATCTATAGGGTAATGTGAAAAAACTTTACAGAAAGTCACACGATGCATTGTCGGAGATATTTTATACAATGGTCAAATCATATTCAAAGCCAGAATTTCACATGTTAATGGAAAAAGTTGAGGCAGCTGATATAAGGGTGAAGATATATTTGGAATTGGCCGGTTACGAAAAGTGGGCTAGCTCGTACGCAACAGTTCACAGAGGATGGACTTTGACTTCAAACATTGTAGAGTCAATAAATGGAGTGCTTGTATCAGCTAGAGAACTGCCAATTTATGACTTTCTTGAGGAAGTTCGATTACTGTTTGCAAAATGAAATTGTGTAAATAGGCAGGAGGCTTCATATACCTTTACAATAGTCATTGGAAAGTTTAATGACATACTCAGTGAGAACGAGGCTTTGTGTACCCGTATGAACTATAGCCTTTTTGATTTGTGAAAATTTTAATTATGGAAACATAAATATGAAAGGATAAAATGCATAAAGTATCAATGTGAAAATACTTTCCATGCAGTTGTAAATAAATGAAAAGATATAAAACATAAAATATATGAACATTTAAAATACATAATATGTATTTTGCATATGTATATTGTTGTATTGAAAATTACTAACAACTGCATATGCATTTGGCTGCTCTGTAAAAATGTACTCTGCATATGTATTTTTATTATATAAATATTTTTTATTTTTATGTCAGGTTGTACCAGCCACAGAATATGTATATACGGTACACGACAAACAAAATCACTTCATTGTTTGCATCAAAGAAAAGAAATGCTCATGTAATGCTTTTCAAATAGATGAGATACCATGTGCACATGCTTGTGCGGTGTTAGAGAAAAAGAATTTTGAGAAGGGGACACATTGTTCTGATTTGTTTAAACCAAAAACAGTTTTGAAGACATATGATGTTTCAATCTACCCGTTGCCTCACAACGATGACTGGATATTTCCAGAGACCAAACTTGCTGAAATAGTACTGCCTCCAAAATACAAAAGACCTCCAGGAAGACCTGCAAAGAAGGATCGTGGAAAATCAAGCCGGGATATGTTTGGAAAGAAGAATATCAACTCATGTGGTGGTTGTGGGGCTAAGGGTCACAATAGGCGCTCTTGTAGGAAATATCACAAATGTTACATTTCTTTTTCTGTATTGTTTCTTAAAATTTTTTTGTCCTTTTTTATAATGATGAACTAATTCAGTTTAGTTAATGCATTTATGAATCATTTGACAATTAAAGACAGTAATATCTGAATAATGGAGCTATATATGTTTCAAAATTTGTACATTACATATGTATTTTTAAGCAGCAGTTCATATGTATTTTTGACATAGTAAATATATGTTAGGTTAAAGGTGGTAACTTTGATTAACAAAACAAGTATATGAATCGTAATTGTTCAAAGTTTTAAATATATGTGACATATAAATATATGTTTGAATTGCATAATGCTATTACTGCATATGAATTTATACTGTAAAAATACATTTGATGTATAATACAAATGTATTTTAAAAATATATATATAATCACTGCATATGTATTTTGTAACTATAGACAAACCTATAACTTCATAAAAAAGTCAAATTTATCTTTAATTCAAATTCTCAAGTATAATTATTTTAAATGAACACATCAAAAATTAAATATTAGGTTTGATCAATATGTATTTTCCAACATCTTTATATTAACACGAAATATGTATTTTTTGGGAAAATATTTATAACGTATAATCCATATGTATTTTATAGCAAAATATCAACACTGCATATATATTTTTTAAATAACTGCATTAAAATGTCAAATTACACTTTAATTTAAATCCTAATTTATAATTATAGTTAATGAAAATATAGTAAAAATACATATTAGGTATGTTGTAGTTGTATTTTTTAACAGTTTGTTTCTAATATTTCATATGTATTTTTTTGCTGAATAACAATTGATTTATACTACATATGTATTTTTAAGGATAATATGAAAACTACATATGTATTTTTTAACTAAATCTCACAGTAAAATGTTGAACTCCTTAAATCTAACACTACATGTTGTATTTAACAATATAGGAATGTGGTGAAAAACTTTAAAGAACAACAACAACATACTAAAATACATATTAGGAATGGTTCATATGTATTTTTGCAATATTTGATTTTAACACTGCATATGTATTTTTATACGATATATGTATTTGTAAATGTAATATAAAAACTACGAAAGTATTTTTTAACAAAATCTCACCGTAAAAGGTAGAACTCCATGAAATATGAATAAATTCAAAACATATAATTACTCTGTACAATCAAAACCTACATCCATAAACTAGTTTCTAAAGTACAAAAAGTCAAAAATCAATAAACCATCATACATCAACAACTTCAGTGACACTAGTTATTCTACTTTGCCTTGCAGGCCTCACGGGTGCTTCGACATCACTAATGGTATTTGCTTCTTGTTTTTGGATCCCATAATCCCACAAAAGTGCAGCATATCTTGTACGAAATGCGTTGGGGTCGAACTCAGACGCAATAACTTTGTGACCATAAGAAACGCACTCTGCATACATAACCATAAACACACCACAGTCCCTACAAAAAAAATAAATTTGATTAAATGGTGAAATATATTTTGTACAAAGATACAGTTTTGGTATATGTAATTTCAAAACTTACAAGCTTCCACTGGGTTGTTGAGGCAAATCATCTTGAAATAAAACATCAAACATATCTGAGGATTCTTTGTCTTTGTATCTTGGATGGCTTTGATGATCAATCTCTTTCTTAACATAGAAATCACATGCTTGGAGACACAATGGAATAATCTTTGCTATTTTCTCGATCTCAGCAAGAACAACCTCATAATGTCCACTGAATTCATATGAATCATACAAGAATATACACCTCTTTGAAAATGATAAAATCGCGAGAACCCAGTGATGTTTTTCCTTTATATTGATCGGAATAAAAATGTCTTAGACTGTATGCCATGGCACTGTGGCATGCATACGAAACCCATTGATGTATTCCATAAGATGGTTCTCCTGACCTCCATCTTTAAGATTTTGAGCATCCATAGAATATACATCATTCAGCGATCTAATTACGTTCATAAAGTTGCAGTCAACTGTACTGTATTTGTATGATTTGTTTGGCTCATTTTTGTACGAACTGTGCGGCCCATACTTTGACTTCTTCCTCAAGTAGTAAAAGCAAATATCAATATGCTGCATTAGTGAATACGAAAAACTTTAGAGCATTCAAAAAAATTGTATTCTAAATATTACAGTCTATGCAAGTAAAAAATACATATGCAATTTTTTATATTAATGTAGATGACTTGTGTATCAAAAATTACATTCTTAAAGTTCAGTTACATCCAGACAATGTTATTTGCATAGTATATGCAACAGTATTTGATGTAGTATACTATATCATACTTTGAATTCTTAAAAATACATACACGTTAAACCAAATGTATTTCAATGTAACCTAATATGTATTTTTAAGTATTGTTACAGACGAAATGGAAAAATTTTCATTCCAAAATAATATACTAATCGAATCTGTCCATGTCTGATCTGCAAATCCCATCGTATAGAACCAGTTTTTGTCTTTCACAGTCTCAACACCCAAATGCATCTTTAAAATTTCTGATTTTCCCCTCTTGTAATGATCCACTTTTCCTTTTCTGTGTATTTTAAGGATTTGGTAAACAATGAAAACATGTATTGATACAAAAAATAATTTTTTATAATAATATGTTTTATTTATATATTTAATATACATACATCTTTACATAATTTTAAACATTTATATTATTTTATATATAATACATACACTTCTACATTATTTTTTATACCTCCTCTCTCTTTGAAAAATTTAGTCTAACCGGATACCACACTTGTGGATTCTGAAGTATGCCTAACCTCTTTCCTTCGGAATAACTTGAACCCTTACCTAGAATCTCAATTGGTTTCGCAGACTAAAAACATTAATCACATGTTAATACTTCAATAGGTTTCCTTATTTTCCTTAAAAATTAGGTGGCGACTCTGTGCAAATTTTCATTCTTTTAGAGTCCATAATGTCGTGCTCATTTTGAACTTTGTAAAAATAGGGTATGACACCCGTTTCCACACAAAGATGACTGTCTAATTCCAGAGAGCGTACTTGGTGAAGTAATACTGCCTCCAAAATACAAAAGATCTCCAGAAAGACCTGCGAAGAAGGATCGTGGAAAATCAGGCCGAGATATGTTTGGAAAGAAGAACATCAACTCATGTGGTGGTTGCGGTGCGAAGGGTCACAATAGGCGTTTTTGTAGGAAATATCAAAAATGAAACATTTCTCTTTCCATATTATTGTTTAAAATTTTATTTTCATTTTTTATTTAGTTGGACCATTTTTTTTAATCATCATTTGACAAGTGAACACAGTTACATCTGATTTCTGCATATGTATATGTTGAAACATCTGAACATTGCATATGTATTTTGAATGTGCAGTTCATATATATTTTTAGCATTGAATATACATGTTATGATAAAGTTGATAACTTTAATTAATCAAACACTTATTTGGTTTGTTATTGTTAATTGATTTAGCCACATATGACTTACTATGCAAAATCTTAGTGTAGTATATGCGTTTATACAATAAAAATATATTTAAATGTATCATACATATGTATTTTAATAAAAAAATATTAACATTGCATACGTATTTATGTAAAATAATATTTCACCATAAATTATAGAATTGTAGTAAAAGTTCTAAATTATCTTTAATTTCATTTTTTAGTTATTATCATATTAAATGGACAATATGTATAATCATATTAAATGGACAATATGATTTATAATTTCACCATAAATTATGAACAATATGTATCTTACAAAAATGTATTATTAACACTGCATATGTATTTTTATGCTAAAATTTCATTTATAATACTTCCATATTTTTTAGCAAAATATGAATACTGCATATATATTTTAAAATAATATTAACATTTTTTAACTAAAAATTTCAGATATATTTTTTGAAATGCTTAGTTATAACATTGCATATGTATTTTTTTTCATCTAAAAACAAAAGATATGTATTTTTAAGGCATAAAAATTCCTACATATATATTTTCAGAATAATATGAACAATACATATGTATTTTACAATAAAATAACACACTAAAATGAAGAACAACATAAAAGACTCATATTAAACTTGAATTAGTACTATTATAATCTACAATTAGAACCACTTCAAAACATTAAAATTAGTTTGTATAATCAGTTCCTACATCCATAAATCAGCGTCTAAATTATATAAAGAAATAAATTCATCAGTCATCATACATCAAAAACTTCAGTTACACTAGTTATTCTACTTTGCCTTGGAGGCCTTAAAGGTGCTTCAACATCACTATGAGCATTTAATTCTTGCTTTCTGGTCCCATAATCCTACAAAGTAGCGGCATATCTTGTACGGAGTGCATTGGAGTCGAACTCAGTCGCAAAAATTTTGTGACCATAAGAAAAACACTCCGTATATGTAACCATATAGACACCACAATCCCTACAAAAAAATAAAAAAATAAAAAAAACACATATGTACTTAAATATATATTTTAAAAAAATAAACTTTTGTTATATGTAAATTAAATAACTTACAAGATTCTGCTCAGTTGTTGAGGAAAATTCTCTTGAAATAACACATCAAACATATCTGAGGAGTCTTTGTCTTTGTACCTTGGATGGTTTTCAACATAAATTCCTTTCTTAACGTAGAAATCACAATGTTCAAGACACAATGGGATAATCACAGCTAATTTCTCAATGACATCAAGAACAGCCGAATAATGTCCAGATGATTCATATGAACCATATAGGAATATGCACCTCTCTGAGAAATATAAAATTGCTAGCACCCAATGATATTTTTCCTTTATATTTACTGAAATATAAATGTCTTCCACTGTATGCCATGGCACAGCAGCATGCATACAAAATTTATTTATGTATTCATAAACATGTGTCATATGTCCTCCAGCCATAAGGTTTTCAGCATTCGCTGAATAAACATCATGGAGAGAGCTAATTATGTTCATAAAGTTGCAATCTACTGTGCTGAATTCGTAAGACCTGTTGGGGTCATACTTTGACTTCTTTCTCAAGTAGTAGAAGCAAACATCAATATGCTGCAGTACGTAAGAACACAAAAATTTAATATAATTCAAACTATTTGTATACTAAATGTAGCATGTGTATGCTATATAAAAATACATATGTAAGTTATAGTGCATCACATCCTTTCTTATATAATAAAAAATTACATAGAAAAATACATATTTGCACCTGCATAGGTATTTGCTAACATAATATGTAATTTAATTACTGTTATAAATGTAAAAAAAATATTATTAAAAAAAAAATACTAACCGAGTCGGTCCATCACTGATCAGGAAACCCCATTGTGTAGAACCAGTTTTTATCTTCAACAGTATCAATTTCGAAATGCATCATTGGAATGGTTGATTTTCCCCTTTTGTAATGATCCGCATTTTCCTTCCTGTTTTTTATTGTTAATAAGTATATGTTAAATCATGAGAAGATGATGTAATTTTAAAAAAATAAAATTAAAAATGTTCAATAGAAATACCTTTTAGCATGAACATTGAGAAGGTCTTCAGAAATCCAATCCCTAACTTGTTGACAATTTTCGTATCCACAATCCCATCAATCGGATGATAAACAAATGGATGTTTCTGTGGGAATATACGTATGTGTCCTTTCGAGCTCTCTATATAGTTACGCAATACAAAAACGTAATTATTAAAAAGTATTTGCATAACATGTTACATTGTAAACTAAATATATAACTAATTATACTTACCGGCAGCTGAACCAAATTTCATCGTGTAAGGTGACTCTTTGAATTTGGATGGTCGCCTAATCCTTAACCTAGAAATAGGAGTTTGAATTTCACGATTAGCAGAGGGATGAACAATAATGCTTTTACTACTGTATACATTCAAAGTAGGAAGCAAGTCATCAGGGATTGTGTCTTGTGAGTCAGGCAAAACTGTTTCATCCTTTTTTTCATCAATGGTTAAGTCTTGTGTTTTTAGGAGTTGTCATAATCTGCTCCTCCGTACCAACATCAACCTCTCCGTGCATGTCTGCTTTAGAGCTCGAACCAACGTTTTCTTTATTTTTCTTTAAAATTGGGAAAAAATTTAATTTTTTATGTCCAAAATAACCCACATAACCTCAAATATATTCATAATACATACCTGACAATGCTCTTGAACAACAAATTCGAACTTTTTATCATTAAAATATTCATCGATTTGTTCTTCTTCCAAAGTTGTCAATGGATGTCTCGTGGTGCTTACTTTTAGGTATGCATTAAGACTTGGTAACAACTCATCTGGGATTGTAAACTGCGAATCAGACAAATTTGTATCATCCAATTTCTCATCAATAATCTGCAATAGAAATAAAAGAAAATATATAATTGTCTTATGGATTGTTATGATTTTTACATCACATAAACTGAAGTGCAATTCATTATACATACTCGATCATCGTGATGAACAATCTTCTCAGAAAGCTTATAATCCAAATTTATACTTTGGAGAAGCTCATCAGGGATTAAATGTTGAGAATCAATTTGAATATTTATTTTATGTGGATGCAAATCAGTGCACCCTTTGCAAACAATCAAAAAAATTAAAGCAACTTCAAAAATAAAAATTCAGTTGTATATATTTATAGAGGACTAGATATATAAAATAACATATAACTGCTACAAAAAAGCAATTACATTTGTGCACTCAAAAAAATAATAATAATTTTGTTATTTTTTACCTTTGTACCATCCTGATTCTTATCCAAATTTTGATCAATAATAGGACTGAATTGTGGTGGTAATGTTTCAACACCAGCATAATCCATCTGTTGTGCTTTATTTTTTCAAAATAAACAAATATGTATTTTTTGAATAAACTCCATATGTATTTTTAGTAATATACTGCATATGTATTTTTTACAAACTCTATGTGTGTATTAAACAAAATATATTTCATATGTATTTTTTTAAATCAAATCATATGTATTTTTTGTATAAACTTCATATGTGTTTTTAGCAATGTACTGCATATATATTTTTTCATATACTCTGCATATATATTTTTTTAATAATGTGGATATAATATAATAATAAAACTTTTACCTTGCTATGCTCAATTGCTTTGACCATTTTTTTTAACTTTTTCTTCACTAATTGACGAACTCGAGTAAACTCTTCACGAACTCCTTTAAACTCTTGACGAACCTGTATTCATACAAATTCATTAAACACATATTTTTTAATATAAAACAAACATTTGACAAAAAAATTACCTCTTCGCGGAATGCATCAAAAACTTTCTTAGAAATAAATTTTTCTTTCTCAACATGACTCTCACGCTTTGACGCGGCTACTTCCTCTACATGACTATCTGCCTTTGACTGTACCTGAGGAAAAATAACCCTAGTTGTTTTCTTCCCTTCCTTTTTTTTGAAGAAGAAGCCTGTCGTGTTGGAATTGGCTTGAATACTGGTGTCTTCATTACAGCAGCCTTGGCAGCACGATGAGGTGGAGTCCTCATTTGGGTATGCGCGTCATCAATATTCACTTGCTTTTTCCTGCAGGTTTCTTCGTTACTGGGGTTGATGAATCCACTTTTTGTTTCTTCTTTGAACGTTCATTGATCTTCTTTGGTGGTGGATCCTGGAAGTCATCTTTAGAATCAACTGAACGTTCATCTTCAGTTACATCCTTCTTTGGTATTTCAAGCTTTGCCATTTCCATTTCGGTTGGCTCTATGTTCTTAAATACAACCTACGAATATGTTAAATAATATGTTAAAGAATTGAAAATGAAATAGAATATATGTATACAGTACATATCAATGAATATATATTTGTTCACAACAAACCTTGTCATTGTCCTTGAACATAGCATTCATCAAAAACTCATAACGTGGACGAGGTGCAATCGTCTTCCAATTTAATAATCGGAGAATTCGATTCTCAGCCTTCAATGCAATCTTTGGTGGGACATTTGAACAACACTCATATAGCCACACTTGAATAGCTAATGGCATTCCCTGAATCAAATAAAATTGCCCCCAACTTTTAGCCGGTTGTTCAAACTTCTAGACAGATCTTCAAAAGATAAAGAACCCCATGGAAAATCTTTATATCTATCACTATCTACCAAATCAAAATGAAGATGGGGTATAACAACAGTGTCAATGTTAGACAACACAAATGAATGTAGGAAATACAGAATTGCAAATTTCTCAGCATCCTCATCATTATTCTCCCCCATACTTTCTACATGAATGCTAAAAATAGTTGCATTTTCTGTATAATTTCTACCCCCATTGAAATACTTTTCAATATCCTATTTGGTACACCCTCATCAAAAGTAAAGTCATACCTATTAGACACACAATTCAATTCGGTTATGATAGCAAATTTCATGGGAGTAAAACTAAGAGAGGTGCCATTAGCAAATATCATAATCCCAGAAGAAGAACTACCCTTCACCTCAAGCGTCATAACAAATCTACACAACTGTGTTTGCACTACACACTACTTCTTCTTCATAAAATAACCAAAAATGTTATTCTCACAAAAATTTTTAAACTGTTCCTTGTTTAAAATTGTGCGTATGCTTCCATAAATATCATTGTCACTGGACGAGCACATGTGCGGTGCAAATCTTGAAAGTTTTCTGACAAGGAATATTTCGTCCTGCATCACCTATACAAAGTAAAACTACCACTTCTTAATCTGTAAACAAAATTCAATCAAACAAAAAAAACATATAACATGCATATATATTTCAGATGATTAAAATGCATATGTATTTTGATCAACTCATAAATGCAACCAACACTGAAAAATACATATCAAATGTACTAAAAATACATATAAACAATAGACTGTTATGGTATTTGAACTAAAATAACATGCATATGTATTTTAACATTGTAAAACATATAACAAACACTGAAAAAATACAAATACTCAATATGCATATCAACTACACTAAAAAACATATATGTCAAAATTATTCAACTATACTAAAAATACAATTCAACTATACTAAAAATACATATCACCTATACTAGAAAAATATATATCCAAAATACTATTAATGAGTAATTAATTTCAATAATATATTTTCACATAATCTCTAAATATCATCATAACAGAAAATACATAATTACTTGAACACTAAAAAAAAATACATTTAAAAACAAAAAAAATACCTCTTCCTCACTTTCTTCTTCAGATTCATCATAAGATTTCTCAACTTTGTCTTCAATTTGAAACAACAGTTACTAAATCTTCTTGAGTTAACCCAAGACTAAATGATGATACATCATACACTAATTTCACATTCCTTGTACCACTGTTTATAGGTGTTTTTGCGTGTGTTCATCCATTAAAATACAAAACCCTTAAAAATTAATTTTTCGATGAATTAGAGTAGGCAAAAAAAAAAATCGCTCACATGCAAAATACGATTCCTAATTACCTGAAATATGGGAAGCAAATCTTTATCACAAATCGTGCAAGAATCGTGCAAAATGCAATAAGATTGAGGAGAGAGTGATGGTTAATGGCGGAAAAATAGTAAAAAAAAATTAAATTAAGGAAAGATAATGAAGGAGGAGTGAAAAGGGGATTTTCTCACACTAAAAAATTTTAAGCAGCAAACAAATAGAGACCACTTAAAATAATGCTAAATATATTATAGAATGTAATTAGGGGAAAATGTTATTATTTTTTGTAATTAAGTACTTAAATATGTTAACATATGTATTTTTTCCATCAGCAAACCCTGCACCGACCCCAGGCTCGGGCCAAGTCCTTGCAGGCCCATTTAGATCAAGATCGACCAACTTGCTTTGGGTAGGAGGTGGAGGGACGAAAGCAAACACGACTTGGGTGTTCTGTTTTTTTTGGTTAATGAAAACCCCATTTTAGTACGCATTTCGATTTTCAATCATATTTTATTCAAATTGATATTCTTAAAAAAATAAGTAAGTTTTAGTTTTAAAATATAGTACTTTTAAGGATTAATTATTTTGATTCATTATCTCTTAAAAAATTAACACGTCATTTTTCAAGATTATTGAACATATTACCTCTTGTGGTCCGGCCAGATCGGTTTCAAACTCTGTATATAATGGAAACTTTAGTTCACCGAAATACCCTATTAAACATTTCAAGAAATTTTGCCCCTAAACAATTTCAAAGAGAGGATCGCTCACCCCAGCCGTTAAGAATTTTTTGTCCCACTTTCTTATTGGTCCTGTATTTAATTAAGCAGCTTGATCAGTAGAAGCTACTCCATTAAGGAACTCAAGTAAAAGGGTATCTTCTTCTATTCACTAAAATTAGCCATGGTAACCTTTTACTATGTCAATACATGTTAATTTATTTTCCCCTCTTTATTAATCAACTGAACCAATAAGAACCCATTGACTTTGTATTTGATTAAGATTAGGTCAAAATAGTATGGCACATGCATGCGCTGTTTGATAATTCACATTATATAATGTTCAAATACTCAACTTTGCAAGTTGTACAACCCCACGCAAATCCACGATCTAGTGAATCAGTTGCTTCAACATGTTTAATTTGTGGTCAAACAAAAAATAACGTGTTTAGTTGAACTCACAGAACTCGTCCGGTCCTAAATCCATTTTTGTGTATGACACTTTCCAATTGCAGATAAAAAAAAATCCAGCAAAATATTAGGTCATAGATTGCTACATGATCAAGCGTTTCTGCCAAATAATTTGGAATTCGTATATCAAGTACATTTTTTAATCAAAATGGAATATTAGTTTGGAAAAAAAAAAAAAAAAAAACAGCCGTCCACAATCGTGAACAGTTGGCACGTGTAAACGGTCATTTATAAAGAATGATTGTGTTAAATTCAAATTCAGATCTTAAGTCAATAAATAAATACTAAGGCACTATACATTATTTGGTCCGTAAATCAAAGGTTGACAACAATGAGTTTCTGACCAACAAATGTAAATAAATAAAATAAAGATATAACAGAATAATAGTATAAAGTTTTTATAACCAAACATGTGAAATCAATAATCTTTTGCAAGAGATCTAAAGGGTTGAGCTAATTTATTAACCTAAAATTTGTTGCACGGGAAACCCTAGCTCTATGTCACTTTGATCACCCTTGTCTTGTGATTGATTCAATTTCTTGCATTAAAAAACCAAAATTGACAATATTGGTTTTGAAAATGACCCTTTCTTAATTGTTGTCATGACATATATAGTTCACATGAAAATTTTCAAAAGTTTCAACACATTGTTAGTGCCCTATTAAAAATAATGAAAATTTTGTGTTATAAAATGTGATTTTTATTGTTATTTTTTATCGAATTAGTTCACTGAAAAACACATGATGGAAAACAACTTCTCATTGAAACACTATGAAACTTCCTAATTTAGTAGGCGTTTGGCTATAACAATTTTTTTCACGTTCTTTGAAATATTATTTTATTTTAGTGAAAAAAAAGTTAAATAGTAGTGTTTGGCCATAAAAATTATTTCACTTTAGTGAAAATTATTTTTGACAAAGTGAAAACAAGCACAAGCTTGTTTTCACTTTTATCACTCCGATTTCTCTTACTAAATTTTAAAAGTAACTCTAATTTATATTCATGATTAAACACAACATCAATTCTAACTTAAACTCTAACTCTGAAAAATTATTATTTGCATGGTCAAATAAAGATTTTATTTTTTCATGTAAAAATATTACCTTTCTTTAAATGATTCAATCAAAATATCTTTGAGAATAGCCGCTAAATATTAAAACATAAATAATGGAGAAATAATTGTGATTCTTTTTTGTAGTGATGAAATTCAAATCTAACAAATATGATTGTGATTTTAAGTCAAACAAGGAGCAGTCATAAAGTTGTGAAATTGGTGAAAAGATCTAATGAAAGAGGAACACATGATTTGACTGCCTTGTAATAGAAGGGCTACTAGAAAAGCCAAATACTAGAAAACAGTATAAGAACGTCCTTGACACAATATGGTAGTATTAATTAATTTCTTTCTTTTTTAACAGAACAGAAAAGAAAAGAATCTGCAGAGATCAAAAGTCATGGTAGAATTGTTGTTTTCATACTAGTACTGCCTAGTGTGGAAGATTGGTTACATTGTTAAAATAATTTCTTTCGTTTACTGATAGCATATAGTTTTTTACACCGTTAGATAAAATGATTTATAAAAATAGATAATCGTCCGCGGTAATTCTAATTACAATATATCTTATATTGTAATAAGAGTAATTGTTGCTTAAATTAGATATTTCGGATTGAGTTGTTAGAATGAAAAAATCGACTTATGTCTCAATTAATGTGACCCTCGATTTGTTTTTAAGTCCGTCCTAAAAAAAGACATGTTTTTCTACTTAATTTTTTTATCTTTAAACTATTAATTTATTTCTTATTAATGACATGTAAAAATAATTTATATTAAATCACAAATTCTAAAAGTCTAATTCATTTTTAAGAAAAAATTATGTGTCCAAAGATTTAATTATTACCTCTCCCATACTATCTTTATTCTTCGATTTTCATTTTTACATGTTTCTCGTGCTTCAATTACGATATTATTTGTTGTTACTATTATTCTTTTCTCCATTATTTTATACTTGGTTTCTTCGTATTGTTATTTATATGCTTTGCTTCAATAGTAAATTGAGGATCTATTAGAAACAAATTTTATCTCCATGAAATTTAGTAGTAAGATTGCATTACATATTATTTTTTTCAAATCTCATTTATAAAATTACATTAAATATGTTATTTTCCCATTATCTAAACTACAAAAAATACTTTCTTCTTTAATAAATGGGAAAAGAATACTCTATGACCTTTTAAAAAAATAATAGCCCAATTATAGCCCAAGTTTGGCATTTGGACAAATAATGTCCAATCGGCTAAACAAATGTCATTTTATGGTCATTTCCTAATCTTTCTCAATTTGGGTCATTTTGATCCACGTAGTCCATATACAGTCCATATACGATACTGATACAATCTATATACAATACTGATACAATATTCAACTTGGACAATTCGGCCCTTTTAAAAATATTTCAATTTTTTTTTTACTATAAATTTTTAAATTGATCAAATATTCTGCTTTTTTTTTATTCTTTAGAAATAATAATTAAATTATATAAAAACGATATAATATTAAATAGAATATGAATCTATATAAGATATATGTATAGAAATTGTATAGTTCTATCAAATATGTATATATACAATATATAGAAAGTGTATACAAATTATATAATTATTGTATAGAACGTGTAAAAAAAAGTACAGTTATTATATAAATTATGTATCAAAACTGTATAATCTGCGTATAGAATATTTATGTATAAGATTTGAATAAAACCAGTATAAAAATTGTGTAAAAACAGTATAGAACCAGTCAGTAAATTAAATGGCTAGAAAGTGAAATTTAAATTCCATGGTCATTTTCAAGGAAATAGTTTAATTTGAAGTGCAAATGTACAGTTATTATATAAATTATGTATCAAAACTGTATAATCTCCATATAGAATATTTATGTATAAGATTTGTTTAAAACCAGTATAAAAATTGTGTAAAAACGATATAGTACCAATCAGTAAATTAAAATGGCTAGAAAGTGGAATTTAAATTTCATGGTCATTTTCAAGGAAATAGTTTAATTTGAAGTGTAAATGTATAGTGATTATATAAATTATGTATCAAAACTGTATAATTTCCGTATAGAATATTTATGTATAAGATTTGTATAAAACTTGTATAAAAGTTGTGTAAAAACGATATAGAACCAATCAGTAAATTAAAATGGCTAGAAAATGAAATTTAAATTGTATGATCATTTTCAAGAAAATAGTTTAATTTGAAATACCGTTTTTATTCTTTCCTGTTAATAAATTATACATGATTCAAATCTGAATTAATCGTGCAATCAAAATCAATTTCAAAAGGGAGGCCGTTTCAATTGGTATACAATGTCAATGGGTATGGCCAAAACCAAAGTCAGAGAGCGGAAGAGGGCACATGAAGTGAGTGTGAAATCCATAAAATTGGAGAAGAAAATCACATGTCATGACATCATATAATATACTATATAATATACTAATATAGTACTAATATATTTGTTTGCTAATAAACTCCAATCTGTTTACAACTACTGTTCCTTATCTGGCCACGACTTCTCCTCTTTCCTATGTTCCCAACATTCAAACATCACGTGTTCCCCCCTCTTTCCCTTTTTTTTACTATTTTTTTCCTTTATTTTGTTAGTACTATAGTAATTATTTAATAAATTTATACCAACCTTTTCTTTTTCACAATGAAAACTCCATATTCGACCTACCAAGATAATTATAGCTTAGGTCCTAGTAGGATTAATGTGGGATATGAAGAATATATACTACTCCCTTCGTTTTATAATAAATAAATTACTGAATTTTAGCACATAGATTAAGAAAAAAGCATTGAAGACATAAATTTAACATAACTTTTTATTTCCCCCCTCCCCAAAAAAAAAAACCCATCTTGTAATACCTTTTCAAAAGTTAATTAGTTGTCAAATCATAAGGATAAATTTGAAAAAAAATTTCAATGATTCAATTATTTAAAACATCAATAAATACCTCGATAATTCACTTATTTCAAAACGAAGGGAGTATTAAATTGTATCATAGTACTTGGTAAATTGTACTACCCTATTGTAACCAAGGAATTTTATAGGTCAGAATGTACTTGGATGATTAAACCGTTTAATTGCTTTAGCCGCTTGAAAATGTGTTACTCTTAATTAAATTTTGAGCGCAAAAAATATCTTTCCCTCATGTATTTAATGAATTACTTCTTTCATTCCATATTAATTATCAATAATATTATAATATTCAGCATTTTAAACGAAAGTGTGAGGCGAGACGTTTTACATAGCACAGAGCGAGGAATAAGCCAAAAGACATGAAGTGTAAGTTTTATGGATTTTTTAAACGCATATCTTATGTATTTTTATAATTTTATTACTAAAAATATAAGTAAAAACAAAATTTTTAATGATTCTACAAATTAATTTACATAATCATCACTAATGTAAAAAAAAAATTACAATTATTAGTTGAGAAAGGTAACAACACAAAAAATGATATAACCGAGATACTCTTTAAAATCAAAATCAACATGCATCTCCACATCTACAAATTTCTATTATCAACTAATACTGCACTTATTTTGTAATATTTTGAAGAAGGAGAATGATAAAAAGTGTGAGATCATTGACAAAAAATAAATAAAAGTTACTTCAAAGACACATTGTTATGGACTTCTGTCCTATTAATTTCTTTTTGTAAATAGTGAATTGAAGAAACTCCGTTTTGTCAAATTTCAAGCGTGATTATCTAAAAAAAAATAAAATATTTTTGTTTCAATATATTTGCCATACTTTTACTTTTAAAAAATTGTTTTTTTCTTTTTCTAGATAACTTTTTAATTGTAACGTCATGTTTAAGATCATAAAATTAAAGGTTATTCTGATAAATTTTATATATATTTAACTTAAGATCACAAAATTCAAAAATTTTTAATTTTAAATATTATATCAAGTCAAAATTAAATAAACAAATTAAATCGAATGGAATATAACCTATATCGAACGGAGGAGTTTGATATTTTGCGGATAGATTTTAGTTCTTTCAAGTTATGTAACGTCTCATGAACTGTGATGATATCACACTATAGTTAAAAATGAAAGTAAAAACAAAAAGGTGACAACATAGAAGTAGGATTATTACCATACATTTTTCAGTTCTCAATGAACCAACTCTTGGAAAACTTAATCAACTTGTAAGATATGCTTATACAAATGTATGGGAAATGGGAAAGGGGGTTTGTATCTCCAGTTCAAAAGTATATTATAAGTATTAAGTATTATAAGTAACCAAATATCAAAAGATACCCTTTAGAAAACAGTGCTAATACCTTCACTTTCGCCTCAAGAAATTATTTTTATACTTTACTTAAAATGTAAATTTTCTTTCTCGATTGAGAGGATGTTTTTTTCAATTTGATAGGCTAATATCCCAAATTAAAATACTTTAATTATCAATGTTATCGTGCTTTACCCATAGGATAGAATATTATATTGTTTCTGCGTCAGAATTAGCATTGAAAGTTTCATAAACTAATTGTTTTATTAACAAGGAAAACATTGAGATTTGAGAAACTACTTGCAAAGATTGCTAAATTCAAACTTGTTTTGCAGAGTATACTTTCACTGCAAAACTTGTCCTTCCACTTTTTTACCCACTTACTCCTAATCCCCTCTCTCCTTTTTTTATTCTACATTCAAGTTTTTTCGACTCAAATATCATACTTTTTAGAGTTGGAGCTCGTGGGTTCGTCTATTAGCGGTAATTCACATACCGTTCGATGTGCTCTTACCTCTAAACTAAAGCTCTGTGCCTAATGTTCCCCTTCTTAATCCAATTGCTATTCAAATCTATTTGGTTTAAGATAATTTAATGAAATGAATTCACTAGGCACCTAAGTGGTACATGATGAACTTACAAGGCGATAGGCTACACATACAATTTAGGGATCTATACACAAACAACCGGTCAAATCTACTATTTACTTTTTAATTTCTAGCGGGGTACATAGATTATACATGATTATACACCTATGATGCATGAACTATACTTACAAAGTTACATTATACACGTGTCAGCTATTTCAAGTTTATGCAGTTGAATGAGGAGCTATTTGAGTTAATTCTTATTTTCATAGTTCATGCATTTGAATCTCAAGCCAATGTTAACACAATGAAAGGTTTTGCTACCAAGTATGACATGCATCTGTATAAATATTTCATAGTAGCAATACCAATAACAATTATGGAAAAGTTTCATTAGTTAGGTGTTAAATAAATGGAAATCAATCATGTAGAGTACTTTTTATCTTTTTGCTCTTCATCTAGATTCGTTAATCCTCACTGGTCACCAACATTTCCAGATTGCAGAGTATTCTTTATGGGCTACACGTGACTCTTTCTCTTTATACTCTTTTTCTTTCTTTTCTCTTATGTTGCTTTTCTCTGTCTATCTTACATATGGTGAATGATTGCTATCTACAACCACAGAGTGCCAGGGAAGTATGAATATATTCTCTCATTATAACCCCATGTTATTTGCCTCTTTAAACATCATTATGTTGTTAATCTTGTTCTATGATCAATTAATATTAAGGTCCTAATATTCGCTTCGCTTTACAATTTTGTCAAACATTTTCAGTAAAGGAAATAAAGGGGAAAAATTACTTGAACAATTCATACTATTGTTTTTGTTCTTTTACTTTTACTTGTTCAGCTTTGACTTAACACACCCCGTAAGTAGTAATACACGAAAAGACATTTTACTATATCCCCTTTTATATAGTATTATAATAAATTTAAGGGAAAAGGCTTAAATATGTCATCAAACTATTAGAAATATTCATCTATGTCATCCGTTATAAGTTTGACTCATCTATGTCACCGCTTTTAAGTTTGGCTTATTTATGTCGCTGTTGTTATAAAAAGGTTCATTGTGCCATTTATTTTATAACTATTCGCTAAGTTTAGTAAGAGTGAATTTTAAATAGAATTCACTCTTACTAAACTTAGCGAATAGTTATCTATCTTTAAGAGTCTACAAGACAATTTTCAAATGGGTAGTATGTTCATCCTCACTCCGAGAGTAAATGTGAATGTCATCTATGAAAACTATAATGAACATGTCCAAGTACTGCTTGAACACCATTTTCATCAAGTTCATAGTTTTGTAGAATCATTTTCGCCATGTGACCTCTTTATTAGAATTCAAATCAACCAATATTATTTAAAATCAAAACTAAATCAGATTCATTAAAATAAAATTCGATCTAAATAATTAAAATAAAAATGTAACTCATTAAAAATAAAAATCAGACTCAATAAAAATAAACCAAACCACTTAATTGTCAGGTTTTATTTTAATGGATCTAATTTTTATTTTGGTTTTAAGTAATGTTGATTGATTTAGATTTGATGGCATGAACTTCTAATAAGAGAGATAATTAATGTGACAAAAATAATTTTGCAAAATTAGTATTGTAAAATAATGACACAAATAAACCTTTATTAAGCGGTAGTAACATAGATGAGTCAACTTTATAATGGATGATATAGAGATAAGCCATTTATAATAGGTCGATTGCATATTTGAGTTTTTTTCCTAAATTCAATATTATCCAAATGCATTGGGAAATGACTATAGTTAATGAAGGCTAGAGCAGTGCATTAAAGCTCCAGTTTATGTCCTAGGTTTGTAAAAGAACCGGTCAACAAAGGGTATATCGTACACAACTTTATCCTGCTTTTAAAGAGATTGTTTTCATGGTCTGAATCAGAACAAATTAAGGACTAAGTAACATATTATCTCTTCATCTTTCAAACTTAAATAAGTAAAAATGAACATCTATCTTTAATATTATGAATAAGTAAAAATAAACGAGGATACAATTTTTCTTTTTTCTTAATTGGATTTAAAGTTGAAAAGGGGGAACATGGTAAGATGGTCCTCTTGGAATTTTTACTTTCCCCAATGTGGAGTTTGGGAATAACGAAATGAGTTGATTAGTGTAGAAGCAAAGGGCTACAACCCTATCCAGACATAGGAAAGAATTAAAAGGAAAGGAAAGCAAAGAAAAAGATGAAGTGCTATATACAAAAGGAAGTTGATTTCATCTTCTGAAGTCACTTGTAAGGAAAGTTGCAAATACTAATTTTATTATAGAATTAGTTAGTCATATGAAAGGCTAGAAAAAATTACTAGCAATCGATGTTTATAGTAAAAATTAATAATATAACATATGTGGCTTGCATATACAACCATAGTAATATACGATCATATATTCCCACTTTAATTAGGTGGTAATTCTAACATTTAAATTATATGATTTGATATAAACGGACAAGGCGTGCAGATAAATAATTTTCATAAACTGTTGGTACAGAAAATTTTAACAGTAATAGTTACCTAGCTGATCACTAGAAGTTACTCATCTTCTTTTACTTTCATGAATTCGCCGTTCAGAAGTAATTAACTTGATTAATTCGAATTTGTACCTTAGTAAAGCTTGCCATGAGGATTTTCTGAACTTCTTGTTCTCAGTGACTGAACACGGGACCTTTAATTAAGAATGAGTGAATCTTTATCGATATATCACTCTTCCATGATACAACACTAAGGTAGTGGTGTGATCTGCATATCCTTTCCCCTTCTCAGATCCTACTTTGTGTGATTACACTGCGTATAGTATTGTTGTTCCATGGTACAACAATATAATCGTATGGAGGCCATTATTTCATTGTTGTATAAGGCAAGATAAGTGTACGAGTAGTGGTCCATTTAGGTGGAAGTGGGAAGTGGGGAACACTAACATGGAGATTTTGGTAATAACAAAGTGTTTTTTTTTTCCACTGAGTGACTTGGTATTTCCTAAGCACTCTATAGTTTCTTACACAAAAAGCCAGACGACCTCTACGAGAATATTTGTTCTTGCATTGGTTCTAAGTATGCATTGTGATTCTAATCTTCCTGTCTTCAATGGGATATTAACCATTGGTTTACTCCCATTCCCATATTAAGTCTATTAACCCGGAACCCCTCACTAGCTCCGTTATTGTAAGTAGCAATACTATCACGGAACAGTGACAGAGCTAGAATTTTTACTAAGTGGGTTCAAACTATGAAGAAGTAAGCACACAAAGAAGTTAAAGATAGTTCAACATCTACTATATATAAATAAAAATTATTTTAACTACGTATCCACAATGTAAATTTTTGCCGAGGGTTTCAACCCCCTCGACTATACCTGCCTTTGCCCTTGCCAGAGTGGTGTGCTAGAAAGCTGGATTTCCTTCAAAATTTAACTAAAGGTTTGGGTTTGAGATAAGAGAAAAAAAAATATTTCAAATCAGAGTGTCTTACCCCTTAGTATGATAACTAGTTCAGCCGAATCCAGATTAGTCAAGCGGATACACTATAGAAACGTGATGATTAAACAAGAAATTGCAAAATGATAACAATCTCTTTTTAATTCCCCACACAATATATGGTCATCGATTTGGGTCCTGTCTAATCCGAATTTATCTCTAAAATCCTACTTTGAAAATATGAAAGGATATACTATTGTACAAGCATTACAGGCTAACCAAATTACATGTTACGTTTGCATGGGCGACATATGTTTATGGGGAAGTAGATAGATGAGACCTCGGAATTGGAGCCCAAAAACCCAGAAAGAGAAGAAAAAAGGAAGTGTGGAAGAGAAAGAAAAGCTAACGAGGTCCCCTTCTTTTTTTTCACCCGTACCTCACTGTCCTGCAGTAAATGAGGACCCATACATAAGGCAGGACAGTGTGAAATGGTAAATTGTGATAATGACAATTGAAAAAGTTTGAACAGAAACCCCCAATACTACTCCCCAAAAATTTCTATAAATATCCCCTATGGTATTTCAATTGTTTGGTTTATAGTCTCTCATCAGAACCAAAATTACTTTAATCAGTTATAGTACCGCGCAGTGCACATCATTTCGTACGATTTCATCTACCTATATAATGAAACAAACAGACAACTCTCTTCTCATAGTTCACTCTTCTTGGGTGGATATATTATAGTATCCTTTTGCAATTAATGCAACTTTGCTTGACAACATCATCATTTTATTCAGACACCTACTCTGCATAATCAAAAAGTCTACACTAAAACCATTTCTAATGAGACAAATTACAATTGATTGCACGAACCAAGAAGATTAAAAAATGGATGTTGAGGTGGAGGGTAGTCATCTTTATTGAAATCAAGTAGAATGTCAGGGTAGTGTAGAGATAAGCCTGACATAAAACAAGAGCATAGTACTAGTAAGCACTTGCTATAATTAATGCAATGGCCTTTGTACTGAGTGTTCTGTGATGAAAGCAGCAGATAAAGACATGAGATGGAAGCCTCAAATTTGCAAATTTTTAGTCTTTCAATCCTTCCTTTCCTATGGAACCATTAAAATCACCTCCACTTTACGAGTTTCTCTTGGCTTCAAATCTAAACAAACAAAGGACAACTGAACTACTATGACAATGCAAACAAGAACAAAAGGAGTACTGGTAGATAAATTAGGTTGGCTGAATTTAACTCTGTACATTACATTGTAGTGCAAAAGCAACCAAAAGATTGACAATAAAAAAACAAATATATAAGAAGAGAATAGAGCAAGGGAGAAATAGATAAAAAGTAGTAGCAAAATTTTCCCGGCTGCAAATAGTAATTCATTTTTTCCCCTTTGTACAATGATACACCAAATTCAGATTCCCTTGCGAGCCGATAGTATTAACATTGTCCAAGTTTAATTAAATCACTGATGTCCATCGGATTTCTACGATGTATCCTTAACATTTAGCAGCTCAATGCCTCATATTTCATTGGAATTGTGCGATTAAACCCGGCTCCAGCTTGAGACAACAAATTCCCAACAATTGCAAGGTCTCTGCAGAACACCCCTTGAAATGAAGATGCATTTGTTGAGCTTGACACCACCACCTTGCTTTCTGCCCTGCTGCTGTTACTGCACGATGTAGTATTAACAGCAGCCTCTCTTGATGTAGTAGTATTAGCAGCAGCCTTTGAAGGTACTCTTGATGTAGTATTTGACGATGCAACAGCCTCTAATGCTCTTCTTGATGCTGCATTGCTGGTTGCTTCAGCTCTAGATTGTTGTAGTTCTTGAGTTTGCTGAACTTCTTGCTGCTGCTGCATTGCTTGTAATGCAGCTGCTGCTTTAGTTCTCTGCTTCTCAGCAGCTTCTTCATCAATGATTGTCGTCATTAATTTTGTATAACCTTTCTGGATCAATCTATACAATAGCAATGATGACAATTTTGCCCGATCCCTTACAGATTCAACATCCTTCTCATCCGCAAACTCACACCTCTCCACAAAACTTGTTGACTTATCAGGTTTGTGTCTTAAAGTGAGCAGTAGATGTGCTCTTTCCAGTTCGGATCTTGAACAACCCCGCCTCAAACCAATCAATGCATAGTAATCAACATTCCCCGTTTCACCAGAAGCAACTCTCTGCTTCAATTCTTGCATTTTAGCACCCAATGAACAAAGCCTCCCTGGAATCTCCCTGTATTGCACACATTGATGCTTCCATACAGGTCCAGGTAACTTCCTATCACGTAAGATTGAATTATACAGGAGCTTTAAGTGCTCAAGATCGTGAAGACTGTCGGGCAAGCATCGGATAGCTTCAAACAAAGCAGCTCTAGTTCTAAGAGCATCAATGCACGAAGGGTCTAACGCTAATGTTCGATTACAATCAGCTATTGCCTCAGCGATTCGACCAGAAGATCGATATGCTGAAGCCCGATGCACATAGCATTCTGCTAAGAACCCTTGTGGAGCCCCACGACGACCATCCACAATTTTAGAGAAATGTCTTATGGCTTCTGAATAAAGACCTGCATCAAGAGCAGCAATTGCAGCCGTTTTTCGACGGAGCAGGAGTTTGATATGGCTGAGCAGTTGAGAAATGCTCTCCGACTCCGTCTTAGGAGGAGCCGGAGGCTGGCTATTTCCGGTGCTCGGCTCGCCAGAGATTGGAAATTTGGCAAACGAAAAACTATCATCCGACCAGCAAATGCTTTCGCGACGGAATGCATCCGTCGCAATGCGTTTACCCGTCTGCAACAACACCATTGCGTCTTCCATAAGACCCAAATGGCAACAAGCCTGACCAAGAACCAAGTACCTGAAATAAAATCACAAAAGTTGAACGTGTGTGAGTCCGAGTCAACTCATTCACCATAAATCCCAAGCTTGAACAAAGCAATTACAATAAATACTACCACATTTTTCAAGGAGTTATTAATACAAAAATGTCAGTACAAAGCAATTAAAGAAGCACAAACTAACAAACCAAATTTGACTTAAACGAAAATAAACAAATCAAAAGCTAGCTGTTATCGCGTAATTTAGAAGCCATTGTCCAAATCAATGTAACAGAAGAAAAAAGAAAAAGAAAATTACCTCCATTGCCCTTCTTTATCACAGTTCTTGCACAGTCCAGCCATAACTTTCTTCTTCAAATCGGAAACCGAAAAGCACTTGAACCCGGGCTCCTCTCTACCCGGTGATTCACTCCCCGACGAGAGAAGCTTCATTCGCTCCCTCGAAAACTGCGACGACGAATTCTCCGATGAACCAGAAGACGATGTCGACGATGATGTTTCATCGGAGGACATTTTCATACTGGGAATGTAGTCTTGTAGCATATCAGCAACATCCTTAAATCGTCGTAGGTAAAGCAAAGATCGAGCTTTCAACTCTAAAGCCAGCTCAAAACGAGGTAATAAAGCAAGTGCAGCGTCAAGAAGGCTAACTGCAGAAGCAATCTCGCTATGTTCTTGTGTGGCAATCAGAAACTTTGCGTCTTTTATATATTTATCAACAATCTGTTATAATCAAGAAATGATGAATCATCATTTACATTAAATTAGGCTACGAAGTAAAAAAGAAGAAAAAACAGAGAATATTTTTTTCGTTGATTACCTTTCTATTGCTAATCCACCAATGTTTCTTTTCAGCAGAAGAGATAGAATTAGGAGAGGCAGCCATGGTTGATGTATAATGATCAACCATTAAAATGCTCACTTCTTTGTTTAATAAAAGCTTGTCAAATACTCATTATATTTTTCCCCTCTTCCAAGTGAAGAGAGAGAGAATGGAGGGGGAAAGGGGAAGTGGAGATGTAAATAAGAGAAGAGGGGGGAAAAGGGGGGGCTTAATAGCTTAATAGAGAGTGCCAGCTTTGAGGTGAGCAGAGAGAAAGTATTGATCCTTCTGCTTCTTCGCTGGCAAACCACATACCCAACACCCCATATTCTCTCACTGACCCCCTACCCTCTACTACCTATTTCTGAGTTAATGTAATTTGCCCTTCACTTTTAATTTATTACATTTGACTTAACACAAATTCAAATTAATAACCATGGACAAAGGGGATAGTTAAACATTAACGGGAGATCTCGAGTTTCAAGGGAGTTCTAACCTCATATATGAAAATTTTGAAGAAAAAAAAAAAAGGTGCTCCCTCCGTCTTTTTTAATTGTGCATTCATTTTTCATAAACTAATTTGACTTATTTCAAATTTAAATTAAATTAATTTTTAAAAATTAAAATATTAATACTCAAAAATTACGTGAAAAGAACTATAAATAGTAATTTTTTTTAATTTGATTAAAAAATACTTTTTAAATATTGAACAAAGTTTTGTATCGTTTGACTCTAAAAATGAAAGAAAACAATTAAAAAGGAAAAGAGAGAGTAGAATGTACATAGATATGGAGATTTTATAGATATTACTTTTATCACGTGGAAGTGGAGAAACTATTTTTAAAAGAACCTAATTTCGAGTAAATCAAATTAAAGTAGATATGAAAATGAAAAATTACGGTAAAAAAAATATAGCAACTAATAACAGAAACAAGAACAACAATAAAATGATACGATAACCTCAAATCAATGTATTTTTGGGCATGAATTTATATTAATCGGACTCTATTGGGTAAGATAAAAATATTTAATTAGGAATTAAGTAAGGAGTTTAAATTTAAATATTTTTTAATTTAACTTCTTTTTACCTAACAAAAGTTATTACATAAAATATATGGGTTAAAATTATTTTCTTTCCCCAACTTTGTTTTAAAAATCAAACTCTCTCCTCAACTTTGAATAATAATCATACTCCCCCTTTATCATGATTGACTTTTTAAAATTCATGTTTTACCCTTTATCGTCAATTTTTTTATTCTTTTTTTTTAACTTCTTCAAAATCATCATATTTTTATTTTAAAAAAAAAATCATATAACAAATTTTTCATAAAAACATAAACATTATTCATATAACAAAATTTTCATAAAAACAAACATTATCTTCTAGAAAAAAAAGTAAGAAATATATAAGCTAATGATGATCTTTATGAAGTAAATTCGCATAATAAGAAAATTAGTTTTATTAATAATAATCAAAACTATAATATTTATTTTAACAAGTGAAAATAATAAGTACTACTAATGTTATAAATATATTTCAATGCAGAAAATACAAACAATAAATGAAAGAGATAAACCTTTAGTACCACCCCGAACTATGGTCAAAGTTGTTACGACACACTCCAACTTCACAGGGGTCCTATTATCCCCTAAACTCAAATTTAGCCTATTTTTATCATTTTTTGTGCTAATGTGGCACCTTTATTACATAAAATGGAGTCCATACCGAAGGTGTCACGTCATCTAAAATGATTGACAAAAGGTATCACGTTAGCTAAAAAGATTGACAAAAATATGCTAAAATTTAGTTTAAGGGGTAATAGGACCCCTGCGAAGTTGATGAGTGTCGTAGCAAATATGGTCATAGTTTTGGGATACTAGATTTTTTCTCGAACAAAAATAAGGTCAAATTTTGAAGATTATATTTATTTGTATAAATTATAAAATATGTAATACTCTATTAATGGCAATCACAGCTTATTTACTGATATAGACAATAGATAATATCGTTTCTTATCACTTGATCCTCATGCTAAAAATAAATGTTTTAGTTTATCTGCTCAATTGTGAAATCAAGAGAATTGTATTATGTTTCTTTTCTACCCTTTAATGTTAAATAACTATATAAAGTAACAGTATAGACAAATTTAAAGTTTCAAATTATTATTAATAAGGTTAATTTAGTAAAATATATCTCTAAGTAAATTTTTTTTAAGAATTGTGTTATATCAACAAAAAGTTAAGTAATGCGAAACAAATTTAATAAGAGAGTGATAAAACACGAAAATATACGCACATGCATGTACATACATATGTATATATACACACTTAGGGGTGGGTTGTTTGGAAACAAGTTATTCCGGGATTAGTTATTACAAAATAAGTTGTACTGATATGTGTGTGACATAACTTATCTCATCACTGTGGTATAAATGGTGTGACAAATAATTTTGAGACTACATCATGCATCTAATTAAACGCAGGATAAATAATCATGAACTTTATCTCTGAATTATTATAATTATACCTCACATCAAACTACTCTTTAATACATACAATACTAAAATAACGATCTTAAAAATAATATTGAATTTTGTGATAAATTTATAAAATGTATTAATTTGCGTATAAAGTTAATAAACTTAAATAAAATGCTATAAATATCCATGTTAAAAAATATTCATTACATATAATATAAAAAGATATTACATAAATATAGAATTAAAATTATAAGAGCAAAATAGATATTGCATAGGATAAAAAGGGAGTATGATTATTGTTGAGGGGGAGTTTGACTTTTTCACGAAAGTTAAAGGTAAAAATGATTTCACCTTAAAATATATTGGAAATTTATGAGAGTCATAGTCAAGACCAGTTTAAGCTCTCAAATTATAACAATCTCATATCATCATTTTTTTTTTTGGGGGGTAAATAATAATCTCATATCATAATTTGAAATAAAATGAATCTAGTATTCTCATTTTGGTTTCAAAATAGTTTTGACTTTTGATTGATTATATAATTATCTCACTATTACTTATTCTATATTTCTACTTAGCTTAGTTTAATTCCAGTTAATTATATCTTTTCCTTTAAAAAGAGTTTGAAGGAAATAATTGTTTGATAGAAAATATCATATTAGTAGTTAAATATGAGTGGCCATTATAAGAAACTAAAAATTATATAAAAATGTGATAAATCGTTTTAGGAGGTTCCTAAATTGAAAGTGTGATGATAAGTATACTAAAATCAGGGGAGTATGTTATGACCGGACACTATCGGTCAACTATTGTCTTCAAAACCGGTAGTTTCCGGTTGCCGGATCACGGGTTGTTTGGTTCAACTACCGCTAAAAAAATAAAAATAAGACACATCAAAAAAGGAAGTAAATACGGTGCGAGAATTTACAGCCGACTTATTGACTCCCCATTCCAAATTACCTGTTCCAAATTTTTTTATTTGATTTCTCATTTTACTTATTTTTTTTAATTAATCAAGAAGTGATAATTTTTTTTTCATATTTTATCCTTTGTATTAATTATTTTTTCTTCAAATTAAAATGTAAATATTATTTAATAGAGATACTATGGTAAACCAGTCATGTTATTAATTATTTTTCTTAATCAATATACCATTCAATTTGGAACGGGTAATTTGAGATGGAGGGAGTACTATTTCTTCTGCTCAATTTACTTATTTACCCTAATTATTAATAAGAGTGATATGCTAAATTATATTTTTATTTATTATTTTTAAAATATAAGTCTAGTCAACATAAATAAGTCAAGATAGTCGAAGGGAGTAACTATATAATTTTATTATATTACTCTTATTATTTATAAATAGTTTGAGTATTTGAAATGAAAAGTACTCTCCGTGTTTCGAAAAGAATGACATACTTTTATTTTTAACCTGTTTAAAAAAATGTTTTTTTTCTTTTCGTGACAATACTTTAGTTTCAACTTTCACATGACATATTTAAAATCATAAGGTTAAAAGACATTTTGGTAAATTTGACATAACTTTAATTTAGAACCACGAATTTCAAAAATCTTCTTTATTTTCTTAAATTCAGCGTCAAGTCAAATTACTCCCTCATTTGTGTTTTAGTTAGCTCTCTTTCTAAAAATATTTATTTTAATTTAGTTGTCCCTTTGATGAAATAAATAATATTTTATTATATTCTTTCGATACTATCCTCAACATTACATTTTCAAAATATAATTAATAAGGCTAATTTGATAAATTAAACCCTAAATAAATATTTTCTTAATTGGATTGCCAAGTCAAAAAAGGACCAACTATTTTAAACTAGTCAAAAATAAATTATTATTTCTTAATCTGTCAAACTAAACAAGTTAATTAAACATCTACTTTTAATATACTGAATAATAAAAAAACCAGTTGAGGCGATACTAAAATAAAATTATTTGTTTCTAATTAGTAGGTCGTCCTAACTAAAAATAAATATTAGTACTTAGCATTTGTCTTTTCACAAAAATCAAAACATAATTACTTATTTTTTTCTACTTTTACACTTCATCATAAATATAAAGCGCTCTTAATATAGTGTAAAACAATTAAATAGATAAAAGTAATAAATAAAGGCATCTTAATTAATTTAGCATGTACTCATTGATGTTTTTCTTGAGAAAATGAAAATAAAAATGATGACAACCATTTAGAAACAGAGGAAGCAATTTAGTGATTGATTTGAAATGAAAATTATAAAATTAGTTTTTGAGAAATTTTTCTGAAAAAAGAAATGGACTTCAAAAATTGTGATGTGGAAAAAAATATAACAATTCTATTCTTTTCGTCCATCTTTATTTAATTAATATCAATTTGACATATTTTTTAAGGAACAATAAATAGAATTGCAATTTTATTATATCACTTTTTAAAATATAATAAATTTAATATCTTAAGAAATGCATTAAAAATAACTATAACTAATAGTGATGATAAATTCAAATTAACTTATAAATTATCTTTTGCTATTTTTTTTTTTTAAAAAAACGGCAACATAAAAATGGATGAAGGAATATATTCAAACAATTCTCCAAAATATTATTCCTATTTGAAAAAAAAAATTTCATCGTCAAACAGACACATAATTTCAGTCTTTTTAAGCTCTGGTACCCCATAAGTTATCTCCCTTTTACTCCATGGATACGTCAAATTAATGTATACTCTTACCGGAATTTCAAATGTAATGATCACCTTATTTTCGGACTAAAATGTACCGAGCAATAAACTATATTATAAATGAACACCTATAAATTTTATTTATGTGTCGCTAAATCATGTATTATTATTTGTACCTTTAGAAATGCAAATATTAATAATGTCCTTTGTCAGATAACGTGTATATGTTTTTCATAAAATTAATGGTGAAGACTTTATGACGAAAGAATTTTATCTTCTAAATTTATGGAGAAATTTTGAAACCATAATGTGATAAATAAAATTTTGAATTTGAGTGCTTGACGTGCTAGTTTTCAATTTCATTGTCCAACCAACATGAGTTGTGGTGCAGCGAATGGGGCTGCTCCACCCTTAATCAGATGTTGAGGGTTCAACCTTGAGCATGGAGAAAACTCTGTTGGGAGCGCTACCCCCGAATGAGGCCCTACCCGGTACAAATTCAAATTAATCGAACTCCAATATGAATACTGGATACTGAATGAGAAATAAAAAAAAAAAAATTCATTGTCCAAACTCCAAACAATAAATAATGTCCATTGATCTTAGAAGTGATCTCAATATGACCTGAAGGCTTTCGAACTTTACATAAATAAGCAATAAGCGTTCCAGTAACGATTGCTCATGTGACTTGATAATGGCCAAAACAAAAGTATTATTAGTGGTTTGTTTTACAAAATTTACATTATTAATAACAATCTAAAAAGCTATATTTAACTGTTTATACTTTATATAATATTTTAATAATGAGTGGAGTATTAAAAAAATATTTTCTCCGTTTAAAAAATAATGATCTACTTTTCTTTTTAGTCCGTTTAAAAAAGAATGTCCCATTTCCTTTTTTGGCAATACTTTAACTTCAACTTTCCACGTGACATGTTTAGGGCAACAAGATTAAAGGACATTTTGGTACATTTGACACAACTTTAATTTATGATCATAGGATTCAAAAGTCTTCTTTATTTTCTTAAACTTTGTGTCAAGCCAAATTAGGCCATTCTTTTTTAAACAGAGAAAATAATAGATTTTTTTTTAATTTCAGGAAATTTACAAGTAAACTAAAATATCCTTTTTTTAATAAAGAATAGTAAAATAGAGGGAGTCACTTACATTTGTTTGTTTTTATTTAATACCCCTATTTTTTTTTATAAGTGCTCCTTTGAGGGGTGTTGTTTTGTTTTTGAACAAGTGTGTGTTTAAGACTTCAAAAGTATTTTGATTATAATTTTTTTAATATATCATTAAGTTTAAATATAATAATTAATGTTAATTTTCAAAATAATAAAATTTAATTAGAATTAAATTGATAATAATTTTTAAATTTTTTAATAGTGAATAATTTATTAAAGAGTATAGTCATATAAAAAAAATATTACTTATTTTAAAATGACGAGAGTAATGCATAAGGTTGAAAATATTACTGATAGAGTTTGTCCCATGTGTTGTAGGACGTGACTTGGTCTCCCTTAAACTCTTGGGACATTTTTCACCTATATTTTGGATTGATATAGATACAAATTTCATTTTTTATTATCCTATCAAAAATAAATTCTCTTAAAATTTTTGTTTATCTATAATAGGCTTAATATTATGTTATTGATTGAGCTAAGAATTTATTAAAAATAATCTCTCTATCTTTTTTCAGAATAGAAATAAAATAGCTAGTTTGGAGAAAATTTCAAGGGTAGTCATTATTCAAAAGTCATTATTCTTTATTTTGTTACATAAAAATTATTTAATTTTATCTCATTTTTCACAAAATAACTTTGACAATATTTGGGAAAAACTCTACCTTGAATGTGAGAGAAAATAACAAAAATATCCTTTATGTCCGAGAAGAAGTTTTAAATGATCCCTTAAATATACTTTTGAGCAGTTTTGATTCACTATTTTATAAAAAATGAGTCTTTTTATTTTTATATATTTGAGAAACTCTACCTAAAAAATTTAACGAAATTGAAATAAAGTACAACTAGAAAAAAAAAATTAAATTTATTTTAAAGTAAAATAGTTACATTTTCATTTACTTACCCTTACTAATATACTATTTTGTTTAATTTTAGATAGGGTTTTACCAAGCTTTATCAAAGTTATTTTTGAAAGATGACGCAAACTTAAATGATTTCCATGAAACAAAACAAAGAACAATGATTTTTGGATGATAAACATAAAGTTAGATAACCACTCATGAAATTTTCGCAACTAGTTTGCATATATATCACTATTCTAAATTTACTTTAAGAATTATACTGGATAATGTTATAATTATATTATATAATTCATGTTCTTGTTAAATGAGTCATAACCAGTTATTTTTTCTAATATTTCAATAATTAAAATATAACTATTATTATAAAATTTTAAATTCTACGACTGAAACTTCAAGTGACAAGTGAATGCTACTTTTGGTTAAGTTGGGAGGCTTGAACTTTCGGAGGTATTAAATTGTTTCACGGAGAACAAAAATTCAACAGACAAATGGAAAATGTATTTGGATGATATATATTGGGCTTTTTTTTTTTTTTTTTTGAAAAGAAATTCAAATGGGAATAATATTAGAACCACTTTTGTGTGCACCTTAATGAATTTACTGGATAACTTATTTCTTCCATCAACATGTATATTGAACAATATTTATTAAAAAAAAAAGGTATATTATTAATAATTTTATTTACTAAATTTATGGAAGAATTCACCTAGCTAGCGCAGTCTCCATTAAATTTGAACATTGGTTCTAAAGTTATTTCTCTATCTCCAAGCCATCTATGTTGAATTATGTGAATACTAAAAAAAAATTATGTGAATCATTTCATCTATTTTACGTCGTTTGGTTGGAAAATAGTTATCACGAGATTATTAATTTCGGGATTAATTATCTCAGAATAACTTATCCACCATGCATTTGGATAACTTATCTCATCACTATGGTGTAAATGGTGGGATAAATTATTCCGGTATTAACTAATACCTCCAACCAAACATATAATAAAATAATCCTTTATTTTATTTCGAAACTACTTATCCTTTAGAGTTCACACCAAACGACAGTATGTTAGAGATAAAAGTGTTCTTTTCTTTTCTTAATTAATTTTTAGCTGTGTGTCATGTCCCCTCACATGTAGGATCTTCTTTCCTGGATAAAGCACAAGGATATATCATATATTATGAAGGAAAGCTCATTTTTAATTAATACTCCTATTAAATTTGCCAAAGAAGGGAATTAATGGAGAATAAAGAGAAAGGAAGACGATAAGCCGGTAAAAGTAGAAACAAAGTGATTGCTCTCCTAAGGCACAAGAATCTTCTTCTTTTTTTTCCTCATTCTGTGATTTATTAAATTTGAATTCGAGTTGGAAAATTTTATATCAAGGATAAATGTTCATAACAAAAATAACTATATATTCTAGAAGAACTTAAACTCAAAATTTTTGATTAAAAATAAAATAATATTTATCACTCCACCACAATCGTGAGGCACAACAATCATGCTTTGCCCTTTTCCATTTTACCCACATTTTATATTTAATGAATGCACATGAAATACGGATGGCTAGTTGGTTTTGTCTTTAAAGGCACAAAAGGCCCATCCCTAAAACCTTTCTCTTTAATGGAGGGACAGCTTAGTAATTTTACTTTAGACCATGTGTATTGCCACATCACCATAATGCTTCTAAACCTTGGGACTCATACGTGTCGTATGTTAATAAGGGAACCCACCTTGGACCTCCAGCTCGTCCTGTAAGTTAGGACCACCATCACTTAAATGTACCCCCAATGTGATTAGCTCCATTATTAATCCATGTCCCTAATTCAAATATAATTATGTAATATTGCTATCGTAATAAGTGGCCACTCTAGAGCGAGTTCCATCGTATTTATTCCCTTCGACTTAATCCATAAATACATATATACAATAACGTAACATAGCTAATTAACTTAGTTAGGACTCATTCCCTTCGACTTGATCCGTGAATACATATTAGTTAGAAGCGATTTTTACTGAACTCATTTTCTTCGATTTGATTTGTGAATACATTTATACAAAAAAAAAAAAAAACTACACTTATGTGTATAACATTAGGCTTTCTCTGAACTCATAAATCGTAGATTTGCTTTTGAACACAATAGGTACATTTTTAAGGATTAAAAGATGTAAACTGCATCCCATTTTTAAGGATTCAAAACTAATTACTTATTCTTGGTTGAGTTTGAAAAAGAAAAATAATTCTAGCGTCTTGATAAATTTGGATTTGCGTTGGAAAATTCTGCTTTAGTGGATAAAACAGTTTCTACGAATTAAAGGACAACTTTATATTGTTAGAGTTTTTGCCCTGATTTTCGTATCAAAATTAAGTTTTACTTTTTCTTGTAAGGAAAATAAAAGTAACCATAAATACTTTTACTTTTCATAAAAGGAAACTATAAAACTTTTTCATATTTAGCTAACCTCTTTCTTGAGAAAAAGTTTTGAAATTCTATAAATAGTCTCATACCTTAACATAATAGCATCCACAATGTAGCCTTTAAAGAGTCTCATTTAGGGAGAATTTTTCTCCCAATAGTTTATAGTTTTCATATTTCCTTAATATTAGTTTCTTGTGTAGGCCAGTTGGTCAAATTATATCCAATAATATATTTTTAGTATATTTTTATTTGTCATCTGAATTATCACCGTCTTGATTTGTAAAAATTAAGCTTCCGCATGTCGTCCTCTCGATTTCGAACCCAACACACATTTGAAACCTCTAATTATAAAGGAAATAGTTTTTACCACTTCAACAGAACAATTGGTATTCCAAACTAATTGTGTAAAGAGGAATAGGTTGTTTAGTAGTGTTTGAATCGTCCAAAATGATGTCAATTCATGAAGAAGACAGAGGGAGTTGGAAATAAGCCAATAATTGAAGACACAAATTACAAAAGAGGTGTTTGAAGTATATGGTGCTTAGATAAGAAACAACCCTTGGTGGCTGCTACCTCTCCTTGTAGCCTCTGTTTATCTTTAGACATAATTGGGGTGGGGAATCCTCGAACAAAACATGTGGACAGACCTAACAATATTTAGTACGTACCTATCTATTTTCTTTTGCTTTTTTCTTTTACGATTTAACGTTGTCATAGGGATTATTTAACTAATTAAATTATTTTGATATAAAACATAGTGCACAAATTTTACTTACTTTATCAAATCATATTTGGGGACCAATGATACGTCTCAAACAGTTGCTGGATTGCCAGGTGTCTTCTTGTATGAGGGTCTGCAGATGTAGGTTTCATTCCAGCCAATACATATATTATACAAAATTTTCTTGTTACTGGTTTAGCTTATATACATACTAGTATATTTTTTCTTCTCGGAAAATAGGTGTGGTTTGGTTGGAACAAGTTATCCCGAGATAATTAATCCCATCCAGAAATTAGCTATTTCGGAATTAGTTATCCCATCATGTATATAGGATAATTTATTCCATCGCTATGGTATAAGTGGTAGGATAAATAATTCCTTCAACCAAACACAAGATAAAATAACTTTGCATTTTTTCCCAGAACATTATCCCTTATACCTTACACCAAACACCCCCTAAGGGATCGTTTGATAGAGTGTATGTATTGAAAAGTTAATGCATGCATTAGTTTAATGTGCATTACTAATACCTTGTTTGGTATACTTTTTCACTTTATGTATAATTAATACTTGCATTAGTTATACACTCTATTGTGTATTAAGGTGTGTATTATAATACCTCAAAATCCATGGTATTAACAATATAATGGATCCAATGCATGCATTAACATAATTAAAAATACTATTATCCCTCAAAAAAATTTCCGCATCCCTTCCAACATATATTTGGAGGAAATTTTTGTAAAAAAAAAATAATAGAAATTATTTAATTCATGTTATTTTTAATACATCAAACCAAACACTACATAAAAAAATACAAGCATAATTAATGCAAGCATAACTAACACAAGTATAACTAATACAAGCATCACTAACACACTATATTTTGCATTATTCTTATACACTATCTCAAACGACCCTAAATGTATACACTTTACAAAACATAAAGAGAGTTCAACATGACTATCAAACATAGTTATAGTTTCTTAAATCGTCATGTAGCGGTGATACAAATAATTTCTAAAATTTATTTTATATCAATAGATAATATAACTATTTGTTCAGTGATACAATTATCTATTCTAATACGATAGTTCGCTTTGTATTTGTTGTTATATTAGTCTTTTGAAAATGACTTCTATACCTCTTGAAAATAGATGTAAGATTTGCATATATTCTCTCATTATATGTTATTATTATTGTTGTTGCTGCTATCTATTATTGTATTGCTGATATATAGCGCAGTAATGTACCACAGACAAAGGGAGAATGTCAAAAACCATTGTATTAATGAATTTAAAAAAATATTGCTACATTTAATTATTATCCAAACTATCATTATGTTAGTTAATTAGGCCTCCAACTATGGGTAATTCTAAAAATTTTCTTTATGTTTTTGTTGATAAAATAAAAAGAATAAGAAAAGAGAAGAGAAGTAGGTAGGGCCCATATGGAGTATGGCAGAGTGGGGTATAAGACAGTTGGGTAATGATGAATAGAGGTAGCTGGTTGTATGATGGGTATTCCGGGTCCACCCGTTATACATTCGCTTTCGGCCCCAATTTCATCCAATATATTTCCACATTATTCATTTACATTTTTGCCAGCCAATCAAAACATACAATGAAATATTCAGACTTTGCTAATTTTGTCTTTTATTTCTTAAAAGAATTCTACTGTAACAATGGGTCTACTGTGTTCCTATTTACATACATATATAGTCACCTCCAAAGTCAAACTATGTCTCTACATGAAAATACTCACATTTTTTCTAGCACGCTCTCCATCTATCACATGAAATACTTCTTTGTAAGTACGTACTACTGTAAATTGACTTCAATAATAACTTTAAAGAAAGCACATGCTATGTTTTTGTAATGAAAGTTGATGGCTAGTACTAAGTTAAGGTCACTATTATTCAGTTAGATTTACTTTTAACTATTTGTCCAAGCCAATTCACCTTCATGGATAGTGATAAAGTTAGAATTTTTATTGAAGTAAACGTACAAACTAGTCGAAATGAGTTCAATATTAACTCTCTCTCTCCATATATATATATATAAGATAATTTTAATCATGTGTAAATAGTATAATTTTTCTTCGATGAAGGTTTGGATAAACCCCCTTGAGCTAAAGGTGGCTCCGCCCCTGTTTATGGATCCTAAGTAAAGTAGTTGGGTTGTGTTCGACAGGTTAGGATGAGCTAAGTTAATAAAAGTCTATTTGGAAAGGCTTATAAGCATATATAAGTAATACGTTTGGATTATTGACTTAAAATATGTGATTAAAAATATTTCTATCTTGCTCAAACACTACTAAAACCCATTTAGACTAAAAAATATCTAAAATAAGTCGATTCAAAGAGGCTCCAAATCACCGTCCAAATGTTATTTGAGCTGAAAGGGTGGATCAAGATGGGTCATAACCCAATTTCTTCATTGAAATCTCAAGAAACGGAACTAGAAGTAAACTTTCTTTCTCTTTATTGATAATCAATTCATTTACCAATTTAATTTTAATTTCATTATTTATTTTTATTATTATTTTTAATTATAAAATAATTTTCTTTCCCTTTATTATGACATATCTAACATATAAAATAAAGAAAATATTAACAAAGTCAATTTGGATGACCTATTTAAATAAATCCAGTTCAAGATTTAGGTGAGCTTAATTGCACAGTTAGGATTATTTTTCCTAATCCTGAGCAGCGTAAAATTAAATTGATCGGCTAACTAAATTTCAAATATCACGTGGTTATTAAAAAGGAAAACTTAACTTTTTCACCAACAGGAAAAATAATGTTGATGATGCTGACTGATCTTAATTCTTATGGCAACAGCCCAAAGGATGCTAGCTAGTTGATTTGATTGGATCATAATTGGGTAATGTTTTTCTTTTCTGTACATTCTCTTCTCTTTTTTTTTTTTCAGAAAAAAAAAAAATTCCAGTGAGAATTATACATGTACAATCAAAAGAATGCTATAAAGTTGATGGAGCTGCTGTTTTCCTACTTAAATATTTCTATTGAGAGTTTTGAATTTTTAATAGAAAATATTACCTCCAAATGGATTCAATTCGATACAAAATCATTTTAACTATATTTTAATATGTATATCGAGCCTTAAATGAAAAATAATGATAAAAATAATACTAATCCATGAATAGTTAGATAGTGTGTAACTATCAAGTTGTAACTACTAAACTTCAATTTTTATATTCTAGCTAGTACTGTATTATTAATGTTACATCCACAAGGTCTGACTTTCTCCCGTTGACAAATCTCACCAATCCAAAACACACAATTGTTTTAACTAACAGATTTTGCCATTAAGAATCAAATAAAGAACATCAAAAAGATTTCTAAATTTCAATAATCATCACATACTTCCATCCCCAGATAATCTTTGTAGAGTAAATTATATAAGCAAGATTTTATTTTCTTTCAACATTCATAATTCTCACTCCCTTCCACCAATTCTAAAATATTGTTCGCATGCATTTGTTTGTCAATTATGGTTCAAATATTTAAAATAAATTTCTTCGCATGCATTTGTTTATCAATTATGGTCCACATATTTAAAATAAATTTTCACTTAGCATTATAATTTTATTTTTGCCTTACAAGAAAGAAACTAGAAGAATATCGCAGACCAGTTTCCTTAACCACGTCTTATGCTAACTTCTTTCTACAAGTCAAATTCTTTTTATTTTTCTGAAAAAAAAATCACCAATTTTTCTTACCTAGGAAGGGATTCAAACGAATCTCCTTAATTGGGAAATTTTAAAATCTCCTTAAAGCGTCAAAGATAGTTGCAAGATTATTCGAGTTAGTTGTTTACCTTTAAAATGGTACAAGTGAATTTGCACATACGAGTTGAACTAACCAAATGATTAGACTGTAAAGATATAATTTGTAAAAAATGCTTGGTAAAAACTGATAATTAAGCAATATAAATCAAAGTATAAGATTGATTTGCCTGAGAAATTACCATTCACTCACTGTCACACGTTTAAAAATTCTAAATTTTCTTATTAGAATTTCTAATTCTACCACTGTTAATACAATTACCTCTATGTTAAAGAGAAGTCCTTAGAAGGAAGGGGCATGTGAGATGTGAGGAGTTTACACAATTTCAACAATTCAACTGATTAGCGACTTTAATAATGGGTAGATCCTTTGTTAAAGGGATTGGGTGGGGATATGGTAGAATTCTTCCTTTTTTAAAAATGACAATGATAAGTTAAATATAAGAGTATGAATAAAACTATACTAAAAGAAACTGTATTATAAATGGAATATATATAGTTGATAGGGATGCATCCTAATTCCTAGCTACTTGATGGACTGTATTAACTAATTAATCAAAGCATTGATTGAGTAATTAATCAAATTGATATAGTTGCAACAGAAGTATATTAATAAATTGTAAAACTAAAATTAATAGGGTTTGTTTATGGGGAGAGTACGCTTCCATTTTATGGACATGTTGGAATCCTAGGAGCTAGGCATTCAATTAACCTAAAAGATTCTCTAATTATCAAATATAGTGATCAGTACATTATTAGTATAATAATTATTACTTACTGCTGCTAACATGAACTTAATATAAGTCTCTTCTTGTTATGCACACAAATAATACTAATGATAATGTAACAGATAAAGGGAAGCTTGTTTACACGGCATAATTACAGCTTGAAATAGAACATTCTGTTACTACGTTCGATATTACGGGTAAGTTAATTGAACTAATAACGTACTCCTTCCTTTTTATTTGTCAAATTTTTCGTTTTTTTTAGAGTGTTATATTTTGTAATTAATATGAGATCAAATAACGCTATTTACTATATCGTTTCTTTAAAAATATATATTAGCTTGTTTGATCATACAGTTTTGTTTGCAACAAATTTTATAGTGACAAAAATAAATTGTAATTACAGATAAACTAGAGAAAATGGCCAAAAGCCCCCCAACCTTTACCCCAAATTTCAACTACACGCCTAGACTTTGCGGGGGTCTTATGATCCCCTTGAACTATTTTAAAGTGGAATATTTACACCCCCAAAAGCTGACGCCCAGACATTATTTCAGGCAGTGAGCTGCACTCGCTGCCACGTCATGCCACGTAACTTCACGTAATATTATTTTTTTAATATAGAAAATTAATTACTTTTATTTATTATATTTTTTCCTTTCTATTCTTTTTAAATTTCCTTTTCAATTTCATTACTTTTTTTCATTTATTTCATGTTCTTCCACAATAATGATTCTCCATTCTTTTGTTCTTCCTTTTGTTTCCTTTCTCTTCATTTGATTTTCTTCAATCTCAAACCTTTGTTAAATAGTAAATTCAAAGTCGACTATTAAACTCAAAGTTTAGAAAAAAAATTTACTTCAAGAACGAAAATTTGTACGGCTTCCCACATTTGCTTCAGGAACAAAAATTTTCATTTCTGTATTCATTATGTGAGTTCAATTGCAAACTCGTTGTTCAATTGGAACTCAAGAATTACTAGTTTTTTCAAGAAATGTGATGTTGAGGAAGCACGCAAATTGTTCGATGAAATGCCCTCAAAAGAATGTAGGAACTGTATGATTTCTGGGTATGTAAGAAATGGGATGTTAGATTTTGCTCAACAAATTTTTGATACAATGCCGAGCAGAAATGTCGTTTTTTCAATCTTGTTCCTTTTTTTTTTTTTTTTTTTTTTTTTTTTAAATTTCTCAACTATGAAAGTTGACATTGAATTTATGATTGTGAAAAAAATTGGTGTTGATTTTGATTATGTTACTGATTTGATTGTTTCAATTTCAAGAAATGTGGATTTGAATGATGATTTATGGTTTGAGATTGAAAATTCAATCGATGTAAAGTTAAAAGATTTCAAGATTCCACAAAATGTGTATAGAGCATTGTTGAAAGTTTATGTTTCATTTCATGAGAATGATGATTCTTGGTATGGTAATTCGGTTAATGAGTATGTAAGTTTGAATAATCTTAGTGTTCCGAGGAATGGAGCTTTTAGGGAGGTGATTGTTAGTTTGGATGAAATGGTAGTTGGTGTAGTTTGACCGTTTACTGTGATTTATATCGTAGAAGATGATAAATTAATTTTGGATTGGATGCCATTGTTGAGTTCAAGAAGAAGAAGAAGAAGAAGAACGAAAATGAATAAAGAAGAATAATAATTAAAAATAAATAAAGAAAAGAGTAAAGAAATATTAAAAGTAAATTTTTAATAAAAAAAATTCGTTCTCACTATCTTTAAAGAGAGTGAAACACACTCTCTTTCCATGTCAGTGTTCAGGGGGTAATAATTCCACTTTAAAATAATTTGGGGGGGGGGGGGGTCATAGGACCCCCGCAAAGTATAAGTGTGTAGTTGGAATTTGAGGTAAAAGTTGAGGGGACATTTGACCATTTTCCCAATAAACTATGATGAAATAAATTTTTTTATTGATAAATAATATGAGTACAATTCTGTTCCTCCCTTGATTCTTCTCTTTTGATTTTCTCCGTACTTCGAGGACCGTTTATAATGTATTTATCTAACTTAGAAATATTTGGATTTGATCTCCATGAAAGGAAGGTTTGCGGATCTTTTTGATGTATTTGAATACAAGAAGAGAGAGTTTTGATCCCTTTGTGATATTTCATGAGTTTGTGAAATTTCTGAGATGCTTGATCTCTTTATGAATATCCCATGAATTTGTGAGATATTGGAGATGTCTCTTTAAGAAAATATGTTACCCTTTAAATATGCATGAATTAGGGTTTAGGGTAAAGTAGCCTTCAATTTAGGCTTAGGGTAACATCAAAATTATTCATAAGTTTGACAGAAAACTATCATTTTTATAGTTAATTAGATAATACTTTAACCTAAAATCATAGTACGATACTTTAATAGAAATGCCACTAACACCATATGATGGCTACTACAATTCTTCAAATTACAATTAGTTATTGATATTTTATTAGTGAAAAAATAAATTATATTAATGATAATAACCAACTATTCTTTAAAATAATCTTTCCATATTATACGAACAATATTTACATGGCGTGTTTGCATTTACAGATCAAATGGCCGAAAAGGATAGATAGAAATTACTTGGGGTCATAGGTAGATGAATCTTATTTATATAATATAAAATATTGAGGTGAGTTTTAAAGTTTAAAAAGAAATCAATAGTTACATGTTGACCTAAAAGTAAATTTTGCATTCGATCTTTAGTTAATTTTTTAAAGATATTTATAAATAAAAAATTATAAGTTAGAATTTCTAACATAGGACTAATATTTATAATGGAGTAAAAAAATTGAGGAACATATAGTAAAGCTTTCTGATTAATTTTTGATCTGTCTATAAAATGGAAGCAAATGTATGTCTTCATAGGCAATCCTGCCAATATTCCAACTAATGAAAATAGTTGGTTTATACATGAAAAGTCTACATTTGAAAAATAAGGCAATATTTGATAATGGAGAGACATCCACATTTCACCGATTATTTCTTAACACTCCCTCTGAATGTTTAGATAATGCGTGTACAAGTAACACAAAATAAAACAAAAATCTAATAATGCATATCTTATAATAGACATTTATTAACTACCTCATTAAATATCTTATCAAGAAAAATCCAATGGGATAAAATCTTGATTAAGAAAATAAATACAGTGTGTATTTACTCCCATGATTTTAACATCACTTAACATCTCGGAGATGTCGCATCCCAATCTTGTATATCATCTTCTCAAATGTTGAGGTTGACAATCCTTTGGTGAACAAGTCTGCTAAATTGTCACATGAATGAGTCTGTTGTACGTTGATATCATCATTCTGTTGGAGCTCATATGTGTAGAAAAGTTTTGTCGAAATTTGCTTTGTTCTATCTTCTTTGATGAATCTACCTTTAATTGTCAAATCGTGGGTACTTTATTACATTTCAGATCATATTTTACTCGAATGAGATCTATCATGGATCTCAAACACACACATACCTAACTTGCTTCATGAATAGCTATTATATTCACATGGTTTGATAAAGTGGCTATGATAGACTGTTTTGTAGATTTTTAAGATATGGTAGTACCTCCACATATAAACACATAGCCTGTTTGAGATTGAACTTTGTGTGGGTTAGATAAATACCCTGCATCACCATAACCAACAAGATCGGGACTGTAATACTTAGAATAAAATATGCCCATATCGGTAGTCCCTTTTAAATACCGCAATATGTGTTTGATTCCATTCCAATACACCAATTGCACTAAGACATGGTACTTTAGGATCAAGAATTTTCTCGTTCTTTTCTTGAGGTCGGAATCGATCCTTAATCACATCAAGTGATCAAACAACCATTGGAGTACTTAATGGATGTTCTCCATCCATATAAAATCTTTTCAAAATCTTTTCTGTATAGGTAGATTGATGGACAGAGATACTGTTTGTCAAATGCTCAATTTGCAAACCAAGACATAATCTTGTTCTTTCACGATCTCTCATCTCAAATTTCTTCTTTAAATAATCAATTTTCTTTTGAAGCTCTATTGAAGTACAATAAAGTTTATGTTATCAACATAAACAACAAGCACAACAAACTCCGATGTTGTTTTCTTTATAAAAATATACTGGTAAATTGCATTATTTATTTAAACTTCTTTAGATAAATACTTACTAAGACGGTTATACCACATGTGTCCAGATTGCTTCAAACCATATAAAGATCTCTGTAATTTAATTATATACATTTTTTGAGGTGCCTCGCATATTTTATATCCTTAAAAAATTTTCGCATATTTTATATCCTTAAAAAATTTTCATGTATATCTCATTATCAAGTGATCCATAAAGATAGGCTGTAATCACATCCATCAAATGTATTTCAAGTCTCTCATGGACAGTGAAACTAGTGAGATAACGTAATGTTATTCCAGCCATAAATGGTGAGTATGTCTCTTCATAATCGATACTAGGCCTTTGTGAAAATTCTTGTGCAACAAGGCATGTTTTATATCTTTGTATTTTATTTTTCTTATTTTTATGCACAAAGACCCATATATAGCCAACAGATTTAATACCATTTGATGTTTGAACAATAGGTCCAAAAACTTCATTCTTGACAAGTGAATTCAACTCAGATTGAATTACTTCTTGCCATTTTGGCCAATTATTTCTTTGTCGACATTATGTTACAGGCTGATGTTCGAGATCCTCACTATCTTGTATATTATTTTTGGCAAAATTATATGCAAAGACATAGTCCATCACTATTTTTGATCGATTCAAATTAGTTTCACCATCACTTGTATTTGTGGATAATTCTCATTTTCTTGAGGTTTGGGCTCATTGATTCCTTCAGGAATATAAAAATCGTTCAAGTCTTGAACTTCCATATGAGATTGTTTCATAGTGTCATCTTGACCATTTCTTTTTCTTTTTCAAGGATTTCAATCCTTAGAATCCAATGGTCTACCACGCTTTAGGCGTACTCGTTAGCCACGACACTAGTAGATGGTCCTATAGAAACCTTAATTTCTTGAGACAATCGCTGCAGAAATATATAATTTAGTAATTCTTTTTAAATCTATAAATGTATCTGGCATTTGATTTGCAATTTTCTACAGTGAATAATCTTTTGTATTTCTTGCTCACAAATAGAAGCACGTGGATCAAGATAAATGTTACACCCCAGATGTTGGCCTCTAAAATTCTTGAGTTTTTACACTCACTGTCCAGACTACGACTCTCCCTACGAGTCGTAGGGTGTCATTATGAGTTGTAGGATTATAATCGCAGTCTAACCAGTGTGTTTGGCTAAGTCTTTGTGTTGGTCATAATGACATCCAACTAGTCGTCAAGACTCATTACGAGTCGTATAGTATTTCTCGTCGCCTAACCTGTAAAGGTGTCCAATGTTTCTGTCTTGCCTATGATTTGAACTAACGAGTCATAAGGTCTGAAATGAATCGTAGGGCACGACTCGTAGTCAAATCAGTGTTGGTGCCCATGGATAATGTCCAGCCTATGACTAAATGTCACGAGTCATAAGGCAACCTCACGAGTCATAGGGTCATGTCCAGCCTATGACTAAATGTCACGAGTCATAAGGCAACCTCACGAGTCATAGGGTCACCTGTAATGATTGGGCAACAATTTTTCATCCTTTTATTAAGAGCACTTTGGACATTTTTCTCCTTCTCCACTTAGATCCCACGTCCATAAAACATCAAAGAGGGGTTATTTTTAACTCTTTAACATATCAAACATTCTCTTTTCTCTCTCAGATCTCCAAGTCAAAGAGCACCTAGGGTTTTTCAAGTATGATCAATTAGAGTCTCCAAGGGTAAATTCTCTCTGCAATTCTTGATATCACAGGCATGCGACTCTACCCTTAAACTTGTTTGACTTAAAGCATAAAATTATATGATTGTTTATGTGGATTTGAACATGAGATTTGATATGGGTTGAGGGTTTTGAAAAAAATATTTCTCAAATTGGATTCCCATGATTTTTATATGCATTGTTCATACTTTATTTATGATTTTGAACTTGTGTGGTGCATAAGCATGGTGAATAAACAAGGGGACATGATTTTCCCCAATTTTGTAAATTTTGGTAATTGAGTTAGTATAAATTCAACCCAATATTTTGAAATTGGCTTTGAATATGGGTACATGCACATTGAAAGTACCTTTGGAAACATTATATAGTGTAAAAAGCATTTTAAACATGAGTTGATTTTCAATTGAACCTTGGTATTTGTGGATCCCCCATATGAATGAATAATTAAACCTAGGGGGTCATGAATTCCCTCACATGATTGATAATTGATACGACATGATAATGTTAGCTTGCAAGTAAAGTTGGTAAGATGATAATAGTATGCCTTAATGAATGAATTGGTTCAATGAATAAGAATGTGTGAAAAATATTTTAATTGAGCTTAAAATAGGATTGTGTATCTGGGCCATGAAAATAGAGATCCCGAGGGACTAATACTGAAAACCGCATTTGCCAATGCAGAGGTCTAAATTACCTTGTGGTTCAAGTCCCCCTTATTAATTGATTGGGAGGTTCGATCCTCCCATGTTAAACGACTGTGTGATTACGGCACTTTTGATATATGAAAGAGAGGTTCGAGTCCCCGATGGTACATATGTACATATGATTATTCTTTGATTCATGCGGCTACATGCACTGGGGCCCTTTCAGCTAGGGGAGAGTTAAATTCATATAGCCCGTGGGTGCCTTCTTATGATGGTTGAGCTACACAGTTCAGGTTAAGGTCTTACAGTTCATGCTAAGCCTTGCTCCCTACGCCGACATGTGATGTATATATAAATGTATTTGTATATGGTGGTGTGCATTGATTTTGAACTGTTGATCATGACATTATTTTACCCCATATACCTAAGTTACATGCTATCACTCAACCCACTAACTATCTCCAGATGTTGTATCCTCGCGCGATGCAGGATACAGAGACACTTCTTCTTTTCCTGCACAGTGATAGAATTTTTGTGTTGTTAGCAGTCAACTTTAAGTGGTGAGCCTTCTTCTTCCGGAAGATCGTTGCTTCTTGATTTATCTATTATCATAAACTTTTTTTTTCGACTTGTTTTTGGTTGTAGTCGGAGGTATGTCCCGACTTATATTAATTTGGTTTTATTTGAGGCTTTGTAGATATTACTGTGGATTGGGTGTTGATTGCTAATGTATCTTTGACTTCTTGAGCGTATCTTTATCTATTTTATTATATGTTCGAAATTGAGCCACTGTTAGTGTATTGTGTCTATTGACTAGGCAAAGAGGGTGTTCTCCGATCCATGGCGGACCTAAGATACCCGTCACGGCCAGGTCCTAGTTCGGGTAGTGACAATAAGACAGCAACGGATTTTTTCACAAAATTTCTCTTTTAATTTCACTATTTTCTCCCCCAAATTTTAGAAAATAGTCTCGTCAAATCGATAATCTACAAGTCAAGCAGTAAATATATCTCCAGTTAATGGTTCAAGATGGCGAATAATAAAAGGTGATTCAAACACACTATATATTCCTAACCTTCGTTGGAGATCCATCTTTGTGTGATGTGGTGGTTCAACAGGCACATACACAACACATTAAAAAATTCTCAGATGAGATATATTAGTCGCTTGACCCAGAATCAACTGTAACGGAAAAGATTTATGATAATTTATCGGTCTGAAGCGAACAAGTGTTGCAACATGCAAAATAGCATGACCCCAAACAAAGGTGGGCAATTTAGTTTTCATAAGAAATGGTCTTACTATTAATTGCAAACATTTAATTAATGACCCAGTAAGGCCATTTTGAGTGTGAACATAAGTTATAGAATGTTCAACTTTTATCCCAATTAATAAGCAATAATCATCAAATGCTTGTGATGAAAACTCTGCAGTATTATCAAGGCGAATAGACTTGACCTAATTATCAGGAAACTGTACCCGTAATCGTATTATTTGTGTCAATAATTTTGTAAATGCGAAAGTGTGAGATGACAATAGGCACACATGGGACCATCTAGAAGGAGCATTTATTAAGACCATGAAATATCGAGATGACCCACTAAATGGACGAATAGGTTCACAAATATCCCTTTGTACATGTTCTAAGGACGCATGAGACTCAATCTCAACCTTAGTTGGTGATTCTTACAATTAACTTGCCTTGATAACAGGCAATATAAGAAAATTCATTATTTGAAAGAATTTTCACGCTCTTTAATGGATGACCATTTGAATTTTCTATAATTCATCTCATCATTGTAGATCCAGGATGTCCCAATCGATCATGTCAAAGTTCAAAAATATTGAAATTAGTTAATTTTCGATTTACTATAGAATGTCCCTCAATCGTACTAATCTTTGTCCAAAATAAGTCAGAAGATAAAGCATGAATTTTTCTATAACACGTGTCTGTCTGGAGACATTCTCGGTAATACCAAGATATTTATGATTCAACTCATCCACTGTCTTGATATGATAATCATTTTCATGGATATCTTTAAAACTCAACAAGTTTCTTTGGGATTAGGAGAAAACAAAACATTATTTATGATGAATTTAGCTTCTTTAGGCAAAATTATAATGACTCTTTCAAAGCCTTCAATTAAATTAGTACTACCATAAATCGTGGTAACATTTATTTTGACCATACTTAAATGAAAAAAATATTTCTCATTTTAAAATATTTTGTGTATCGTACCAGAATCAATTAAGTAAATGTCTTCATAATTGTATAAATTGCTTTGAAAATTATCCATATCTTCAAATAACATGACATACACAAAATAAATATCTATTAAATATTGATGATAAATAAACAAAGTCAACACTAAGTAGTATAATAAATTTGCGCAATTAAATAAGTAATGTCCACTTTCATGATAAATATTGTTAAGTTCTACTAGAAACCCACAAATACAAACATTTCTTTTTCACATACTTGTTGGAAAAAATAACAATACTAATAGTTAGTTCATGTTAAAACAAATTTATTTGTTATTTGAATAAATATTTCACTATAAACATAAGTCGGTAAACTATATTTTATGATATTAAAAAAGATACAAGAATTAAGACTATAATTTAATACTATATTGTAATGAGATTTTTTTTTCTTTTTTCTTTCGTAAGTAAACAGAGAATTACAATATTAAAATATGATAAGACCAAATTAAAAATAAATTACTAATAAACTTACGATAATATGACTTTAAAAAATACTAATAAAAAAAATAAAAAAACTACTTGTAAATTAACATTTATTCATTACACTACTATTACTAATAAATATTAAAAGTTGTTCATTCTTCCATTGCCATAGAACGATCATCGGTGATCTATCTTTCCTTCAGGGTGCTCAAAGAAATCTGTTATATCTAAGTGAGAGGTGTGAGCATGATTTTCAAAGATAAAATTAGCTTTAGGATTTCTCTCTTTTTTCTTTAGTAATGTTTGATAAAGCTCAACCAAGTGTTTGAGAGTACGACAGTCACGTGCATTGCGTCCTTTTGCACCACATAAAAAACAAACACATGCTCTAACTCCTTCACGTTTCTCATTCTCTCCTAGTTCCTTTTGACGAAGCCATTTCTTTGATGAATGACTAACACAAGGGACATGATTTTTTTCTTGATCATAATCATAGCCACCACTACGTCCACATCCACGTTCACGATTAGATCTGTGATCTTTTTCATGCCTAACATGGTGGGCGTACACCTCATTCACTTCAGAAAATAGTACAGATCCAGTAGGTCGAAGCTCGTAATTTTTTATTAATAAATTTTTATTTTTTTCAGTCATAAAACGATGAGAACTTAGTTCAAAATACTTCTTAAAACCTTTCTCTTGATATTGTTGCTGCAAGAGCACATTCGAGGCATGAAAGGTGGAGAGTGTCTTTTTCATCATATCAATATCTTTAACAGTCTCCCCACATAGTTTCAACTGAGAAAAAACTCTGAGCATGATAGAGTTGTATTCATGAATATACTTATAGTCTTGAAATCTCAGATGCATTCAACCATATTGTGCTTTTGGATGTATGATCATCTTTAGGTGATCATACCTTTCTTTTAGGTTATTCCACAAAACAAGTGAATCTTTAACAGTAAGATATTCATTTTTAAAAATTTCGTCAATATGATGACGCAAGAATATCATAGCCTTAGCACGATCTTGATTTGATGCTTTATTTACATTTTTAATGGTGTCTTCAAGACATACAATATCCAAATGTATTTCAGCATCCAATACCCAGGAAAGATAGTTCTTGTCCAAATTTTGAAGGGCAACAAACTCAAGTCGTAAGATTAGACATATTAAAAGAAAGAGAAAATAATACCTTAGTCTTCAAATTTTTAAACATTAAAGTATCGTGCTGATGATATTGAATATTTTTTTTAAAATTAAATTAATAAGTAAAAGTATTTTAATAAAAAAGTACCTTTTTAGTGAAGAGGTATCTTTTAGATGAAGAGTTGTCTCTTAGATAAAAGGTGTCTTTAGTGAAAGGTTGCGTCCTTTCATCCTTTGTACACCAATAATGTTATTTAAATCCAACTTTGTAGATTTCAATCATAATTTAATAACGGCACTTTTACAAAGCTTTTTCCAAAAGCTTTTCTTCTTCCCAAAAGGATCAAGCCCTGACTTCTTACTTTCCAGAAGAATCTCTTCCCTATTTGATTAGTGCAGAATTTAATAGGCATGTCATATCCATTAAAACTATTTGCATGTAATTTCATAGCAATCTCACAGAAGAGAGGGAGAAAATATCGTTTTTAGAAAAGTGCTTCGTGCGTGTTTCAAGCCTTTAACACTTTATTTCAGTGTTCATATTATTAGCTCTTCATTTTTTGTTCTTCTTCATATAATTCTGTGTTCTTAGAATATATTATCCAACTGATAACGTGCTATAAAATAAAATAACAGAGTAAAGAAATTGAGGAACAGATAGTAAAGCCTTTTTATTAATTTTTGATCTGTCTATCAAATGGAAACAAATATATGCTTTTATAGGCAATCCTGCCAACATTCCAACCAATAGAAATAGTTAGTTTATACATGAAAAATCTGCATTTAAAAAACAAGATAATATTTGACAACGAAGAGATATCCACACTCCACCGATTATTTCTTAACAGACCTATCTATCTTATTTTCAAGCGATTTATAAAGAATTTAGAAGTAAAATCTAACAAGGTAATAGTGATCACCTTAACTCAGAACTAGTCATCAACATTATCAACTTCATGACAAGTCTATTGCAAAAGACACAGCATGTGCTTTTATTAAGATTATTATTGGGGTCAATCTACAGTGGTACTTAGTACTATTTCATATGATTGATGGAGGGTGTATCAGAAATTGTGCTTCTATTTTCATGAAAAATAACCAAACTTTCTGAAGGGGGAAGGAGAGCAAACGTGGCACAATTGAATGAGATTTCACGTGGTCCAATCAAAGAGACACATATTGGACCCCAAAAATTCAGAATTAACTTATGAGCTCATCATACTTGTTTTAACCATGCACACTAGGAATCTAGACTAAAGTTCAATAAAAACATACCCTATTTTGTTAGACATTGTTTATTGAAGCATTTCTTCTCTATAAAAATAATAATAATTCAATTACGACTTAGACGTGACATCTACGCTATAATTCTTGTCTATATTATGTGATCATTATATTGACCATAGTAGTTTAAGAAATATGAAAAATCTTGAAAAAGTGTGCATTCTTATCAATTCATCTAAAAAAATAAGTAATTGTTAATAAGTAAGGGATCTTTCAGAAATAACATTACTTTTCTATAAAATTTATTTTTCATAGTCATATTTTATATAATTATCATTTATAGTCGTTGTATTTGATTTTTAGTCGCTGTATTCACTTTTACTCAGTGATCTGTATTCATAAAAAATATAAATACACTATATATTTATTATGTCAAAAACACTGTCACTGTTTTTTTATATTTTTTTCTTTTTCGTGTCTTTCCCATTTTCTTCTTCTTCTTTTTTTTTTTTCTCATTTTTATTTTTTTTTCATTTTTCTCTCTCTTTAATCTCTAACTTCGATTTCTCTTTTTTCTTTTCTTTTCTTGTTTAATTTTTTTCTTTTTTGTACTTATTTTTTTATTATTTTTTTGTTCTATTTTATATTTTTTGTGTTTTCAAAAAATATGATTAGTCAAGCACAAGTCATGCATGATAACGTAAATACCACAATTGTTTATCGTATTTGTAGTCACATCGTTATTTATATTTTGATATTCATCAATACAACTGTATTTGTATTTGTATTTTAAAGTTTGCGCTTGTATTTGTATTTTATTGTTCACATTTATATTTTAAAGAACTGTTTTGTATTTGTATTTTATAATTGACTACATATTATATTGAATTATATTTATATTATGGTTTTATTGTGTTTGTATATTTAGATTATATTTAGATTATACTTGTGTTTGTATTCTATTTTCGTCGATACATTTTTATTTTTAAAGAAATATTTTGCATTTTTATTTGTAAGATGATTGCATATTGTATTTAGCCGTGACTATGTATAATTTATCATTTGTATTTGTATACAAAAAAGTAAATGCATTAATTGTATTTTCTTGATTCTAAAATATATAAATATGTAATGTATCATTTGATACAAATGTACCGTTTTGTATTTGTATATCAAAATTATCATTCATATTTGTAAATAAACAAATATCACTTGAAACAAATACAATTACAAACAAATGGAATAAATAATTTTACAAATACAAATACAATATGTATTTGTATATACTGTACTTGTATAAAAATTTGAATTGTATTTATTTATATTAATAAATACAACTCGTATAAATAAATACAAATAAATATTCGCAAAAAGAAAATCAATCTTTGCTTTTCAATAATTAAAAAATACAAATAATAGCTCGTACTTGTATTTGCATGTTATAGTTCACATTTGTATTTGTATTTTATAGTTCGCGCTTGTATTTGTATGTTATAGTTCGCATTTGTATTTGTATTTTATAGTTATCAATTGTCTTTGTGTTTGCTAGTTCGCACAAATGAAAAGGAGAAAAAATAAAAAGAAAAAAAAAGATGGAGAAAAAATGAGAGAAAAAAAAGGAGAAAAAATACAACAAAGAAGAAGAAGGAGAGTAATAGAAAATAGAGGAAAAAAAGATTTAAAAAAAAGGAAAAAAAATAAAAAGGAAAAAAAGAAAATGAAAAAAACACAAAAAAGAAAAAAGTAAAAAAGGAAAAAAAGAAAGAGAAAACAACAAAAAAAGAGGAAAAGAATAAAATGAAGGAAAAAAACTGAAAAAGGAAAAAAAAATAAAAAATAGAAAGGAGAGAAAATAAATGAGAGAGGCTATATATGAATTGTAATTAGGAATAATTAATAGGCAAGAGGGGTTATGATTTGTAATTAATTTAAACTTGAGCTAAATAAAGTAATTAGGAGTCTATATTTGCTAAGATATGTAGTTATTCCTAATTGAAATGAATAATTTAGAAATTACACGATAACTTATTTTACAAGATTAAATGACAGTGATAATGTATAAGATGTAGCTAATGTTTGATCATAAATTTTGAAAATTTATCTTCAAATATCTATTTGATAATGAAATTTTATCAAATTTTGAAAATCTTAACTTCAAATATTTTCAAATTCTCAAAAATTGGCTCAAATGAATTGTTGAATTTTTGGGACTTCTACTGACAAAAAATCAAATTTTCAACTAAAATATATTTCCAAATACAACTTCAATTTCAATTAGTACAATTACAAAAATTCAAATTTTCAAGTTTTAAGTTTCAACTTTAAAATCTATCAAAAAATATGAACTTAATATTAGTTAGAACATTTTATTACTTTCCCTCGTTCCTTTTTACTAATCAAGTATTGCAATTTTACATCTCTTAAAGAATACATTTACTAGGTGTTTGTTTTACTAAGTTGCGCATTTTAATTATGCTTTTAAATATATAAGTTAATAAATGAATAATACTCTACTCCCTCTGTCCCATTTAAATTGTTGTCTTGGCTCTTTTCAGTTTCCCATAAGAACATAACAAATACAAGATATAATTTACTAAATTATTCATATTTAATAAAAATATTAATTTATTCCTTTTAAATACTGTATGATTAAAGAATAAAGATATAGTTAAAAATAATCATCAACTTAGTTTTTAATTTCTAAAATGATAATTATTTTGGCGTAACAATTTTGAGGTAAAGTGACTATTATAATTTGAAACGAAGAGATTAATAAGTTTGAAAGAGTATTACTTATATAATTAATGATAAAGATGTCATTTGAAAAAAGAAGAATGCAAAACATCTCCACTCTCACCAAAAAAAGAATATTTTTTTTCGATCTAATTTGTTAGCTGGCTTGTTTATATTTTTCCGCATGCCTAAACAAATAATGCTCAACACATCCAATATATTATTTCATATGTTTTATCTGAAACAGTATTCTATGTGGAGTCCAATTTAATTTGGAAATATTTTTATTTTTGAGATTATACAGTTGTTACCCAAGGGACTTTATATAAATCCGAGACATTCAATTATGAGGAATTGCACTATAGGCTTGGAAAGTACATGTATAATAAAGTCCAACTTATTAGGATTATATGGTGAGCACTGCATGGTACGGTGTTTCTTGAGGATATAAAATCATTTTGACCACAGAAATATTCACACTTGCTAAGTCAAACATCATGTTTACAATTAAATTATGATACATATTATATAGCATTGCAAACTCAACTTAGAGAACTAGTTTTCACCAACTTTATTTACTTGGAAAAAAAGCTCACCAGGACTGCCAACCCTATTCAATTCATCGATGCAATTAAGTAAAGTTAGGTAAAAAAGGACAGATCAATATGGGCTTGATGGTATTGGTACTTTATATGGAAACCAAAGTTACTTAACATGCAAAAGGATGTAAGTGTCACAGCTTTACTTGAGAAAAAGATAGCTCGGAGGCACTGTAAATTGTAATAATAACCAAAAATGCAAGTTTTTCGACCACCCCCCATAAAGCTAACCCTCTTTAAAACTACATACACACTTTAAGCAAGCACAGATAAATTTAACATATTCTCCTAAATTAACATAACTCCCTACACTTAATAGGCGCTTTGATATTAGATTTCATCTCTCTTATATAAAATTATAAGATAAAATTAGTATTTATTGATGCGATTTCATCTCATGATATGAAATTCTAAATTCTCAAAAAAGCATGATTGAAAATTTGAAAACATGATTTGGAACTTTTAAAATAAAAAAATTAATCCTCAAGTTTATATTTTGTAAAAAGAACTCCACCATTTATATTTACCTACCATTTATTTTAGACAAAATGGTTCGATGGACCCTTGTATTATGTCTGTTTTGTAATGTAGACACTTATACTTACATGTTTGTCATCTGTACCCTTGAACCCACTAAAAAGCAACACTTTAAACCTTTTGTCGGTTTACTCATTTGAACATGTTGCACAATCGCGGACACGTCATCAAATATTTTAAAAATAATTTCCACGTAGAAAATGACGTGTCCAGGATATAAATAGAAAAGTATGTTCGAAAAATTAGGTCATTTCAGACCCTTCTTCTTCGTCTCTTTCATCCGAAGTTCAAAATTTTTTCGATTTTAACTTAATTTAGGTCGATTGTTGTTGATGGTTGTTGCAATCCGTGTAAGTATTTAATTTTTTGTGGTAGTTGTAGTATTTCATAGTTTATTTCAAACTTTTTGTCGATTTAATGGAGTCCGTTTTAGTGGTTTTAGGGTTTTCGCGATTATGAACTTTTTTCTTCAATCTTTTGGGTGGTTTTGCTCTGTTTTGTGTCTAGTGTTATTGTAGGTAGTATGTGTAGTGGTGATATGCCTTCAATGACATATTTTGAAATTTCGATTAGAATTTAGAGTTTTTTCGTAAAATGGTAATTGGGTCCGAAAATTTTGGGGCTTTTGATTTTTTTTTTTGGTTGTTTAATGCTCCTATTATACCTATGTATTTCAGTTTTGTGCCTTCAATGACATATTTTGTTATTTCGATTACATTTTAAATTTTTTTAGTAAATTCAGAATTGGGTCCAAAAATTTTGGGACTTTTAATTTTTTTTGTTGTTTAATGCTCCTATTATACCTATATATTGGAGTTCTGTGCCTTCAATGACATGTTTTGTTATTTCGATTATATTTTAAGATTTTTTGGTAAATTCAGAATTGAGTTTTTTATTCCTTCATTGTTTCTTTAAAAATTAGGGCTTTATGGATGATTGACTAATTGTTTATGTTATTTTGTTATTGTACATGTTTTTTTAAATAAATGAATATAATTATAACACTTCAACTCACCTATGGGGGAGTCGACGCTGTTCTAAGGTACATAAATGAAGTTTGTATTCCTGATAAAATTAGAGTAGATGTAGATGAGCTTCATATTTTGTTGTTTCATAACTTAGCAGTAGATTTGGATGTGGAAAAAGATGAAACTTTTTGGTGTAGAGTAAATAAAAAGGATTGTTATTACAGGTTAGATAGTGATGCTGATGTTTTAAGCTTTACCTGTCACACCCTTTGGCCTAGACGGAATGGACAAGAATCGTATAAACATGTGCTATACAACTGGTATATTTACCAAGCGGAAAGTTAATATTCCTAAACAACAATGAGGGACCACGTAAATACAATTCTAGTCCAATGAACTCAATTTATCTAGACAAGTAAAACTATAACTACATGTGACAAGTTACAATTGTCTACGAAGCCTCTAATAGAATCTGTAGTCATACAATGGAATATGGTCGGGATAGGGCCCCTAACACATCCAAAGTATAACTACGAACATAAGTATTAGACATTTATTTCTCCAGATGAGAGCAAAACTTACCAACTGCTTTGCAGAATATGTGACAAGTGCCTAGTATGGAAGTCCGCTTATCGGTATGCCTGATCCTGTATGTAGGGAAATGTGGTACCCCGAACAAGGGGACGTCAGTACATATAAAACATGTATTGGTATGTAAAGCAGACAGATTATCAAGTAGCAAGTATGGATGCTCATATGAATCAAATCTCAAGGTGAAGACGAAGGACTTATGAGCATGAGAATAATAGATATACAATATGAAACGACGACCAACACACTAGTCTAATTGGTATATCATAATTCAAGTATTAAGAAGGGATAATTATGGACCTAGGTTATCAAAAGCTATGGTAAGAATTATGTAATCAACTTTATTAGTTTATATATGTGTCCTAAGAGTTATTCTTCATTATAAGGCACCTAGAAATTTGCCTAGGTGATGCATTTATCTTATCTGTCGTACAAATGATCATAAGATGGCCTTCCAAAGGCAATCTAATGCAAGTATAAAGCATATGTTGCTCACATACTCATTGCTATGATCTCATATGTATAACTGTAATCGCAATCTGTATCCAGGTACGCCCCGCCCAGGGGCTCACTATGAGGGTCTGTCCGCAGGTCATATATGCCATATGTTGGCTCAAGTTAGGGGAAACCAGTACATGACGTTTCAACTGACTTCAGATACAAATGATGCCACAAAGGCGGGTACGCCTAATGGTTGGGCTCGCTATAGAGGTCTGGTCTCGATCCTGTGGACAGAATCACGTCGAGCGGTATGCTAAGCCAAACCTATGTACCCTTCCATCGTTAAATGATTATCAAATAGTGCCTTGAAGGCCTATGACATGGAGGTTTCAATAAAAACCAAGCAATACCTTGCATATATAACTGGCAACCTTAGTGGCGTGATGTTATTTAAGTTCTAGTTCTTTTTATCAACTTATAATGTGTCGCTACATGATCAGATGTACTAATGCGACTAATATGGCCCTTTACTCTAATTTATAATATGTGATAGATATATCACGTGTAAGAATTTCTAAAGGATACATAGTCCTATAGAACACTATAGATGCTTGGCGCGAGAAGAGTAGTATCCATAGCTTAACTTCAACAAATAGACGTAAGAAAATATGAGAACAAGTAATTTCAAATGAAAAGAGGAACGTTGATATTATGACCATATTAGGAGTGTAGCTAAGTGTCGGACATTTAGAGAGTAGAAGTTCTGTCCACATATGTCAAGTAGACTATGCCGACGGATTTTAGGAGAAACAAGTAAACAACATATATCAATTAGAGTATGCTAACGTACTTTATGAGAAACAAATGAATGTCATATATCAAATAGACTACGATAACGTACTTTAGGATAACAAGTGAATATAGATCGTGCCTTATGGCAAAAGATGATCTAGCTTTACATACCTCGAGTATTGCCTTACAATACTTAAGAATGGCCAGCTTCAAACAAAGCCCATACCAAAGGCATGAAATACACCTGACCAATACGTAGTAAAGTTATTACAATCCGCCCAACGACATACCCAAGTCATACGGGCGATACACCAACTACTAAGTGAGCGATAAGCCCGTAATACCCCTTTAATAAGGTCTCTAGGCACTCCCCGAGCTCCTCAATACAACACAAGAAACAATCCATAGCCACCACTACCCAATATGTAATTTTGGAACTTCGCGACTTCTTATCACCATCCCATGAATTCTTAAAATACATATTTAAAATACTAAAACAAGATCACTGGTGAAGACGGGGGAGAAACCTTACGCACCTCAATTGATTCTTAGCTAATGATAGTCCCAAAAGTTACCCAACTACCACAAAAATGATGGTTTTAACTAAGTTCAACAATATCCATTTCCAACACATCATCCCGTCAATCCAAGATTTCAAATTTCGGGATCCATTAATAAAGAATAAAAACATGAAACATACATGACTAAGAAGAAATTTCAAAATTACCTTTCATAGATAAGTAAATCTCCCTTCTCTGAATTCTTGAGATTCTTGAAATCATGTCTTGGATGGTTCAATTTCACTTGTTGATTTATTACGAATACTTGATCAATAACAACTTTGCAAAAACAGGAACCATACTCTTCTTAAAAAGGTCCCTATGTCTAATATAATGAAAGAAATGGGAAGGGTAAATGCCCTGTTCGTTTCTATTGGAACCTTAGAATTACTTCCATCTCTTCATCATCTTTTACCCAATTGATTTTCTTCCCATTTACTCTAAAAGAAAGTAAAACTAATCTTATGTGATAAGACCAACAGGTGGAAGCAATGCATAGTCCCTTTAGGCCAATATGATTAATGGACACGACTTAATCTTTTTTTTTTTGGTGTTTATCCTTAATGCACTCAAAAGTCAAAAGTGAACCCGCATAAATTAATAAGTATATTTATCTCATATAAGACACCTATTGATTCAGTCCAATAAATACATATATACATATAGATATATCTATACACACCGAATATATATCTATACACACCGAATATGTATAGTTTCCAACATTACATAAATACAAATATTTTTACACCATCGCTCTACAACTTTATTAATGATCGGGTATCATGTAAACGAAAATTATACTATTTATGAATCTTTAAAATAGACGGTAAATACTAGGTAATTCTTGAGGCCTCACATACTAATAGTTTAAAAGCTAGTGATTTTGTTGATGCATATGTTGTTCACCAAATTAGTGAACCTATAGTTGTTAATATTGATGTGGTAGCCACTCCACCATTCTTACTACTTAGTAATGGTGATGTGGCAACTCCTTTGAAGTTGATAGGGCTGATGTGTCTTCATCTCAACCATTGGATATAGATGAATATGAGTATATGAATGAAAATCAGCCTCCTAGGGCAGAAAAAGGAAAAACTAAGGTTTCTTTAGAAGACTTAGAGTAAGGTCAAGCTAATGAGTTATCCATATACCATCTTCAAACATCTGATTCTGAAGTAGATTTTGATATCACTGATTTTGATGGTGATTCACTTTATGATATTGATGAAAACATTGAAGAGTTGAGTGATTTTGATGGAAAGTTGCTTCAAGCTATGAAGTCTAACATTGAAAAACAAGCTAAAGAAAAGGCTGATAGGGTGAATCTAGATGAGATACCATCTGAACCAGCAGGTATAGTGCTGGTTTTGAGGAAATTTGTAAGAACAAGGGGGTTAGATATGAAGGTAAACTGGATGGGGATGACCCTTATTTTGATAGTTCAGATCCGGATAGTGACATTAGTGAAGAGGAATGAGATCTTGTTAATGATGATGAACTGGTAGATCCACTACTTAGAACTTCATTTAGCAAGATCTACTTTGATAAAACTGTAAAGAAGGTATGTTTTCAGTTGTATATGATTATTTTGAATGTTGTTGAGTTTCGAGAGGCACTACGGACTTACTCTATTAAAAAAGGTCTGAACCTTAAGTTGAAACCTAATGAGAAGAAAAGGGTAAGGGCAAAGTGTAAGCATAAGGGTTTTCCATGGGTTATTCTTGGAAGTGTTGATAACACAAAAAATTTTAGTGTGAAAACTTACTTTCCTGCCATAAGTGTTCTAAAAGGACAACAAATTCAAGCACTTTTAAGGAAGGACTATGGGTTGTATGCAGTAAAACAACCTGTAGAAAGGCAAGAATCAAAATTATGAATGAACATTTTGGTGATTTTATTAAAGAGTTTGCTAAGTTGTATGACTATGCTGAACAGTTGAGGACCACCAATCCTGATACCACTGTATCTGTTAGGACATCTGTAATACCCTGCAATTTCCCAGCTCATTTTGGTCTTCAATAACAAGAATCCCAAAGTAGAATTTTTGTTCTAGGCGGAATTTCCCAGATTTAGACCTACCATCTTGTAGGAAATTCATTTATTTTTTAAAAAATATAAAATTTGCCAAGATCTGATAACCAGACAAGAAGTTATGACTATTTTAAGTTTCAGTCATAAAACACCGTCATTTCAGTCAGTAGCGCGTCACGCCATAGGTCCAAATGACAATTGTCAATTTCCAGTGTGACTCCGCAATCTTACCGCATCGCGGAGGGTCTCCAATTTTCAATTGTCCAAATCAAGTAAGGTTCTGCGATTACGCTGCATCGCACCGTCAGCCCAGTTTTCAGTGACACGGTACGATAGCACCGCGTTGTGCCAGGGCCCCAAATCAGAAATTTTGATGAAAAATTAAAGTTTTTTCCAAGGTTAAATTAGTCTTTTTTCATGTATTTAATCCATCCAGATGTGGAATTTCATCCCTAAAAACATATTTAGGTCATTATTAACACACTTTTCCCCAATTTAAGACATTCTCTCTCAAAGATAGAAAACCCTAGCCTCCAAGTTTCAAGAGCAATCTCAAGAATCCCTCCGAAAGTCTTCAAGAACTTTAAGAATTAAAATTACCAGGTATGTTTGATGTTCATTCATGGATCCTTACCTTCCATGGAGCCCAAGAATCCCCTTTTCAAAATATAGGACTTTGGATTTCGTGCTTTCTATGTTTGAATTGATTTGACTTCGTGTTTCTTGTTATTGTTGGGTTTTTGTACATGATTTAATTACAAGTTTTCATGGAATTAATCATTATATGTGTTGAATTGCATGATCTTCATGATAAACCATAGAATGTACAAGTTGATTGTTGTAGCTATGATCACCATGCTGTATTTACTATTATGTGACCTAAGCATGCTCCCCAAGTCTTTGTATAAATGCCTAAGTGAATGAAATAGTGTCATTATGCCATGATAGTATGTACTCCCCATTTATGTGTTAGTCAATGCATCCTAAGTGTTTGTTTAAACGTCTTAATGAGTGATTTATAAACATGTAGCCATAGTCATGTTTCTAATACTTGTGCCATGATTTACTTTTAATGTTATCGAGTCCTGGGGTTACTCAATACTCGATAATCTAGATGTTTACGTAGAGCCTTAGTAATTACAGAATAAACTCTATAGTATCATGAATAGCAAAGCTCAGTCAGTTACCAAACTCAGCTAACTCAGTTCAGTATAGTCTAGTCTAATCAGTCAGTGTCATTCAGTTGGGAGTAGGAACTAGAACCGAGCGAGTATAGAGGTGATGACTTCCCCCATCAGGCAGGCAGAGTCATTAGTAGTAGTCTCACACTAAAAAACTACGTAGCCAGCGTAGGATGTGAGGAGTCACCCGTCAGATTAAGGCTTGACTACCTCCCAGGGGTCACCAGTCAGATTAGGCTTGACTTCTTGTTCAGGGTCACCCGTCAGATAGGCTTGACCACAATAGTTTTTTTACCCATGGAACGGTACTGGCACCTTTCCAACTGGGGTTACATGTTAGACCCTACTCAGTTTACTTAAGGGCATGTCGGTTAAGTGAGAACTCACATAATTTCAGTTTCAGTCTCAGTCTTCAGAATAGAGTTTAATTTAATTCTATAGAATAGGACTGTCAGATATAGTTATTTAGTCGTTAGTAATTCAGATTATCAGTATATTCAATTATTAGTTATCAAAATTCAGTTCCAGTATACTCAGTTACAGTATACACAGTATGTTCAGTAGTTACAGATCCTCTATGTATGCTAATCCAGCTCTTGCATATCATTCAATTAGTTATTGTTCATGCGTATAAACCCATGCATTCAGCCTTACCTCATTTAGTATACCAGTACATTCCCACGTACTGATCACATACTCATTTCTTGCGCTATGATGCACATAGCCAGTTCCAGTTATCAGCAACAGTTATAGTAGTGAGTCCTCATACTCTGGGATGTTAGATTACTTTAGTACATTCAGTAGTTCATTATTTCAGTAGTCAGAGTTAGTCCGAGAATTATCCCATCAACTCCATATTCAGACAGTTAGAGACTTTTCAGACTAGAATATTTTAGACAGTTGTTCAGTATTTCAGTATTTTATTCAGTTTTGATTATAGTATTTTGAACCTTATGGCATTTCAGTCCATCTTCCACATTATTACAGTATTTTCATTCAGTGCTCATAGCAGGTACCAGTCATGGGTTAGCTTATGGTCCTTTGGGGTCATAAGCACTGTGTAGCGTCTGGAGTACAGACTCAGGGCGTTAAAAACTTGGTATCAAATCCTAAGGTTCAATAGAGTCCTAGAGGTCTGAAAGCCGCATCTAGTAGAGTCATGTGCATGGGTGAGTAGCGCGCCTTACTTATGAACAAGAGGCTATGAGATGTTTTAGGAACAGTTTTCCTTCTTTCAGTATTTATGTCATGCGAATGAGCATGAGCTCCAATTAAAAACTCTCAGTCTAATCCGCTTCTTCCTTTCATTTATAGAACATGCCTCCCAAAAAGACTAACGAAAGAAGGACCACAAATTAGTCAGCCCCTTAGCCCGCTTAGGAAGATCCCTAAGACGATCACATTTTTAAGACCCCGCAAAATTCTTAGCTTAAATCAATCCTTTAGGCTTGTCGAGGGGTCCCAGACTTAGAATATTTTAGCTAAGTATTCAGATTTAGTGCCATTTTAGCCTTCGAAAGTTGAAAATCTTATTTCAAGACCTTTACGTCTATTAAATATTGATATTCAAGTTAATTCATGATCAGGAAGGTCAATAGGTGTTCCCGGATGATTTCCAAATTTTTTGGACCTTGTTTAGAACATATTTGAGTGCCCAAAATAGTGGGTTGATGCTATCTCGACGCGTTGTATCGACCATCAGTCTATAAGATAGTTTTTCCCCAGCTTCAGTTCAAATTCTAGTGAATCAACGTGGACTCGAGCAGCACATTGGCTATTGCATCAATGCCAATGATACGATGCATCAGCTTGTGCGTCGGTAACACAGTTTTTCAGACATTAAAAAACCGCGTCCTTGGTGGTAATTGGATCTTTTTCCCATGATCGTCAGCCTACAAAACACGAAATTAAACCCTTTGGAGAGCAATATACTTATTATTCCTGAAAATACTCAAGAACAAGAACCCTCGGAGATTTAATTTCAAATCAAGAACTCAAGAACTCACCATCAATATCTCAGAATTCAGGCACTAAGGTATGTGAAGTGTTCATCCAAGGGTCCCTTCCACCTTTGGAGTCCAAGAAACTATTCATAAACATCAAGTATATGAAATTTATGAATTCGATGTTGGGTTTGATAATATTCATGTCTATAATCATTAGTTAGGTTTCAAATCCATGTTCATGATAAATTTTATGTGGGGTTAATTGATTTGTATGTGTTATCATGTGAGATCATGCTAAAGCCTTCCAATTGTGAATTTGATATTTGGAATTGTGTGCTCACATATTGATTAGTATTGTATGCCTAATTCATACTTTTCAAGTGATTGATGAATCAAACATGTGGGTTGAATAGTGGAATTATTTTATGTTAGCATGTATTCAAGTTCATGCCATACAAGTGTTTGTTAAAATGCCCAATGAATGAATGATGATCAAACACTTACTTTACATGTTTTAAGTTTGTGCCATGTCTCTTAATTTATGCTATCAAGTTGTGGAGGTACTTGTACCCGACAATTTAGCTGTTTACCTAGAGCCATGGTCAGTCATAGAACAGTACCAGTCACGTTATGATCAATAGTAATCTTAGTCAATCACAAAACTCAAGAAAACTCAGTAGACTCAGTACTAGTCCGGTCTAGTTCAGTACTCAGACCAGACCTCAGTAAACTTAGTCAGCTAATAGAATTTAGTAGTATTTCGTCAGTCAACGGAACTTAGTAAATCCAGTTCAGTTCAATTAAATAGTATTATCAATAATAATTCAGTCCATCTTAGTATAGACTAGAAATTAGTTCAGTATCTATTCTGTTAGGAGTAGGATTCAGCATCGAGCGAGCCTAGAGATGAGGGCATTCCTGCTAGTAGAGGGTTTGACCCTCATTCCTGCTAGTAGAGGGTTTGACCCTTAGTAACAATCCCTATATTACAGAACTACATAGACAACGTAGGTTGAGATATCTTCCTTCCAGATATCATAAGGGTTGATATATCTTATTCGAGTTATCCTGCCAGCGAGAGTTGACAAGAGAGCCTCCTTTCAGAGAGGGTTAATTTACAGCTTGTCCTTACCCGTGGCACGGTATTGACACCCTTCCAACTGGGGTTATAGGTTAGACCCTAATCAGAAAGAGAGGGGCACGTCGGTTAGATGATCACCTCCCACAATCTCAGTTTCAATCTCATTCTTGAAATAAAACTCAGTTTAGTTCTACAGATTCAGGACTATTAGATATAGTTACCCAACTTAGTATGGAACTTAGTATAGTTCCACAGAATTTGGGACTATTAGATACAGTCATTCAGATAATCAGTAATACAGTATCAATAAACTCAGATATCAATTATTAGTATTCAGACTCAGCACTCAGTATTATCACGATCTCAGTTACAGTCTATGTATTTATTCATGTACTTTTATTCAGTCATACTCATGTTATTCAGTTAGTATTTTTCATGCTTATGAACCCCTGCATTTCAGCCTACCTCACTAAGCATGCCAGTACATTCAAAGTACTGACACATGCTTTTGTGCTATGATGTCTTATATCATAGGTTCTGATGTGTGAGCTAATGCTAACATATTTCAGGCTTTTATCTAACAATAATTACAATGTATTAAGCAATTTTTATCGTTTTTAATTATTTTATGTTTGATTTTGCAGTAGAAGCTATGATGCAAGAGAACCAACAAGGATGGAAGCAAAGGAGTTAAAATTTGAAGTAATTCAAAGAGAAGTGTGGCTAACGATATTTCTGATAAGTCATCAGCCCTATGATAAGTTATCAGCCACATCATCAGCGTCAAATAGAGAATGCACCTGAGTTGAGAGTTGTTATGATATTTTGTGATAAGCCACCACAAAGCTGATAGGTCGTCAAAGTTGTCGTTAGCCTAAGGTAGAACATGAGGGATGAGGTAGAGACTTGATGATATTTGTGATAAGTCATCAAGGATTTGATAGGACACCACCGATTGTCATCAGTTTTAGGCAGCGAGTATCAAAAGCAAAGAGGAGATGACGACATTTGTGATAAGTCGTCAGGCTCCTGATAGGTTATCACGAATGGCGTCACCTAATCTGAGAAATTTCTGAACTTTATTATTTTGTTTCCATAATTAGGCTGAACTATTTAAAGTCATGTTTAGGGTTTCCTTGGGAGTTCCAAACATCTTTTGGAGATACGTATTTTGATATTTTCTCTCTCTAGTTTCTTGACTTGAACAATCAATTACTTTGAAGAGATTATTATCATTATTTTGGGATTACTATTGTGATCTAATTTGAGAATCTCTAGTTTCTATTCATCTTGTGGTAAGTTTATTTTTCAAATCATGAATATAACTAGTTGTTTCGATTATTACTTCATGAGCGTCTAAATTCCCTTAACCTGAATTATAGGATCTAGGGTTAAGTCTTGATAATGTGCTGAGTGTTCAAGATTCAAAAGGGGGTAGGACTCCTTGATAATTCTATGGTTTTAATTATCGTCTATTGGTTGGAAACGAAAGATAATACCTGCTTTGATTTGCTTGAGAAAGAAATTAAATATAGTGGGAAGTGAATTATTAACAGGGACATGGAAGCACTTAAAACTTCCATTTAATAGTTGATGCTGTAACAAGGTTGATTAACCTGAGGTAAAATCTGGTTATGAATATAAATTTCCTAAGTTTAAGAGGATTAGGTAATTAAATGCTTAAGTAGGTCGAGAGAAATTTAGGCATAACTTCGATAAAGATAACTTGTTGTCCTACCTATTATGAGAATCTTGAACCACCATTAGTATCTGTCAAGTACCAAAACCCTTAGTGAACATAATTCTGGTTTTTCCATAAACTCTTGATTATGAACACTGTAACTAAAGTGACCAACAATTACTTGCTAAACTAAAAACCCCCGTTTCAGGAAACATCCAGCTATCAGTTGATTAAATTGCAAACGACTTAAGTTCACACCATATTCCCTGTGGGATTTGACCCCAACCTAGTTGGGTTTTATATTGACAATGATCTCTTACATTCTCATTAGAGAAGTGTAGTTTGAGCGTTATCAGGTTCAGATGCACGGGCTCCAGAGCACCCTTAGCAGTTCAAATCTTCAGCTTTCAGAGCTCTAGTGAGTCCTTATAGTTCGAGGACATGCTTGTTATTTTCATTATTTTAGTATTATCTTCAGTAGTCAGATTTAGTTGGGGACTTGTCCTATCAGCTTCATAGTTTAGATAGTTTAGAGGGTTTCAAGACTAGAGTATTCTTAGACAGTTGTTCAGTTTTCAGTACTGATTTAGTTTTGGTATTGTGATACCATATCCAGTATTATTTACAGTATTAAACCTTATGGCATATATTTTTGCCTATTTTCATAATCATTACAGTATTTATTACAAAGTTATTGCAGCAAGTACCAGTCATGGGTTAGCTTGTGGTCCTTCGGGATTATGAGCACCGTGTAACGTCTGAGGTACAGACTCGGGGTGTTACATACTTGTATCAGATCCTAATATTCAACAGTGTCCTAGGAAGTCTGAAAGCCACATCTAGTAGATTCTTGTGCATGAGTGTGTTGTGCACAACACTTATGGACAGGAGGCTACGAGATATTTTAGGAACACTTTTCCTTCTTTTAGTATTCATGTCGTGGGATTAAGCATGAGCTCCAGTTACACTCTCTTTCTAATCCTAGTTTCTCTTTTGTTTACAATATGTCTCCTAAGAGGACTCAAAAAAGAGGAACGAGAGACCAGTCAACCCCTTAGCCCATCCATCTAGATCTTTTGGGTGAGCATGTCTCCCACACGAAGTTCAGAGCAGCCTTCACCACCCTAGCTCATTCTGTGGTAGCTCAGAATGAACATCCAATTGCGGTTTCGATCAACCCAGTGGCCAATATTGCTATTGTTAGGATTTGAGACTTTACTCGAATGAACCCTCCATCGTTTACCAAGTCTAAGTCGGATGAGGACCCTAAAAAATTTCTTGATCAAGTGCAGAAGGTTACTGATATCATGGGGGTGACTGCTATTGAGAGCGCTGATTTATCCATATATCAGTTATAGGATATGGCTCACTCATTGTTCAAATAGTGGAAAGTAGAGAGGGCCACAGATGCAAGGCCCATAGAATGGAGGGAGTTTGCAGTTGCTTTTCTAGATAGGTTCTTTCCGCTAGAGTTGAGGGAAACAAAGGTTTTGGAGTTTATTAATTTGAAGCAGGGCAATATGACAATACATGAGTATTCTCTCAAGTTTACTTAGTTAGCCAGATATGTCCCGCATGTTGTAGCAGATAACATATCTAAGATGAGTAAGTTTGTGTCAGGGGTGTCTAGCAGCGTGGTCAAAGAGTGTAAGAATACAATGCTGATAAACAAGATGGACATAGCCAGGCTCTTTGTCTATGCCCTATAGATAGAGGAGGCCAAGAATAAAGAAAAGGAGAGAGAGAAAAAGAGTGTGAGAATAGGTAGTTTCAGTTTTGCTCAGCCTAAGTCAAAGGGTGGGAATCATTCTCAGTTTCACCCAAAATCCTCAGTTCCATCTCCGTCCTCAGCCAAAGCTCCAATGCCAAAATTTAGAGATGGCGACAGAGATTGAGCATCAGGCCCTAGGACCCAGGGCAGTATTAGCAGTGCATGAACCAATCCCCTTTGTTAGAAGTATGGCAAAAACCACCAGGATATCTGCAGAGCTGGTAGCGATGTATGTTTTGGATGTGGCAAGTCAGGCTACAGAGTCAGACAATATCCTCAGGAGGGTTCACAGAGTCAGCATACCCATCCTCCAACTCAGTCCGATCGCTCGAATCAGCAGGGTGCCTCTTCCAGTACCACTAGTGGGCAACGCCCAAACATACTCTATGCTCTTCAGTCCCGAAAGGGTCAGGAAAGTTCTCCTGATGTGGTCACTGGTACTCTATAGATAACAGTTAATTTTGGATTCAGTCCCAAAATTTTAGCAGAGCTTTTCTCAGTCTCCACCCTAGTGGGTAAATCTACCATAGCCAGATGGGTATACATGAACTATCCGATTATGATATCTCAGAAAGTCACTTCAGCAGACTTAGTCGAATTAGAGATGACTAATTTTGATGTCATTCTCGGCATGGATTAGCTTCATTCCTACTATGCCTCAGTCGACTATAGAAATAAAATTATCCAGTTTCAATTTTTGAATGAACCCGTCCTAGAGTAAAGGGTTAGTGCTTAAGCACTTAGGGGTCATCTTGTTTCTTACCTTCGGGTTAGAAAAATGATATCTAAGGGATGTGCCTACCATCTCATTAGAGTCCAGGACTCTAGTTTAGAAACCCCTACTCTTGAATCAGTGTTAGTAGCTTGTGAATTCCCTGATGTATTTCCCAAAGATCTTCCCAGAGTTTCTCCTAAAAGGAAAATTAATTTTCAAATTGATTTTCTCCCTGATACTCAGCCCATATCTATTTCGCCACATAGAATGGCTCCAGCAGAACTTAGAGAATTAAAAGAGCAGTTAAAGAATCTTTTAGATAAGGAAATTATCAGGCCTAGTATGTCTCCGTGAAGTGTATTAATGTTATTTGTGTGTAAGAAAGATGGTTCTCTCAAAATATGCATAGACTACCATCAGCTGAATAAAGTCATGATTAAGAACAAGTATCCACTTCCCAGGATTGATGACTTGTTTGACCAACTTCAGAGTGCCAGTAATTTCTTTAAGATAGACCTCAGATGAGGCTATCATCAGCTCAGAGTCAAGGAATGTGATATCCCAAAGGCGGCCTTCAGAACTCGGTATGTCCACTTTGAATTCTTAGTCATGTTCTTTGGTCTTACCAATGCCCCAGCAACTTTCATGGACTTTATGAACCATGTGTTCAAGCAGTACTTGGACATATTTGTCATAGTCTTTATAAATGACATTCTTGTCTACTCCTGCAGTGAATATTATCATGCAGACCATATCATAATAGTATTACAAACTCTAAAAAATCATCTGTTATTCTCTAAATTTAGTAAGTGCAAATTTTGGCTAAGGTCAGTATCTTTTCTTGGCCATATCGTTTATGGTGATGGCATTAGAGTCGATCCCCAAAAGACTGAGGCAGTGAGAAACTAGCCTAGACCTATCTCTCCATCAGATATCAGGAGTTTCTTGGGCTTGACCGCTTATTACCGATGGTTTGCTGAGGGATTTTTATCTGTTGCTTCCCCTATGTCCAGATTTACTTAAAGAAAGTCAAATTCCAGTGTTCTGATTCTTGTGAGAAGATTTTTCAGGAGTTGAAGACTCAACTCTCTACAGCTTTAGTTTTGACCCTACTAAATGGTTCAGACAATTTTGTTTTGTATTGTGATTCCTCCAGAGTTTGTTTGGGGTGCGTTTTGATGCAGAGAGGTAAGGTCACAGCCTACGCCTCTAGACAGCTTAAGCCCTATGAGAAGAATTATCTTACTCATGACCTTGAGTTAGCAGCAGTAGTTTTTGCCTTAACGATTTGAAGACAATACTTGTATAGGGTACATGTTGATGTGTTCGCGGATCACAAGAGCCCACAGTATGTATTCTCTCAGAAAGACCTCAACCTTTGTTAGAGAAGGTAGTTGGAGTTGCTAAAAGACTATAACATACGTGTCCTAGCAAGGATAATGTAGTGGCTAACGCTCTCAGTGGAATGTCTATGGGTAGTGTTATCCATGTTGAGGACAGTAAAAAGAAGTTAACTCAGGAAGTTCATCTACTAGCCCGACTAGGTGTCCGCTTAGTCAATACATCAGAAGGTAGTGTGTGGGTGTAGAGTAGCTCAGAATTATCCCTCATTTCCAAAGTAAAGGAAAAACAGGATAGGTATCCCAGTCTAGTCAAGTTGAAATGATCAGTCAGAGATCATAAAGTAGAGTTTTTCCCCAAGGAGGAGTTGGTGTGCTACGTTGCCAGGGTCGGTTATGTATTCTAAGCGTATATGACTTGAGGCAGTAAATTCTTGCAGAAGAGCATGGTACATGCTACTCGATTCATCCAGGGGCCACTAATATGTACCGCGATCTATGAGAGATCTATTGGTGAAGTAGGATGAAAAGATATATTGCAGAGTTTGTGGCTAAGTACTCAACATGTCAGCAGGTTAAGATTAAGTATTAGAAGCCTAGTGGATCCATGCAGGAGTTCAGTATTCCTACCTGGAAATGGGAAGAAGTGAACATGGACTTTGTGACGGGTTTGCCTCGTACTCGTTGTCAGCATGATTCAGTTTAGTTCATCGTAGACAGGATGACCAAATCCGCTTATTTCCTTCCAGTCCATATCTCTTATTCAGTGGAGGATTACGCCAAACTCTATATCAGGGAGTTGTTCAGATTGTACGGTGTTCCGTTATCTATTATCTCAGACAGAGGTACCCAATTTACCTTTTATTTTTGGAAGGCATTCCAAAAGGGTCTTGGTACCCTAGTTCACCTTAGTACAACCTTTTACCCTCATATGGATGGTCAGGCAGAAAGGACCATTCAGACTTTATAATATATACTGCAAGCGTGTGCCATAGACTTTAAGGGTAGTTGGGATAACCACTAGCCTTTGATTGAGTTCTCATACAACAACATCTATCTCTCTAGCATTCAGATGGCTCCGTTTGAGACACTTTATGGGAGAAGGTGTAGATCTCCCATCGGTTGGTTTGAAGTGGGAGAGGCCATAGTGATAGGTCCTGACTTAGTATTTAATAGCTTAGGGAAAGTTCAGTCGATCAGGAAAAGGCTTAAGACAACTCAAAGCCGACAGAAATCATACGTTGAAAGGATCTTGAGTTTAAGATTGGAGATTTTATGTATTTGAAAATCTCTCCTATGAAAGGAGTGAAATGATTTGGTAAGAAGGGGAAGATCAGTCCATGATATATTGGTCCTTATCGAATTCTCAACCATTTTGGAAAGGTAGCTTACGAGCTTGAGTTGCCTTCAGATCTATCTATAGTTCATCCAATGTTCCATGTCTCCTTGCTAAAGAGATGTATAGGTGACCCAGCAGTCATAGTCCCTATAGAGGGCATAGATTTTCAGAACAGTCTTTCTTATAAAGAGATTCCAGTCAAAATCCTTGACTATCAGATTCACAGACTGAGGAACAAATAAGTCCCTCAAGTCAAAGTTCTTTGGCCGAATCAGTCCTTTGAGGGAGCTACTTGGGAATCCAAAGCAGACATACGAACCAAGTACCCTCACCTCTTCTCCGCTAATCCATACTCAACTCAAGGTAGTAGTTTTCCTTAAATTTATTCAATTTTATGTTCAGATTTCAGTTACAAACTTGGTATCAACTACCAATGCATGTTCTGTCATATGTTCATTAGTCAGTTCAGTCTTGTATTCATGCCTCAGATATGCATGTCCAGTATAAAAAACTTAGATTACCAGTAATCTCAGTCATGCATTCATGAATCTTGTTCAACTATATACTCATGCATTAGATATGCTTGTATAGTATGATAATTCAGTGTATCAGTGATCTCAGTCATGATAAAACCATGCTTTAGTTGTGCATGCCCAGTGTCTAAGCCCAGTCTCTCTGTATTCTAAGTCTCAGCAGTCTCATTCGAGGATGAATGTTCTCAAGGGGGAGATAATGTAAGACCCCGTAAAATTCTTAGCTAAAATCAGTCCTTTAGGCTTGTCAAGGTGTCCCAGACTTAGAATATTTTAGCTAAGTATTCAGACTTAGTGCCATTATAGCCTTCTAAAGTTGGAAATCTTATTTCAAGATCTTTACGTCCATTAAATACTGATATTCAAGTTAATTCATGATCAGGAAGGTCAATAGGTGTTCCCGAATGAGTTTCAGATTTTTCAAACCTAATTTAAACCATGTTTGAGTGCCCAATATAGTGGGTCGATACGATCTCGATGCGTTGCGTCGACCCTCGCATCAATAAGATAGTTTTTCCCCAGCATCAATGCAAATTCCAGTGAACCAACATGGAATCGACGCGGCACGTTGGCTATCACGTTGATACCAATGATGCGGCGCGTCAGCCTGCGCGTCGGTAACACAATTTTTCAGTCATTAAAAGACCATGTCCTTGGGGGTAATTGGGTCATTTTCCCATGACCTTCAGCCCCAAAACACAAAATTAAACCCTTTGGAGAGTAATTATACTCATTATTCCTCAAAATACTCAAGAACAAGAACCCTAGGAGATTCAATTTCAAATCAAGAACTCAAGAACTCACCATCAGTCTCTCAGAATTCAGGCACTAAGGTATGTAAAGTGTTCACCCAAGGGTTCCTTCCACCCTTGGAGTTCAAGAAATTATTCATAAACATCAAGTATATGAAATTCATGAATTCCATGTTGGGTTAATTTATTTATATGTGTTATTATGTGAGATCATGCTAAAGCCTTCAAATTGTGAATTTGATATTTGGAATTGTGTGCTCACATGCTGATTAGTATTATGTGCCTATTTCATACTTTTGAAGTGATTGATGAATCAATCATATGGGTTGAATAGTGGAATTATATCATGTTAGCATGTATTTAAGTTTATGCCATACAAGTGTTTGTTAAAATGCCCCAATGAATGAGTGATGATCAATTACTTAGTTTACATGTTTCGAGTTTGTTCCATGTCTCTTAATTTATGCTATCGAGTTTGGGGGTACTTGTACCTGACAATTTAGCTGTTTACCTAGAGTCATGGTCAGTCATAGAACAGTACCAGTCACGTCACAATCTGTAGTACTTTTAGTAAGTCACAGAACTCAGGAAAAACTTAATAGACCCCGTACTAGTCTGGTCTAGTTTAGTACTCAGCTCAGACCTCAGTAAACTTAGTCAGCTAACAGAATTTAGTAGTATTTCGTCAGTCAATGAAACTTAGTAAATCCAGTCTAGTTCAGTTAATTAGTATTATCAGTAATATTTTAGTCCAGCCTAGTACAGACTAGAAATCAGTTCTGTGTCTATTCAATTGGGAGCAGTATTCAACATTGAGCGAGCCAAGGGATGAGGACATTCCTGACACTAGAGGGTTTGAACACCCTTAGTAGCAATCACTGTGTTACAGAACTTCGTAGCCAGTGTAGGTTGAGATATCTTCTTGCCAGATATTATGAGGGGTGATATATCTCGTTTGATTTATCCTGCCAGCGAGGGTTGATGAAAGAGCTTCCTGTCAGAAAGGGTTAATTTATAGCTTATCCTTACTCGTAGCACGGTATTGACACCCTTCCAACTAGGGTTACAGGTTGGACCCCAATTAGATTAGAGAGAGGCATATCGTTTAGATGATTACCTCCCACAGTCTCATTTTTTGTCTTAGTCTAGGAGTAGAACTCAGTTAAGTTCTACAGACACAGGACTATCAAATATAGTTACTCAGGTTAGTACGAAACTCAGTATAGTTCCACAGAATTTGGGAATGTCAGATACAGTTATTTAGATAATCAGTAATACAGTATCAGTAAACTCAGATATCAGTTATTAGTATTTAGACTCAATACTCAGTATTATCACGATCTCAGTTATAGTCTATGTAATCATGCATGTACTCTTATTCAGTCATACTCATGTTATTTAGTTAGTATTCATGCATATGGACCCATGCATTTCAGTACCTCACTAAGCATACCAGTACATTTAAAGTACTGGCACATGCTTTTTCACTATGATGTCTTATATCATATGTTCAAACGTACGGGTTTCAGAGCACCCTTCGGAGTTCAGATTTTTAGTTTTTAGAGGAGTGGTGAGTCCTCATAGTGTTAGGACATGCTTGTTATTTTTAGTATTTCAGTATTATCTTCAGTTTTCAAAGTTAGTCGGTGACTTATCCCATCAGCTCCACAGTTCAGACAGTTTAGAGGCTTTCCAGACTAGAGTATTCTTAGACAATTGTTCAGTTTTCAGTATTAATGTTTAGTTTTGGTATTATGATATTATATCCAGTATTATTTACAATATTGAACCTTATGGCATATATTTCCGCCTATTTCTACAATCATTACAGTATTTATTACAAAGTTATTGCAGCAGGTACCAGTCATGGGTTAGCTTATGGTCCTTCGGGATTATGAGCATCGTGTAGCATTCGGGTACAGACTTGGGGCGTTATAATGTCTCTTATGCAGAATTCAGAGCTACATTCACTACTCTAGCCAATTCAGTCGCAGCTCAGAATGAACAACCAATGTTTGTTTCAGCCAATTAGTGGCCAATACTACTGCAACCAGAATTTGTGACTTCATCCGAATGAATCCTCCCCTATTCTTAGGATTTAATTTAGAAGAGGATCCACAAGAGTTCCTCGATCAGGTTCAGAAAGTCACAGATATCAAGGGAATGACAACTAGTGAGAGTGCTGAGTTAGTGGCCTATTAGCTGCAAGATGTGGCTCATACGTGGTTTAAAGAGTGGAAGATAGATAGGGGCACAGATGCAGGACCCGTAGAGGTTTGAAGAGTTTTCTACTGCTTTTCTAGATAGATTCTTTTCCTTAAAGTTGAGAGAGCCCAAAGTGTTGGAATTTATCAATCTCAGGCAGAGTAACATGTGTGTGAAAGAGTATTCCCTTAAGTTTACTCAATTAGCTAGATATGCTCCTCATGTGGTAGCGAACAATAGGTCTAGGATGAGTAAATTTGTGTTTGGGGTGTCAGAGAGTGTGGTTAATGAGTGCAAAACCGCAATGTTAATTAAGGAGATAGACATATCTAGACTAATGGACCATGCTCAATAAATTGAAGAACAAAAGGCTAAGGAAAAAAAGAGGGAAAATAAGAGAGCCAGAATAGGTAATTTTAATTTCAATCAGCCTAAGTCAGATGGTGGTAATCGTTCCTAGTTTTTCCCAAAGTTCTCAGTCCCAACTCTGTCCTCAGCCAGTGTACGAATGACCCAGGATAATGTAACAATGGACGTACAAATCTATTTTGCAAAGGGTCTGGTAAAAACTATTAAGGAGAGTGTAGGGCTGGAAGTAATGTTTGTTATGGATATGGAAAACCGGGTAATAGGCTCAGGGAGTATCGAGTAGTTTCTCAGGGAGATAGGGCTATGCGCCAATAGGGTCAGTCTCATCAGTCAACAGTTCAATTCAGTCGCCCGAATAAGTAGGGGTCCCTTTCCAGTGCCACCCACGGTCAGCGTCTAAATAGATTTTATGCACTTTAGTCCTGACAGGATCATGAAAGTCCTCCTGATGTGGTCACTGGTAAGTTACAAATCTCCTACTTATATGTTTATGCCTTATCTATGAGCTTCTCTATCATTTGTAATTTCTTACATAGTATTCCATCCCAAGGTTAAACCCTAAAATAGTAATAGGGTTATTGGTGTAGTGACCCATGGACTTAGAATGATGACTTTAAGCTAAGGGGGAGATGGTAGTATAGTATATGGTAGAAGATCACGCATGCTTTCAGTTCCTAGTATAAGGAGTTCCAGTTCACTGTGTAGTACGAATCAGGTTCCATAAGTTCAGAAATTCCAAACTCAGGTCATGCAGTTCATGACACATGTATTCATTTTTCCCAGTATGCTCAGTTCCTATTTCTCATGTTACACTCTTAATGGTCCGTAAAATTTAGTTTATGTAATTTGTTCTTCTGGCCTTAGTAGTGTGTTGAAGTCATTCAATCGTGCTTCAGTTAGATGGTGTCTCATACATTATCACAGTCTTCCTTAAACCTACTCAGTCCCATATTCAGTAGCATTACAAACTTGTTATCAGTTACTATCTCATATCATTCTCATATCAGCCATTTATTTCATGAATCAGTTTTAGCCATGTAATCATGCATTAGATAAGCATGTTCAGTATATGAGTTCAGTCTAACAGACCTGCCACGTAATCATGCTTTAGTTGTGCATGTCTAGTTCACTATGTAAACTTAGTCTGTCAGTGTTCAGTATGTAAACTTAGTTTGTCAGTATTCTCTCAGCTTAACTAGCAACACTCGAGGATGAATGTTCTTAGGGAGAGATATTGTAATACCCTAAAATTTCTAGCTTAGTTTAGTCTTTAGTACATGAGAATCCCTAAGTAGAATTTTTGTTCTAGGAAGAATTTCCCAGATTTAGACCTACCATCTTGTAGGAAATTCAGTAAGCTTTCTAACGATATAAAATTTGCCCAGATCCGATAACCAAGTAAGAAGTTATTGCTATTTTAAGTTCTAGTCATAAAACAACGTTATTTCAGTCAGTAGCACGGCGTGCCATAGGTCCAACTCCTGTATATCATTCAGTTAGTTATTGTTCATGCATATAAATCCATGAATTTAGCCTTACCTTATTTAGCATACCAGTACATTCCCATGTACTGATCGCATACTCATTTCTTGCGCTATAATGTCTCATATCACAGGTTCGGACGATCAGGTTCCTGACCGCACATAACCAGTTCTAGTTATCAACAGCAGTTATAGTAGCGAGTCCTCATACTCCGAGGATGTTAGATTATTTCAGTACACTCAGTAGTTTATTATATCAGTAGTCTTAGTTAGTTGGATACTTGTCCCATCAACTCCATATTTAGAAAGTTAGAGGCTTTTCAGAATAGAATATTTCAGAAAGTTATTCAGTTTTAATTACAGTATTTCAAACCTTATGGCATTTCAATCCATCTTCCGCATTATTACTATATTTTTAATCAGTTCTCACAGTAGGTACCAGTCATGGGTTAGCTTGTGGTTCTTTGAGGTCATAAGAACCGTGTAGTATCCGGCGTATAGACTCGGGGCATTACAAACTTGGTATCAGAGCCTAAGGTCCAACACAGTCCTAGGGAGTATAAAAGCCGTATCTAGTAGAGTCTTGTGCATGGGTGTATAGCGCGCCACACTTATGGACAGGAGGCTATGAGATGTTTTAGGAACAATTTTCCTTCTTTCAGTATTCATGTCGTGCGAGTGAGCATGAGCTCCAGTTAAAAAATCCTAGTCTAATCCGCTTCTTCCTTCCATTTATAGAACATACCTCCTAAAAGGACTAATGAAAGAAGTATCAGAAATTAGTCAGCCCCTCAGCCCGTTCAGATAGATCCCCTGGACGAGCACGTATCTCATGCAGAATTTAGAGCTGCATTCACTACTCTAGCCAATTTAGTCGCAGCTCAGGATGAATGACCAGCTGTTGTTCTGGGCAACCTAGTGGCCAATACTGCTGTAACTAGAATTTGGGACTTTACCTGAATAAATCCTCCCCTATTCTCAGGATCTAAGTCAGAAGTGGATCCATAAGAGTTCCTCGATCAGGTTTAGAAAGTCACAAATATCATAGGAGGGACCTCTAGTGAGAGTGCTGAGTTAGCCGTCTATCAGCTACCAGATATGGCTCATACGTGGTTCAAATACTAGAAGATAGATAGGGGCACAGATGCAGTGCCTGTAGAGTGGGAAGAGTTTGCTACTTCTTTTCTAGGTAGATTCTTTTCCTTAGAGTTTAGAAAGGCCAAAGTGTTAGAATTTATAAATCTCAGGCAGGGCAACATGAGCGTGAAAGAGTATCCCTTTAAGTTTACTCAATTAGCTAGATATGCTCCTCATGTGGTAGTGGACAATAGGTTCAGAATGAGTAAGTTTGTGTCTGGGGTGTCAGAGAGAGTGACTAATATATGCAGAACCGCAATGTTAATTAAGGAGATGGACATATATAGACTAATGGTCCATGCTTAATAGATTGAAGAACAGAAGGCTAAGGAAAAAGAGAGGGAAGATCTTGAACAGGTAGTTTCAATTTCAATCAGCTAAGTGTGAGGTAAGGTTTAATGGTGATATGGGCTTCGAGATTGATGATCCACCATATACATATCTTGTTAATGTGAAGAGGAAAAAATGTAGTTGTAAGTCATGACAACTAAAGGGAATTCTTTGTGCACATGCAATTGCTGCAGTACATTACAAGGGATGGAATGTGGAGTCATTTATTGATCACTGGTATCAATGGGAAACATACCTGAAGGCATATGATAAGTATATTCAACCAATGACAAATATGAAGATGTGTCCAAGAAGCACAAGACCTCTAATTAAGCCACCTGAGATTACTCCCAATCAGGAAGGCCAAGTAAAAATAGAAAGAAAGCTACGGATGAGCCTGTTAAGAAAAAGTTTGGGAAGGCTACAGGAATGGAAAGAAAAATGACATATTCTGTGTGTAAGTCTATTGGACACAACAAGAAAGAATACCAATTTTTTGTAAGCTAAATCTTTTCTTATTGATGAATTTTAATATTTTTGAATGTGTTTTTGACCTTTACATATTTTGTTGTTGAAAAAAGATTTTAGTAGTAGCTGTGGCAGTCAACTAAGTGTGCAAGCCAACACTAGTACTGCAGTTGCTGAGAGACCTGCAAATTCTTCAGCTGGTGAAGACATGCCTGTAAATGCTAAATCAAGAAAGAGAAGGCCTGCAGGAAGGCCTGCAAATACTCACAGTGTACCAAGAGCTGCAGGAAGGCCTACAAATGCTGCATCAGTTGGTGGTGTGAGGCCTGTAAGTGCCTCAACAACTAATATAAGGCCTACAACTGCTGTGACTCTTGCAACCACTTTAGTAGTAGGTGATAATGCTACACAATCTACAACTCAGTAGTCTACTAGTGGTGTTGGTGCCCAAAAGAGTACTACTAGTATAGCTTTTAGAGGTGGTGCAAATCTTGCATATAAAAGTCCAAGGCAAAAAAAGTTGGTTTTGGTGTTTTATTTGGACTAAGTGGCAGTGTAATGGAGAGGGTAAGTTTTCTATCATGTAATTTACATTTTACTGATATTAATTAGTGCATCTATAACTAATTTTTTTTTTTATTTTTACAGTCTGAAAATACTGATAGAGTCTTACATAGTCCAACATTTATTAATTTAGTTCCAACCAATATTGACTTGGGTTTTAAACCAAATGGACTAAGGTGGAAAGGTGGAGCTGCAGTAACTGAAAGACAACTATAAGAACAGAGTTACAAATGATCAACGGCAAAATCATCTACAACCACTCAAGCCACGTAAAGCACTCAAGACAACATGAATCTGTCCACAATAATCACTCAAGGAACACATTAGTATAATTTTCTTCCTGTATTGATCCCAAGTGTTGTTCAAATAATTTTTTTAGGACTTCTAGTGCATTTCTCATTGCTGATGTTTTTAAGACAAGCTTTTTGATGTCAACTCTTGTTAAGACACTATATATTGAAGAATTCTATATTGGAAAAATGGTGCTTGTCATTAAATTTAAATTTCATTTTCATTGCACATTGCAACTACAAAGATCAAGCCATCTTAAATACAACAGATAGAAACCAGATGACAACGATAATGATAATAATGATATCTATGCTAGTGCTTGATCTTTTATGTCTTTTGTGTCTTCCATATTTTTCTAGTCCTTCTTGTCTTCGTTGCCTTCTCATTTAACCATTACTTTCACCAACATATAGCTCCGTTTGATCATGAGAAATATATATATTTTTTTGAAAATCCTTTTTATTTTATTAAAAAATGATGTTCGGCCATAAAAAGTTCAAATACAACTTGAAGTTTTATTTGAATAAAATCAAGTCTTAACTTGTTTTCACTTTTTTCTAATTTCAATTTCACCTTTATAATTTAAAAAATCTCTCTGAAAGATATGGTCAAATACAACTCCACCTTCAACTTTAACTCAACTTCCACTCAATTTTTTTTTTGGGATTGTTCATGGCCAAATGCCTACAAAATTTAGTATTACATCAAATAAACTTCTAATTTATCATTTATTATTCACTAAATTTATCATTTGATCAATAAATATTGTATTTTTAGAGTATTTTGTGGTAGTATATTATTATTATTTTTTTTTTGAACTTTTGCTTATTTGGTAAGATTGCATAAAGAAGTGGCGCAATTTTGACTATTTTAACAACTTATGTGATATTTTTGTTTTTTAAAAAATACAACTTAAAATTCCAAATTGCTTGTACAAACAAAACTTCAACGTTATCTCATATGACTTCATATCATAATTTAAAATCATGATTTCACCTCACATAGCCAAATGGGCCCATAAGGATGATTAATTTGTTATTGGTTAGAGCTATATACATATTAATAATTGATAGAGATTAGTTGTGAAGAATTCACTTATGCAAGAATAACTAATAAGTAATGCAGGATTAGTTATTACGCAAAGATTAGACGGCATAAATTATTTCTTTAGAACTTTGATTTGTTGTGTTAAAATTTAATATACATTATGTTATTCTAAAATGAGATATTTGCTTACAATTATAGCTTTAGAATTGAGAAATGTATTTCAATTTACTGTTTTTATCTCTAATAGATTGCGAAGAGGAAAAAGTGTAAGCAGTAAACCACATCGACATCATCCATTCTTTCTCTGTAAATGGTAAATTTATTACTTCAGCACTTTGATCCTGTAGACACATAAAATTTATTGGATCAAATTTATATAAAATTTGAATTTGATCTATATTTTATTGGGTCTAAAATTATTTTGAGCTTAAAAAAATAATAAGCCCATTTTATTCCTCATCAAGGTCCATCTCACCTTGAATCCCAAACTCATCAAGTAACGTGACATCCTAATCAAATCCAAGACCAATGAGACACCGCCACATGTACAAATAATGTTGAAATCTCATTCAAATTCAACAACAAGTCAAAAGGCACCAAGTATAAATGGGGGCGGGGGGGTAACATAACATTCTAAGGGGAGAAAAAAAAGGGACTACAAAAAGAGAACTTTGACAAGCATTGACAACGTCAGCATTGACTATCAATTTATTTCAAGGAGCAATCAACGGAGTTCTTCCTGAAGGTTATTCCAAAGCGACAAAACACTTTCTGACATTTTCGACAATTGAAATACGTCTCTAGGAGTCCAAATTATCCGATTCGAGAAACACGCTACTGAAGGCCCTCGGATTATTTCTAAGTTTAGGAGAGAAGAATCAAAAGAACTATAAAATTGTACTCACAAGATTCATTTAAATAAAATTATTCTTTTTGTTTGTTTTATTTTTGCTTGCAGTTAATTTTTAGCACTACGAAAATTTGTTGGGAATAAATTTTGGCACGCCCAGTGGGACCAGTTCCTCTCTTCATCTCTTCTTTCTACAAATTAAAAAATCATAAATTCAACTACTACAATGGACTTCAAAAAAATCAATGAAGTCTCATGCATGAAGTCTACTACTGCCACATCTACTGATATCACGCTTGCTGGCTCCATAAATCGACGTAATTTTAACGCTTATGATTTGGATGGATCCCAATACTTCACCTTTTAGGAGATGACGAAAAGGAGAAAATCTCAAATTTTGACTATAACTACAAATCTTGGGGGCAACTTTGCATCTATGTTATCAGATGAACCGTCTGAAATTGTCTGCAACTTTGGAGAATCTGAAGACTTAATAAATTCTCCAAATTCAATAAAAGTCAATACCTTCATGGTTGATACAGTTGACATGGATGAGAAGTTTCCAATGATGGAGCAAATCATTGAAGCCTTGAAGAAGTCTGTTGATGAGAAGGATCATTAAATCACCTAACTTAATAGCAAGTTAGATCTCTACAATCTTGGAGAGTCAATTATAATCTAACACCGCGAGAAAAAGTTGATGGTGAATCTCTCATCAAGTCAAGTGACAATCACTGCAATGATCGATCCTCTTCAGTGGCTACTCTAACAGTTCAACAACTGCAAGATATGATTGTAAACACCATCAAGGTACAATATAATGATCTACCACAAAGTTTCGTAGGATACTCAAAGCCGTATTCTATTTGAATCGAGGGCTTACCGATGCCAATTGGATATTAACCTCCAAAGTTTCTACAATTTGATAGAAAGGAAAATCCAAGGCAACACATCTCTCATTTCGTTGAGACCTGTATCACTGCTGGTACACATGGTGATCTTCTTGTCAAGCAGTTTGTTCGCTCTTTGGAAGACAGTGCTTTTGATTGGTACATAGACTTGGAGTTCGAATCAATTGATTGTTTGGAACAACTAGAAAGTCCGCTCCTAAATCATTTCTACAGCACCGGTCTTATGGTCAACATGATGGGATTGATAAACATAAGTTAAAGTAAAGATGATCCTGTAGTAGACTACATAAATCGTTGGCGAACATTGGGCTTCAATTGCAAGGACCAACTTTCTGAAACTTTTGCGATTCAAATTTGTATTCAAGGGATGCGTTGGGGCCTTGTGTATATCCTCCAAGGAATTAAGCCTCAAACTTTTGAAGAATTAGATTTGCACGCTCATGACATGGAGCTAAGTATTGCAAATCATAGAATGGTATCTCCTATTTTTGATCTTAGGAAAGAAGTTACGAAATTCAAAGACTCATCTGAAGACCAAATTAGGGAATTTATGATGACAATTGTAAGTTTTACGAAGGCTTCCACAAGACAAAAACTAAAAGAGAAAGCTCCAAAGAAAAAAATGCAGGAAGTGGAAAATCAACCAACCTTGAAAGATTTACAAGCAAGGGTATATCCTTTATCCTACTTTGATATTCCTGGGATTCTTAACGAGTTACTAGCCAAAGAAGTCATTGAACTTCCTAAGTCAAAGCGACCTGATGAAACGGAAAAAGTCGATGATCTTAAATACTGTAAATCTCATCGCATTGTTGGTCATCACACTACAAAATGCTTCATCCTGAAGGGAAAAATCATAACGTTAATGAAAGAACGAAAGATCATCATTGATGATGGCGATATAGTTGACGCAAATCATGTTAGCGCCAAAGTACACCATATGAAAGGTTTACTTTCAAAAGATCTACAATCCATGCGCTTTGTGAAATCACCAAAAGTGGAAGAAATCATCATGCTATAATTTGGGAGCTTTGACCTTTGGGGTTCCAGCCTTGAAGAAAATAATGAGCAAATCCATGCAAAATGACTTCTTCAATATCAAGAAGGGTGATACTTGGACATTGATTGTTCACAAAAGAAAAAAATATCAAAGGGCTTCAAAACTCCAACTACCAAACGTCGACGCAAGATCAAGTGCAGATCTGCTTCAACCAATGAGTGAAATAAATACCAAACTGAAGTGCAATAATACTCCATTACAAAAGGTTGGAAGGAAAGTTACATTACAAGAATTCTTCCCCAAAACTCTCCTCGATGCACGAGCCTAAACTGTAAGTCAAAATACTCCTCGATGCATGAGCCTAAACTACAAGTAAAAAAATTCTCCTTGATGCATGAGCCTTAACTGCAAGTCCAAATGCTCCTTGATGCATGAGCCTAAACTACAAGTCAACTATGCTCCTCAAGGCACGAGCCTAAACTGCTAGTCAAAATGCTCCTTAAGGCTCGAGCTTAAATTGCATATAACTCCTAGCTCGCATGAGTCTAAACTATGAACGGATCTTTAGAAAGAAAAAAAGAGAGAAAAAGAATTTTTTTTTAAGAAGTAAATTAACTCATCATTCCTGAACTACGTTATAATTTGATCCTCCCGAGGTACGTACGCAGCTTAGAGTATTTTTACTCTAAGTTCAATCGTATGACTTAAAAAAAAGTATGTGTCATTATTTGAGCATGACAATAACACTTTGAATTGACATGGATATCACCTGAGGATAGACGTTCCTTCGTTAAGTTTACCGCAGACGTTCAAAGGTGAATAGACTAGTAAGGCAAAACGGATTCCGACATTATATTTGTATAAATTCGTATAGGTATCCACCATTATTTTGACATATGTGGTAGATATTAGAGACTTCTCCACAACAGAAAAGACGACTCATGATTCAAAGGTTCCTACGCCAAGTTTTGAATTTTCCATCATAGCCGCTTAAAGTTGCAAAATACGACATCATATTCTGAACTACGCTGAATTTGATACTGTATCTGTATGAATCAATACGAGTGTTGAGTGTAGTTTTCAGGTATGATGTAGATCTGGAAATCTACTTTCCATAAAAAAATGGCACCTGGTTCTGATAGTCCTACGTCGAGATATAAAATTTATCGTGACGCTGCGCAAAGCTGATAAAACTAGCAAACCAAGATTAGTGGATCGGGTTTGGGGCAATATCTAGGATGATTTGGGTGCAATATGATTGTAATTCCCATGTGATACGTATCTCTACAAGTGTTGTTTCCGACGCAAAAATTGTCTCCTGATTTTGATACTCCTATGTCGAGATATAAAATTTATCATGACGTTGCACAAAACTGATTAAACTAGCGAACTAAGATTAGAGGATCAGATTTGGGGCAATATCTTGCACGATTTGGGCGCAATTTAATTGTAATTCCTACGTAAGATGTATCCTACGAGTCTAGTTTTCAACGTAAAAAATGACTTCGAATTTTGATACTCCTACATCAAAATACGAAATTTATCGAGACACTGCGCAAAACTTATAAGACAAATGTATTAGGACATTGAATTCCATTTTTATGAATAAAAAAACTCACATTTTTGTTCTCCCATCGAAGAATAAATATTTTTGTGAACGTGTGCCTAGTACATGCTCACTGAAGCTAAAAAGAGGAACTTTCAACGTCGTCAAGGATGAAATCAGATCATTCCAAGTCACTTTCTTATCAAGAAGTAAGGAAGTAATGCACCAAATAGTTCAACATCAATCATATCGACCTTTTTGGTCTGACATGAAGACCATTTGCATAAACCTGCACAAAAAAAGGAAGATGGAACACATCTACAGTGTTGACTGGATTAAGCTTTTTGGTTTTATATAGATTGATGCCAACTAAGTGAAACTTTAATCTGGAAATAAGTGTCGGAACTAAAGGTACGATGCTTCGATATGGAATGATCAACATTGAGCGAAACACATCAGTTTAGTTCAACATGGCTGATATCGGTGTTGATTAGCATGAAATTCGGTTTTCAACCATTGATCTTCTATGCCGAGATACAAGGAGTTTTCTATGCTAAGATTTAAGGAAATAGTCACAAATTTTTTGGCCTAGGATAGAAATGAGTTGTTCTGTGTGTCCATTTTCAAGCTGTGAGAGAGAATATTGCTCGCCAAATCCTCGATAAAATGGTTGAAGCACTTACTTATTGCTCATTGAAAATTGTGACTCGAAAAATGATGCCTCAAGTGGTTCCTGATTAATCATCTGGACAATGTTTGCATATGCTTGGTTTAATATCGATAGCACTTGTATTTTTTCATGAACCTACAAAAAAAAGAAGCAAAGAGGAGTGATCATGGACATGTTATCTGGAGTCACGACATGAAAACTTATAGCATCAACTTCAAAAATTAATTGTCGTCAATACATAAGTAGTTCAACATTGATTTTTGGATATGACGCAGCAATAAAAGTCTAGTCTCTTTAGAACTAAGTCGTTCAATATTTGGACATTCCTACAGTCAGATATGATTTTTACTCTGCGAGTTTTGAAGTTGAAAATCTTGAAAGACACTCCATGTACTTCTTCGGTCAATGTTGCGAGGAGGTTGTATACTTTGCTTAACGTCCACCAATGCTGCCAAAATGGTTGATGTGTACCAACAGTATTTTCTAAATTCATGGCCACAAAGAGGCTAAGGGATGTCTTTGTAAGGGTTACAAATTTCAAAAATTTATGGTTGATGTGATTTTATAACATCTCCTTTTTAGACGCTCCTTTGAAGAATTTTTAGTTTGTGTATAAGTAATGTTGTGGTAAAATTAGAAGATGAGAATCCCTGGGAATTTGAAATTGCCAGTCAGTTAAAAAATTACATGTTGAGGTGATTTTTTTGGAGGTGACTTTAATTCTTTCTTGAAGTCAAAAGGAAATTTGATATATTTTTCCTTTGGTACATGAAACCAAAAGAAAAGTTGATATTTTTTCTTTGGTACATGAAACCAAAAGGAAAGTTAATATTTTCCTTTGGTACAAAAAATCAAGTTAACTTTTTTACTTCATACATGCAATATGTCAGGTGAGGGAGTTGTGTTGATACTTTTAATTCAATACATTGAGAAGGTCACATTGTTGTGCAAGTAAAAACTACCTAAATAAATAATAAGGTGGTGATTTCTCATGTTCATACTTATCCAAGAAGAATTGAAAAAAAATCAAGTTGGTAATTTTTTTAATACTCTTGAAATAATATCGAGTTTGTACTCGATTGTGGATGAAAAATGAGGATCTCCACAAACAAATCATTGGTTGCTTTGACGAAGACTTTTACGACATGAAAGTTCCTGAAGAAAACTTTAGTTAGACCACTCGCAAGTATTGGTCTAACTAGGATGTACCAATGAGAAACAAATACCTTTGAATTCATGAGAATGAAAACACATTCATGAGTACTTCAAGTCTCGACACCAAGTTTCGGCAAGCCTACACGTCGACCAACCTTGAAGTAGGGGTCATCTATAGACACGTAAAATTTATTGGATCAAGTTTACATAAAATTTGAATTTGATCCATATTTTATTGGGTCTAAAATTATTTTGGGCGTTAAAATATAATAAGCCTATTTTATTCCTCATCAAGGTCCATTTCTCCTTGAAACCCAAACTCATCAAGTGACGTGACATCCCAGTCAAATCCAATACCAATGAGATGCCGCCATATGTACAAATGATGTGGAAATCTCATTCAAATTCAACAACCAGTCAAAAGGATCTACGTGTCCCAAATGACATATTTTCGGCCAATCAGAAGCAACTAGGCATACCTCCTACAACTATAAGTAGGGGGTAACATAAAATTTTATAGGGAGAAAAAAAAGGGACTCGAAAAAGAGAACTTTGACAAGAATTGAAAATGTCAGCATTGACTATCAAGTTCTTGCAAGTAGCAATCAATGGAGTTCTTCCCGAAGATTATTCCAAAGTGACAAAACACTTTCCGACATTCCCAACGATTGAAATACGTCTCTAGGAGTTCAAATTATCTATTTCTAAAAACATGCTACTGAAGGCCCTCGGATCATTTCCATTACAAGAATGGTCGAGAACACAAGATACATACACCAAAACTGTCCACAAGTTGAGGAAACCCGAGATTATTTTGGTGACCACTCTCGGATTCGCTACTTATAACAAGAATACAGAGGACAATAAGTGTTAACATCTTAAAAAAGAGAACCAACAATTTATATTAGAACAATACAATAAAGAACAACAAGGGTACAACAACTAGAACCTACGAATTTTACAACAATACAAGGGAAACCCGAAACTAGAACAAGAAACAAAGGTAGATAGTTAGACACAATGAAGTTGTAATCTTCAGAACAAAAGAATGGTAATTCTTGGACCCTTAAAACCACACTCAACATTCACCTAACTCTTACAATGATACGAAAGGGCGTCCACCTCTCAAGCACCAAGGTATCAAGCTTTGTAACTTACAAGAGAATCCACCTTTATGCTATGCCCTAATTTCGCTTTTGGAGCTCTCTCTCACAAGAGGAGTGTTCTTATAATCTCAAATATAAACTAAGGAAATAAAACCTACAAGGTTCTAATTATACAACATTACAAATAATAGAGAAACTTACAAAAGAGCCCTTTAGTGACTAGTCTTAAAAAATACTCAAAAGTGTCATGATCATGATCATACTTGTATAATCCTCTCCATCTTAAGATAAATTTGACCACAAATTCATGGGCTCACCTCTTTTACAAAGGCACTTCACAATCTTCTTCTTGCGGCTACAGATCTTATACATACTCTTCATTTTGCACTTCGGCTTCTTTTTGTTCTCCATCTTACGGTTAGCCAACATTCTTAACCGATTCAATGCCCATATCTTATCCAAGATAATATATCTACCCTCTCTTAGGATTATATTCCTCCAGTTTGGCCACTCACTATCCTTGTGCCCCTATCCTTGACACTTGAAGCATTGAAAACCCTTGGGATTAGAAGTAGTATTCAATTTACCTTTATAACTTGGAGGTTGTTTTTGGACAGATTTGGTGGCCTCGGGTTGGGCAGCCATAAATGAGTTCTCTTTAAGCTCCCTCTTAACCTCTAAAATCGCGTGGAAGATGCCATCTATGGTGTCGAATTTGTGAAGAGTCATGCGAGTGGAGATGTCCTAGTTTGACACACCCTTGAAGAGCACAATGTCATGAATTACTTGCTCGCCTAGGTGGTCAAGTTTCAATATCAACTGTTGAAATTTATCGTAGTAAGTCATGGCATTTTTTTCCCTTGCCTGAAATGGTATAATTTGGCAAGGAGATCATGCCTATAAGTCTCGGGCAAGTACCTTTGCTGTATAAGGTTCTTCAACCAAAACCAAGGAGGGGGTTGTCCCCCAATCATCTCATTCCCAAACCGTTTAAAATACTCCCACTATGTATTAGCATACCCTTCGAAGTGAGCTATAACACAATAAATTTTCTTTTTTTCGATAAGATCATTAAGTTGGAAGATCTTATTAAAAGACAACTCCCATACAAGGTAGGCTTTGGGATCACTCCCACCTTTGAAAACGGGACGGCTCACTTTGATGGAATTGAGACCTACATCTTGGTTTGGGTGACCATCTCTCACTTCTCAGCCTAACTTCCCATATCTATCCCTCATTTTTTCTTTCCTCAAGTAAACATCATCATACGATCCATAACCATCATGTTGTCCTCCACTACCATAGCCCTCAACATGGATGGGTTTATTTGGGTTAAGTGGGGCTTGTAGTGGCGGGATTGGATTTAGATAGTGAGGTCTTTGGTCAAGTGGAGTTTCGATGGGAGGGTTCAGGTTTGGTGGTGGTATTTGGGTTCCAAGCCCATCTTGTTGGACTTGGTAGAGTGGAGGATAGCTTGGTATATCTTGTTCTCAGCTTCGGGAGTAAAGATTGGTTTGATTTGTGGCAATTGGCTTCGACCAATTGATTAAAAAATTGGAAAATTAGAAATATGGGTGTGGGACCCACATTTGGTCGAAACGACCTCGGCTGGAAAATATGATTTCATCAGAAGATTCAAAATATTGATTTAAGGGTGGTAACATGTTTGGTGTGAGTTTATGATTTTTAAATCTCATTTCGACCCTTGATTTGGAAAATTTCAATATTGGATTTTGGGTGTCAACTTTGTGAAAATGATATTTTTAAAAAAATTAGACTTTACCAACGCGTCCGGAACGTCGAATTTAGTATGATTGCATAGTTTGTTTGTGTAAATCAGACTCCAAATGAATCTCAAGCACCCCGTCGAAGTCCGGTATGAACTTGAAGACAAAAATGTGGTGCATAAACCAGATTTTTCTGCAATATAAATACCCTCTTTGGCATTTTTTTTCCCTCATTTTTTATCTTGCCTCTTGAGAGTTAAACTAAAGTAGTGTGAAAGTTTAAAAGTAAAGTTTGTGAGAGCTTAAGAAGCTAGATTAACACCTATTTCTTTGTTTGATTTCGTATTTAAGGTAAGAATTCACTCTTTTCTTAGTAATTTATTGATTAATTTCTCTAAATTCTAAAAATCTTATGGCTTGATTTTAAACCTCAATTGCACTTCTAGACATTTGAATAATATTATTATCTTATAATTACTAATTTTTGATCAATTTAACCTTCAAAACAACTCTGATTTTAACCCGAATTTCAATGATTTTACCCGATAAAGTTTAAAAATGATCTTTCTTCAATTTGAACCTCATTTTTACTCAATTTGATTTGGGTTTTCAGCTGTAGATCCTAAAAATATGGGGAATATATTTTTGAAGTAAAGTTCGGATTTGTCGAAAACCCATTTTCGGGGTCCGTTTTGACCTTGAATCAAAAGTAGTCAATATAGGTGTCGTTGATTTTATTTTGATGCGTAGATTCCACAGTTTATGTTTTTAGTGAAGTTCGAGATTGTTCGTGTAAAGTAAGGTCGTGGATTCAAAGTGTAAGGTCGTGGATTCAAAGTGTAGCAGACCAGTTTCGTCTTTTGAGGTAGGTTATGACTTAACTCTTTCAGGATGGACTGGGTAGTAAATGATGGTACAAAATTCATGTTAAGGGTGTGAAATAATAATAAAAAATGTCTCTCTATGTGTTGTGCCTATATGGGGCCTATATGTGATGTAATTGTCGAAATTGAGATATTATTTGATATGTATGACTGTGTGGGGTCCTAGGTGATATTGATAGCCTTGAGTACATATGAATAATTGTATTGTTTAAGCTACCTAATATGGTATCATTGGCGTGTTGTGATTATATTCATACTTTATTAGCATATGAGACATGTGGAAATTCATGAATGAAATAGAGATAATGATTAAATATTGGCTCATGTGGTTGTGAAAATATATCATGTGGTTCGCTGTGGAAATATATCATATGGTTGGTTGTGGAAATACTCATTATTATATTTTGTGAGCATTACATCTTTATATCATACTCATTCATTAAACACTGGTACCACCGTGGCAACATCTGAGAAACACTGGCAACACCTGATAATACCTTTCCGAGGGATATGCCAAAAAGAAGATATGATATGTGTGGTTGTATATGGGTTTACAAGCACCTCATGGGTCCTTTTTTGGGTGTCTTGCCTCCGTAGGTGTATACGGGGATTGTTTGACAATCCCGGAGTTTGTACAATGACCTCGTACATCATCATCATAATATACATTGCACTTAATTTATTGTGTTTATGTTGTGTTGTATTGCTATATTGACTTGTCATCTATGTATTTTTCTTACATTCATTTACTTATATTTGATTATCTTGTATCTACATGTTCTCCTTTGTTCTACTTATATGGGACATAATGCATACTTGTGTTCTATCTTGGTGTGTTTTGTAATATATGTGATATATTTGAACTCTTAATGCAAACGGTGTGGGCTACCGCAGTGGGACATTTTTTGATTGAAGGTGATGTATTTTGTATGCTTTATTTTCTACTTTGCTAGGTCGGCGTAAGATACCTATTGAGTATAATTGGATTGTACTCACTCCAACTTCACCCTTTCCGTGCAGCTTCAGGTTCGGGGATGCCTTAGATTAGTTGATTTTTGGGCATATTTAGATTACTCATGGTAGCGGTTGGACATCCATACGTCCGGGGTTCACCTCTATCTTTCTGTATAGTTATGTCTTTATTAATATTCGGAGATAGATATTATTTCTTTGTGGTTATTTTTCTTATGTATTTGACTTCTGGATTGTATTAGTAGTTCTTACACTATTGATACCTGGTTTTGGGTATGATTGGTATTTTGGATAAGTTTTTTTTGCATTGTTATAATTACTTGTATGGTTCGTCTTCACTCTAGAAGCCTTACCTTGAGCATTTCTGTTCTTTCTTTCTTTCTTTTTATATCAGTTTGGGTGAAAGGCTTACTTGTTAAGGTACGTAGCGACAAGTGCCATCATAACCCTTATTTTGGGGTCGTGATAGAGTCAAACCGACTAATGGTTTGATTTGACATTATTTGGTGTTGATAAAAAGAATCTGACTATAGTTGATTTAGTTTTGATTTTAATTTAAAAAAATCAAAATTGAAATGAACTAACCCGATATTACATTTATACAATTTTTAAAAATATTTAATACATGAAAATATTTATGGTGATATATTTATAAATATTTCTTAAAATTTTCATTATTTTTATCATTCAACATGTCATTCAATATTTATGATGATATTAATATAGTGCAAAATAGAGGCACCAGTTAAGAAATTCTGTTGACTGTAGAGAAGGTGTTAGGCACCCCTCGATCTCATGGTTCGAACACGGTCGCTGCTTTAAATTGTATTGGCTAATTTCACGCTATGAAGTGAATAAACCCACAGTAGCTCATAAAACAAACAAACAAACCAATTCGATTATACAACTCAAAAATGCAAAATACAAAATTGTAAAATACGAAAAATGTAAACCAATTCTATCCTAAATTAGTCCTAAGCAAAGCTCCACCCGACCTTCTGGGCCCTGATCACAGATTTTCTTCAAGTACAAATCTCTCGAGGCATTCTCTGAATAAATCAATACAGATAACCTAGGGGCATTCCCCGGCCAAATGTGTATAATTGATTTAAATGCGATAAATAAAAATCATTCAGCAAACAATCAACAATCCATAATTTCTAAAATTTATCTACCACAAAACCTAAGATTTGCCTATCAATTCTCGACCTAAAACACGATACTATCGAGTTTATAAAAGTTGATGCCTATTCTGAATCAAGCAACCATCAATGAATAAGAACAAATCCATATTCACTTTTATAAATTTTCAATTTCTGTCCCCATTTTATTCTCAATCACACGATTGATTAATTGTAAATTGAAATCATATATTCAAAGCGACGACATTTCCAATCACACGATTAATTAATTATAAAATGAAATCAAATATTCAAATCCACGACAATCAAAATTATTTAGGTACACTCAAAATATATCACCAAATCACATTATCATCCACCTTAAGATAACAAAAAAACAAAAAAAGGAATAGAGTTGAGAATTAAACCTCAAGTTGAAGATTTCAATATAATGGAGGAGCTTTATCGATTTGAAACTTTGAGATAACCCAAAAGTCAACAAGCCTCGATTCCAACTCAAAATTTCAGAGTTCAAATCACAAAAACTCAACCCATCCAATGATACTTTATGGGAGATGGACTCTTTGAATGTCTTAAATTAATACTTTTCTTTCAGTTAAATGAAGGAGATTCCTAAATTCGAAACCTCAAACTAGAACCTAAACGAACAGACCCTAATATTGAGTAAACATTGACCCAAACTCAAAGACAAATTTTAAATCGCAAGCACCTTGATACTAAAGTGGATGACAAAGGTCGATGTTTATGGTGTGTTTCTGTTCAAAGTTGGTTGAAACAATGAATCTTCGATGGTCGAGTTTTGGTATAAAATTGGTGAGATTGAGGACCTATTGGTGAGAGTTCTTGACGGAATGATTTTTTAGTATTGTCTTGGCTGGGTGAAGTCAATAGAGAAAATTCTCCATTGACGTTTTTTCCTTTTCCTACTGTGTGATTTTTTTTCTTGCTTATTACTAGTGTAATATAATGAGTTTTGTCGCTGGAAATTAGGTACAGGTTGTGAGGAATTAGTTAATTAATTCATGGATCAATTTTCATGGTGAGAATGGAGGTTTATGGTGGGTTTGTGTGTGTATGTATCGTTCTGTGTGTGTATTGTGAGTTGTGAGTATGTATTTGTTTATTATAGAAAAGGGGAAAAATATGAAGGGGTTATTAGGGGCACATGCGGTAGGAGGTTGGGGTGGTAGGGGTGAGTTGTTCAATATTTATTGGGTGAGGTTCTTATTTTGTTATAAATTTGTCATTTTATTTTTTAGTGGGGGGTTATCAAATAGAGAGAAGTATGTGGTAAGGTGAGTGGGTTGAGTAAATTTGTCTTTTGGGAGGATCAAATTCCATGTCTACATCATGCCCTTCTTTGGCTGTAAACACAAAGTATTTTCAGACAAAAAAGTAGACAATGAGATAGAATTTGACCTGACCATTATTCTAGAGAAGAAGCAAAAAAATAAAGTGCAATCGAGTCTTAGTTTTGAGCATCTTACCTGTCCCAGGTCATGTGGGAATCGGGTCACATGTAGTTTTTAGGGTTGAAAAAAAGAGGGACTATACTGAGTTGGAGATTCAAGTGAGGTACTGTCGAGGTTCTGGTCTGCGACTCTGTCATTACATCAAAAATGAAACTACAAGTTACAAAGATAAATGAAATTACTAAAAATCTTATCTTATCTTTGCAGCTTCTCTTGAATCTTGACTTGAGTCTTCATTTTTTTCTCAATTGGTAAAATATATGCTTTTTTGTGGGTTTCTCCAAACAAAATTTAGTATTGGAGATGAACTTGAAATTGACCATCTTCTTCATATGAGACTTTTGAACTTGAAACTCTTAACCCTATTCTTCAAGTGGGCTCTTGACTGCAATTTTAAATTCTTCACCCTATTATCTAGGTAAGATCCTGACATTCAAATTCTTCACCCTATTCTTCAGGCGGGCTTATGACTTGCTTTTTTACTCATCTTGTTCTTTAGGTGGCCTCCTGACTTGCTATTCTCTCACCCTATTCTCCAGGCGTGCTCCTGACATAAAATTTCTTACTCTGTTCTTCAGGCGGGCTCCTAACTTGCAATTTTCTCACCCTGTTCTCCAGGCGAGCTCCTGACTTGCAATTTTCTCATCCTATTCTCCAGGCAGGCTCCTAACTTGCTATTTCTATTCTTCACCCTGTTCTCCAGGCGAACTCTTTAATTCAAAGTCAAAACTAGAACAAAAGTTATCTCAAACAAAGATTATGATAGAGAAAGATCTCATTTTTAAAAAAAGAATGTCCTATTTTTTACTGTGGTCTTAAACTTAAATTGAAGTTCCAAATACCATGAATAATATTCCTTTTACCCCTGTTTTTCATCAGAAATATTTTGTGAGTGTCAAACTGTAATGACCCTTACAATATTTTTTTGTATTTTCATATATTTTCGATATCCAGAGATTTTCTATAACTTTCCAAAGTTCTTTATGACTTGCAGGGACTGATAGTTCGATTTTTAGAAGGTTCATTTGAAAATTTTAGTAATATCTCATATACTGTGGAATATTTAATTGAAATTAACATTTAGTAAAAATATAATTTTCTATCCTTCTAGAATATTTTCGATATTGGTAAAATTCTTTAAGTGATGATATATTTATTTTACTTTATTATAGATTTTTATAATACTATAATATTTTAACTGGGGATAGTAAATTTAGATAAGTTAAAATATTATCATCATATAATAGAGGTTTTATTAAAAATTATTTTCTATTAATTATGATATATTCAAAATATTAAAATTATTTTTTCATTAACCTATGCAATACCTGAATATATACATAACGAGATTAAATTTATTAATAGATATGTACATATGACATATGTCATATTAGATGTACAAGTCCATGTCCACGTGGGGTTAAGGAAAGTGTACAACAATTGTGTAACTTTGATGTATATATCTTTATAGTCTTTACTAACTTTAAAAAGCCAAGGGAATATTTTCAATCATCTTCTCCCAAATTTTAATATTTTCTAGGAATATTTGGCATTTGCAATTTTAAAGTGGTATATTCTCTCTTCTATGTTATACAATTCTATCAACTTTTCAAATCATATAGTACATATTTTTGATTGCCAGATATACGTATCCAAGCTTAGGTCTAGTGATATTATTTGGAGACTTCGCGAAAAGATATTTTATCTTTGATATTCAGGTAGGTTAGGCTTACCCTACCTGTAGATTGAGATTATTTGTTGAAATTGTATACTATTATGCTTGTTCTAGATAAGTACATGTAGTTGCGTACCATTTGATATATATAACATGTCTTATTAATCTGGATTATGGCCCCGTTCTAGTAAATTTTGGTATTTTATCTTTCAATATAATATAGCATCTATTACTTTAGGACGTGAAATTAAATTACAAAACCTTAAATTTATCCCTTTTTAATTAAGATTTGTGAATGGTTATTTAGAAGTATTTTAGCTTCTGTTCAGGTTCAGTATATACTTTATTTCTGTCATTAATTGTGAATTTTGGTACCACGTTGATATTATTATGGTAGGGTATGAATTTTAGTATTATAGTTGGGTATGGTTACTATGAGTTCCACTACAAATCCGGCATCTGCTTATGTTTGTGGTTCCATTGAGTTTCGGTTCGAGTACGACATCTAATTATGGTTGTGGTTCCTTGGAGTTTTGGTTCGAGTCCGACTTTTTCTTATAAGTTCTAGAGTATTATATATATGGTCTATCGTTATTACCCACTATGTCCGATTTGAATTCAGCACATGTCCTCTTGTTATTATCCATTACTACCGGTTTGAGTCCGGTATCTAGCCTTTCGTTACTACCCATTGGTGCCAGTTCAAGTTTGGTGCACATCTGTATCACTATCATGATTTCTTGGGATTGGCTCAATTATAGATTTTTTACGTTTATTTTCTTTAATTGCTACTTATGTGTCCCACCGGCTTATGAGGGTACGGTTGGGTTAACTATCTTCTTCAGTTTGTCTAGTGGGCTTATGGGTCCCAGTTAGGTTCTATTTGTGTGCCTAACGGGCTTATGGGGGCTCAATTAGGTTATTTTTTATTTGTCTGTAATTACTGCGTTATTTATTTTCTGTATCGCTTACATTTATTCTTTTACCATTACCTATTATTCCGGTCTATGACTTGGCTTGCCTACTGGGTGGATAAGGTATGCGTCATCACAACTTGAGAAATCAGGTCGTGACATAACTAAATCATAACTACTTGCAAAATGCGTAATGCATAGGTGCATCAGGACGCTGACCAATAAATGCATCTCTTAAGGGTAAAAAAATTGAATGACCAAGACTAGGAAGTGTGTATCCTTAAAATTAAAGCGAGGGACCCAGACTAGAAAGTGTATCTTCTAGGAGTAAAGGTTCAAGTTAAGTGGAGCATCACCTAAAAAATAAAACTTGAAATACTCAGATAAGGTAATGCGTCTCCTAGGAGTTAAAATAAAAAGATTCGACAAAAAAATGCAGCTTCTAGGAGTGAAGGTTCAATTTAGGAAGTGTGTCACCTAACAAACAAAACTTGAAATACCCACACAAGAAAGTGCGTCTCCTAAGGATTAAATGAAATAATTTGACTAGAAACTGCATCTTCTAGCTGTTAAGGTTCAAGCTAGGAAGTGTGTCACCTAACAAATGAAAAATTGAAATATCTAGTCAAGGAAGTGTTCCACCTAATGAACAAAATTTGAATTACCTAGAAAAAGAAAGTACATCTCCTAGGGGTTTAGGATGATGAGTTTTACCGTAATTGTGATTACTAAACCCGTGCAACAACATTGACTCTTGTATTTGCAGAAGTAAGGAATTTCAGTCTTTGATATTTAGGCTCTGACATCATTGATTTGAAGGTAACATGTGAGTTTAAAAACACGGTGGTTGGTTTGTGGTAGCTTTTGAGGTAATTGCTCTTGCACTTGTCACATTTAACTTGTTTCAAACTTTTGGCATGTGTCAATGACTTATTAAACCATTACCCAAACTCAAGCTATTAAGAATGACTTCGAGAAAAAAAAGTATCTCTGTCTTACTATGTCTCTCAAATAAACCCTTTGAACCTTGGTATTCCCACGAATCCTGAAACTTTTTTGTTGGCAAAACTTTTTGCATTCCTTGTTTTGCCTTACAATCATATTTCTTTTATGTGTTGGCCTTTTTTCTTTCTTTGTGCAATTGAAGAAGTTTGATAGCAAGTTTTAAAATTCTTTCTTACTTTTTTTGACATGGACTTGATTCAAAAATATGAAAACATGATAATAATTTTCTATTTTATTAACAGACTGAAGTGAACAAAATAGAAATACAGAGATGAAATAAAGATAACGAGTGTCCCCTTTTGAAAACGAGGAAAAGAAGAACTTATCCGAGTACAACAGCCAGTTCTAATGATACGCCATGTATTTTGAATTAAGCTGACTGGTCTTTGCATCCAAACTCTTTACCAATTGTTGTAGAGTTAATGAACCTAACACTGAGTTGCTTTCTTAATCATGTTGCACTCAGAGACCTTATTTGACTATTGATTCCCTAAAGGATTTTTGTCGACAAGCCTTTCTCATTTTTATTTCTCTCAACTAAGCATTGCCTCATGGTGCCCATGAGGATTTTTACCAATAAGGCTCTCTCATTTTATTTCTCTAGACTCGTCATCGCCTTTCGAAGCCCGTGAGGTTTTTCACCAATAAGACTCTCTCATTTTTTTCTTGACTTATCATCGTCTTTTGGTGCCCCTAAGGGTTTTCACGAATAAGACACTCTCATTTTTCTTTTCCTCTCGATTCCTGATTACTATAGAAATATAGCACTTTCAAAGCTTAAAACGAGGAGAATATGCAAGTTTCTGAGGTTGTTTTGTTAGATATGATGCATTTTGGGTATGTTTTGTAGGAAATCATGTTTTGGATGATAAGTTCACGAAAAAAAGGAAAAAGTGTGTTTTTAAAGTCACTTTCTAAGTCAACAAGTAAATCGTAAGTAGCACTTATAGGCCACATGTGAGCAAAGTGAACAGAAGTTGAAAATCTCGAGAGCTCACTTGCAAGAAATTTTGGTTTGGCACTTGCGGTCGCCACTTGCGCCCTCCCTACAGACCACAAGTGCTACCTGCGCCCAGGGACTGGGCGCAAGTAGAGACCATAAGTGGCCACCGACCCTGTTTGTTCCTATTTCATTTGGTCTTTGGTTTTAGGATTTCCTCATGTACTAAAAATACCCTTTATGTATTTGTTAATTGAAGTTACACACTTTCGATATTCATAAATATATTTTAATTCTAAGATTAGATTTTGATCTTGGGATTTTCTTGTGTTGACTTGAATCGATTAATTCAGTTGCGGTTGTGGATTTTCTTATTCTTATTATTGTGATTTCATCTATGCTTTCAATTATGAATGTTGTTGATTTCTTCACAAGCATGAGAGGCTAAAAACCCATAGCTAGGGTTTTGGAAACTCTGCCAGATTGAAGTAGTAGGGAAAGTACTATTGTTGTTCTGAACCAATATCTATGTATGTATTGCTTTATCTTCAATATAATAGTTTTCTTAATGGGTACACAAGTTAGGATCCCGCCTAGATTATTGCTACTTACTCCGAAAGGGTAGTAGTGACTAAGAAATGATAATGACAACAGTAATTTGGAGCTTAGCTATCGATCCACGCTTTTAGGTTTTATCTTCGTAAGATGGTTAGATTTCATTTCATAACTAGATACTCAAAATGTAATAGTTAACTAAGATCAAGATAACGATTAGTAAAGCGACATCCTGAAACTCAAAAGGTAAAGGGTGAAATCCTTTTGCTCTTCAAAAAGACTATAGAAGGTACATAACTTATTGATTCTGCATGCAAGGTATCGGGTTGGTTAAATATAGCACGATAAGCTTACATAGGCTAGAAGTTAAGGGTAAACAATCCTAGTGTTCACTTACGATTTATTACAACCAAAGTTGGTATTTTCTACTGGTTCGATATTGTTACTCAAAATCTCCCATTTACTTTTCTAGTCCCGCCCGGTGATTACAAAAACTAAGAGTCGTGAGTCCACGTATTCCCTTGGGATTTGAACCCAACCTTTGTTGGGTTACTATATTTGGATGCGACTGTATCATCTTCTTAGAGAAGGTGTAGCTTGGACGTCACCAATTCCGAAGGAAGCCAAGTAGTACCCAAAATGTGTCATCATATCCATTGTAAGCTTTGCCTTAACATTCTCAAAGATTGATCTGATGGTTGTTCTTTGGTTGTAACATAGATTTTGGACAAAGTTAGAAGGAAAGAATGGCATGATGCTCAAATGACACTTGAAGTGGGGTAGAACTTGAAACTTTTTGAATTGACTCAAACAAATGAAGATTAACTCTTTCCCCAATTTCTTTAGCTAGTCATTTCAAAATTGTTTATTTGGTTAGACGAAACCCCAGAGTAGGGTTGCCTACATTTCTTGTCATAGCAAGAATCAGGTCATACGTAGTCTAGACCACTTATTCTTTTCCTTGGTTTTGATTTATTTTCTTCCTCTTTGAGACTTTTTCTGGCTCTATTTTTCTTGACACTCTTTATCTCTTTTTTTGACTCACACATTTTTTATAGTTTCTTACTCTATTCTTTTGCTTGACACTGTTATTTCTCTCTCTTTCTCTCTCTCTGTCTCTCTCTTTTTTGAACTTGTACTTACTTCAACTTGATTCCAAAAAAAGAGTACGAAAGAAAATAAGATCAAAGCTCAAAACAGGGTAAACAAAGGATGACACAATATTTGGATAGTAGAAATGAAATGTCTTTGACATATCAATCCTTAAAAATGCAAGTACATAACATGCAATATGAAAATGAAAAATGAAGATCACTTATATCATCTTTTCCACAATACTAACTTTAACCTGAGCACTTATGTTACTTATTTTTCCGCAATAGTCAAACATACAACTCCTTCTTTGTTGTACACATCTCACATTGCACGACTCATACTATAGTGGAGCAAATTTTCCTGTTGTTTCTCTTGATAGGAGATCATACATCCACCGTTTGATCTAATTCAAAATGACTGAGATGTGTCTCTCAATTAACGACCAAGTTATTCTTGTGTTTCTCAAAGTGACAGCTTAATTTATTCAAATAAGAACTCAACATGGTCACCAAATGTCCCCACACTCTATCTACTTCCTCAGATGTTCTTTTCCTAACTTTAACATTATTGCTCGATGTTTTATGATTAAACTGGATTTTACGATCTAGCTGTAAATTCTACAAGCATGTCATATCACTAGAACCAATATATAATGCTTTGTGTATAGAAAACAAAGAAACAACACATATTAAAAAGCAAAAGAAAAAGGGGCACTCCATTTAGTTGAAAGAAAAGATAAAAGGGTTTGATCATAAACGACAAATAAATAAACACAAGATAGATTTCGAACTACAACCCCAAAATAATTTGAATAATAGAAAATATAACAAAACAAAACAACAAAAACCCTTTCTAGTAAGGAGGGGAGTAACTTCTCAATCGTTGAGGTTGACATCTTAGCCACTGATTTGCATATCAACTTAACTAGAGCTTCCACCATTGTCAATGTCCTGCACCATAATCAATTTATCATGAATAATCCTTTCTATTTCTCTTTTCAAAGCATGAGAATCTCCAGTTCTGTGATTCTAAACCTCGGAATTGTAGACACGTAATTTTGTTTCTCCCAAAAGTCAACTTTTACCCATATACACTAATCTTACCACTCGCCCCATTCACTTGATTATTTCTCCACAAGAAAAATAAAATCCAAAACAATTACCATTATTGTTTTAATCCTTATCTCAAAAAAAACAAAGTAACAACCATTCTAATAAAAAATGGATATCTCACCACTACCCTACCGCACCAAAACCCACTGCCTCACTAGACACAACTATACACACACAAATTCACAACCATAATTTTTTCTCTCTTCTCACATAAATGCACACAGACCCCTACATACACATAAACTATCACACAATATTACAAAATAAACTTACACATATTGGATTCAGATACACCTCACACACAAAACTTCACCGAGCATACCACGCACCAAAATATACACTCATATACTCGCATAGAACAACACATAATGAAAGCCAACAAATGAGGGATTAGGAAGAGTGAGTGAAAATAGGGGAGAGAGAGACAAACAAGGAGAGATTAGGTTTGAGAGAGCTCGGAGATGGGGGAGATGAGAGATAGTTGATTAAAATATATAAAATGGAGAGTGAAATTAGGAGAAGAGGCTAATTTTTTTATGAATTCTCACCAAAAAATGACACCATCGGCGAAACCCATTTCCTCCACAAAATCTAACCAAAATTAAATTTTCCCGATGCTGTTACTATTATGGTGGCTAAAATCCACAAGAAAAATCACACGTCCCTCTCGTCCTTTCTTATTTCAACTAAAGTAACCCCGAAGCTGCCCCTAGCTTTCCAGTTTCTGGTGAAATTTTCCTAATAAAAATGATTGAGACAACATTGTTGCATATGAAATCAGTTCGGGTCTCTGCTATTTCATATTTTTTGATTCAATTTTGGACGAAAAGTTGTAAAGGATGCCCAAGATTATTTTGTTTATTTTTTTGAGGTTCGGTTTGATATGCTAGATGCAGTTTTAATCGGAAGGAGCAATTACATTTAAAAAGCTTAAATTTGAGGTCCATTTTTTCTTCTGTTTACTATTTTTTTTATCTTGAATTATAATTATTGTTGTGGGTGGAATGACTTGTGTATTTACCAAGCTTTAATTCTCATTGTGTGTAATGGTTGATGTTGAATTCTGATTTTGAAAATTGAATTGGTCGTAGAAGAGTTAAGTTAATCATTGATTGAAAAAAAGGTATTTGGGGAGGGATTGATCTTGATAAAAGTGAATATGGATTAATTTATATTCATTGATGATTGGTTTTGATTAGGTTTAAACATGGATGTTGTTGAACACAATAGTATCATGAGTGTAGGGAAATGATAAGTTAGTTAGACAAATTTAGGAATTGTGGATTATTGAAGGTTGAATGTTTGTTGAATAATTTTTATTTTATTGCATTTAAATTAATTGTACTAATTTGGCCGGGGGATGCCCCAAGGATATTTGTATCGATATATTCGGGAAATGCCCTGAGAGAGTTGTATTTGAAGATGGCGCGCGTTAATGCCCGGAATATTGGGTGGAGTTTAGTTTAGGATTCGTTTAAAGTATAGTAGATTTACATTTTTGCATTTTTTTAATTTTTTCGGGATTGTATAGTTGGATATTATTTTGAACCCTCGTATTTGTTTGTGTGTTTGTTTTCTTATGTGCTTTTATATGAGGTTTATGCATCCATTAATGTTGTAATAGCCGATATAGTTCACAGAGCGACAGTGGTCGAACCATGGGACCCAGGGGTTCCTAACTCCTTTCTTTCGGTCAACAAAATTTCTTAACCAAAATATCTGTTCGTGAACTAGTTTTATAGTTTCAGAAGTCATTTTGAAAAAGGATTTTCAATGGTGACTTGGCACACTAGATTTAAGCCAAGTGACGACTCTGAGTTTTGATTGTTAAAAGTTCTTTGAAATAAATCATTTTGTTTTATCACTTAATAATATAACCCTCTTCAAGCTTTTAAATTAATCTTTTTAGTAATAAAGGAGTGTGACAGCTCTGGTGAATCAGCTGGAGATTTTTCAGAATTCGAGCTTATTTTTTGAGTTTTATTAGCTTAGTTTAACATTATGGGTGTGTAGACATTGTTTGTGTTATCATTTGTATTTGTTTTATCATTGTTGTGTGCCTACGTGCTACGTGTTTATGGTTTTTCTCTTATGTGTTACCGCTTTATATCTGACATCATATGCATTATGTCGAGTCATTCTTTCGCAACAAGTCCTATAGTACACACTGTGTACATGGCCATTTGTTGAGTCACTCTTATTTTAGGAGGGGAGCCATCCGCTGGTATGGAGTAGGGGAAAAACAATATCCACCACTATCGATCATATGCTCGCCCGTAAAACCTTGTTAGTTGAAGCCCAACGTAGGTTAGCTTTTATATCATTCTTATCTGCTTCAGGCTGAGACTTAGCGGGACTAACCTGGTCCTTTGTAGGAGACTTACCCCAAATGCATCCTTTCGTGCTAATTTTTGCATGTTTGAGGGTAACGGGGTTATTTGACGGACTGATTTTTGTAAGCATGTGCTACAATTAAGAAAAAACATGTGTTTTGGCAAGGCCAAGTTAAAAAAAAAGAAAAAAAGTCACGTATTTTTAGGAGTTCTTTATGAATTTTGTTTTCTACAATCAAAAACTCAAAAAGATTTTTTATCTTTTGCACATATTTTCACAATAATCAAAACATCAAAAAGATTTTTCTTTTTTTTTTCTTTAACAAGCATTCATAATTCAAAAATTTCAAAAAAAAGATAATTTCAATAGGAGCTTTTTATAAAAGAATTTTTTTTAAAAAGATGATAGGAGTTTTGTACATTTCATATGACAAAAATATCAAAAAAGTTTTTCCTTTCGTAGCTCTTGGTGTTATTTTTATGTGAAGTGTCAAATTGAAATTCAAAAAAGATTTTTTCAATTGTTTTTGATTGCCTATTTCGGTCCTGTCCCTCAGGTCGTGGTCCATTAGTATCTTTAATTGTCCAATCTGGATGAACTACGCACACTTGATTCTTCTCTCTCGGGGAGTGAAATTCGTTGGTGCCCTTTTAGGGTTCGCTAGCTTTGTTTGAAAAATTAAAAATAGATTTTCTTCAGTCTTTATTTTAGAGTATGCATTTCATATACGCATTGAAAAAGAAAAATACAAAAAGATTTTATTTTAATAGTTTTAAGTTTCATTTTATATGAAATTCAAAATTGAGAAATAAAAAAAATTGTGTAGATATCTTTTGAAAAAAATCATTTGGTAGTAGATCAGTTAAGCCATACATTTCTTCATATGAAAATACAAAAAGATTTTTCTTTGATAATCATAGGTTTCATTTTGCATAGGGGATTTAAATCCAAAAAAAAACACAAAAAGATTTTCATCTACTTTTGAGATTTTGTTGTTTTATTTTCCTCTAAAATTTCATCAGAAAAAGAAAAAGAGTTTGATCGGCCATTTTGTGGTCAAACTTCTCGAAGTACGTAAAATCTGAATCATATACAGCATGATACGTAGGCAACATACTTTTGGATTTGATCTAATTAATTTGTTTCTCCTATTTTTTTTTGAGAAAGCAACAGCCAGAAAGAATGATAGAAAGAAAGAAAAATAGTAAGAGAAGAGTGAGATAAAAAGAGAGATCGATAAAAAAGAAAAGAGAAACGAGGGCGTAAGGCCAAGAAAATGAAAATGCAAGTGAGGTGTAAGAAGAAGTAGGCGCAAATAAAATATATCAGGATGATGTTAGAATGACCTCATTATCCTCAAAGGCAGGTAGAAGTATGAATAAATCTAGGTCATAACATACAATGTGATTGCCATGTTTATTGTGTGACCTAATCCTAACGGGTTTTGTCTTTGATGAGGATGTTTTTTCAGATAGAAAGTAGTTGGTTTGTAGCACTTTGACGGGTCATCCTCATTTCAACAGATCAAAAGCAAAGTTTCTCATGGCTAACAAGGAGATCAAAAATTAGCTCATCGACCCAAATCAAATCGAGATCTTGGAGAAGGGGATTTAGAACAAATGATAAGATATTGAGACTCAAACAACAGTTGGCAGATCTGCACCAAGCATGGGCTAGTGGCGTGCCTCCTCCTCCATTCCTTGATGATCTTGGAAACATTTCCGATCTCCCGCTGCTTTCCCAGGTGCAATTTTCTTCTCCCACTAATACATCCTAGTATGTACCAGGATTTACCCCGCATAAGTACTATCCTAGCACTTCTATTGTGCCCTTGGCAGTTCCTCAACCATAGCCTACTGCTCATCCAGCACCACATATGGTACCTGTGTTCATGTCTCCACCACCACCTGAATCTCCTACTTATGTTGGCGGTACGACAATCATGCTCCCTCAGTCTCCCAGTGAACCAGTGTTTAAAATATCGAAGGATCAACATTATGCTCTGGAGACTACCTTAAAGATGAATGATCCATATTGTTACAATCATCATCTTGGATTTCCCTTGGATCCATAAAATCCTATAGAATAGAAGTACAAGAAGGCATAGCGTAAAAATTTGAGAGTTTGGAATAGGCCATGAGAAACCTATAGGGACACGGGGGTTATAAGAGTGTTTTCTATACAGATCTATGCATGCTTCTAGGTGTTAACCTTCCTTTTGGTTTTAAGATGCCAAAGTTTGAGAAGTGTGATGGACATGGTGATCTCCAGGCATATTTGAGACATTATTTAACCATCTAAGGGGTACGGGAGGAAAAAAAGTTACTCATGGCTTATTTCGGTGAAAGTCTTTCCCGTCTAGCTTTAAATAGTTTGTTGATCAGGACATCGACAAGCGAAAAAGCTGGGATGACCTGGCTAATGAACTTTTTCAACAATTTCAATATAATATAGAGTTGATTCCTGACGAGAAATACCCCACTAATATGAAAAAGAAGAAGAAGAGTATTAAAAGCTTCAGGGAGTATGTGATGAGGTAGAGTGAACAGGACGCTAGGGTAAAACCACCGATGAAAAAGAATAAATTTGTTGAAGTCTTCATTTAGGCGAAAGATGAAACCTATTTTCAACACTTGCTTTCGACAATGGGTAAATCATTTATTGAAGTCATCAAAATAGGAGAAATGATATATGTGGGTATCAAAATCAAATGAATCATAAGCTTTGCTGCATTGAAGGCTACTACCCAGGCTATTCAGTGTGGCTCAAGAAATTTTGAAGGAATGAAAAGAAAGAAAATGTAGCTACGACTGTAGTAGGACCACATGCATACCCTAAAGACCACCTTGCTATTACCCTCAATCTCAAGCCCAAGTCTATACCCAAGCTTCATATATTCCCTCAACATTACTACACTCCACCAAATTCATTGAACTCCATTTCACCACATCCGTACCCAGTATATAGTGCACAACTATATGTTCAAACCCCTTCTTACCTACAATGGCATACACCTGCACCTTTAAATTGCCCCCAGCTCCATAGAAGTACCAAAATCTAATTTTGAACCTAGGCCTGAGTATAAGAAAAAAAAGGGTAGTTTAGAATAATTTCATATCTAATGGAGAGTCATACACTAGTTTGTTTTGATGACTGAGAGAAATAAAAGTGTTGAGCCCAATTGAAGGATAGCTTCCAAATCCACCTACAAGGAATCTTGATTATTCTCTGAGATGTGCATATTGTTTTGATATACCGAGTCATGATACTAAAAAATATTGGTATTTGAATAAAGCAATTCAAGATCTTATCAGCATAAACTAACTATTGGTACAAGCCCCAAAGGTTCCAAACATCCATCAAAATCCATTGATGGTTCATGCTGAAACGAATATATTAGAGTTGATATACGAAAGTAAAGAGTCCATGGTGTGTTACAAGCCAATCGTTAGGATCCCAACTAGTGAGAAGAAATTGGAAAATGTTGCGGATTCAATGAAAATTATGTCTTTGAGCCCAAAAGAGATGATAGAAGAGAAAACTCAAGCAAACAACAAAAAACCCAAGCTGACTGAAAAGTGAGTGGCAGAAACTGTTAGTCCAAGTCAAGTTAAACAAAAGTTAACAGTATTGGGAGCCCTAGGCAAGCCTATTTTGACTGTGAAAGGGGTGCTTATGGCACCTATTATCATTAAGCTAGTGACACAACCCACATTGGTTGTCACCAAAAGAATTTCTTGAAATTATAAGTAGACTGTGATAAGTTATCAAGGAAAGAAAATTGTGGAGGAAGTAAATAAAGTAGGGGGTTTGACTCGTTCAGGGAGGTGTTTTGTTCCAGAAGGTTCAAGAAAGTCTAAACCAGTTATGAATGGCCAGTCGTCTCTCAAAAAATCTGTCACCTAGGAAGAAGCTGAAGAGTTCTTGAAAAGGATGAAATTGCCTAAATAATTAATTTTAGATCAGTTTAGGAAGATTCCAGCTCAAATCTCCCTTTTTTCTCTGATTTTGTATTCTGATTAACATCGTAATGCTATACTGAAGGTGTTGAATGAAGTTTATGTCCCTAGAGAAATTACGGTGAATCAGTTAGCGAAAATTGTTGGAAAGATCTTTGAGATAAAAAGGATTAGCTTTTCTGATGATGAATTACCTATAGAAGGTAAGGGGCATAATCGGGGCCTTTATATTACTGTGAAGTGTGAATATTTGTATGTCACTCATGTCATGATTGATAGAGGTTTTGGTTCTAATATTTGTCATCTTCTACTTTGCAAAAGTTGAATATTAGTACCGAGAGGATTTGACCTAACAATGTATGTGTCAGATCTTTTGATAGAGCAAAAAATAGATTCTATTAGTGAAATAGAGCTAATGTTAACTATAGGGCCTGTCGAATTTGCCATAGAGTTTCAAGTGTTTAATATCGATTTCTCTTACAATTTATTATTAGGAATACCATGGGTTCATAAGACTGAGATAGTCACATCTAGTTGCATCTGATGATCAAGTTTGAACATGACAAGAAATAGGTGATCGTTCTTGGTGAAGGGGATTTGTCCATTTATAAGAACTCATCCTTGCCCTTTACCGAAGAAAATAATGCAGAGGCAACATTGGTTTATCAATCTTTTGACGCAGTATTTGAGGATCATATCTGTGAAGGGCATATTATGCCAGGGCCACAGTTATCTCCTACTTCTGTCATGATGGTTAATGAGATGTTGAAATATGGATTTGAGCCAGGAAAGGGTTTAAGAGTATCTTTGCACGGTATAGTTCATCCAATATGTCCAAGTGAGAGCCTTGGTACTTTTGGGTTTGCATTCAAACCTATAGCTAAAGATTGGAAAAAAGGCCAAGAACGAAAAAAGAAAGCATGGTCAGTTCCCCACCCAGTGCCAATACTTAGTAAGTCATTTATCAAAAAGTATTGTTATCAATCCCACAAGGAGGTGGGAGTTGAGTTAGTTGATGATTTCCAAAACCTGTTTGTTGAAAATGATATGGTTGAAGTGGGAGAAGGTACCAGTAAGGCAGATGTAAAGTTCATAGATCCTAATGTCCATTTTATCAATTGGGAAGAACTTCATTCCCAATTAAGAGGGAGTTTTAGTAGTTTGTTTTATTTTTCTTACTGTTATTTGAGTTATTTTAGGGTTGTAATTTGGGATCTATCTTGTTTATGGTTCTATTGTCATTTATGTTTAAACCCTCCCATTTTTCATTTTGAATGATGCAATGTCCCTTTTGTTTTTATGTCTAATATATTTTATTTGTCTTTTTCTTTATACAGTTCTCTTTATGCTGATTCCAGTGATATGACATGCATGTGGAATTTTTAGCCTGATCTTAAAATCCAATATAATCAAGGTATGATGAAGCAAGAGGTGGAATATGATGAAGAAGAGGCATTTTAATAAATAAGCAAAGAGTTACAATAGTTTGAAGACAAGCCGAATCCTAATTTAAATGAAATGTACCAATTAATCTTGGAGATCGAGGAGATACAAGGGAAACTAAAATAAGTGTACATGGTTCGCTATAATTAAAAGATGGAATGATCCAAGCATTAATTGAGTATAAATTTATTTTTGCATGGTCTAATGATGATATGTCTGGTTTAAGCACTGAGTTAGTGGCTTATAAGTTACCAACAGACCCCGCATTCCCTTCTGTCAAACAGATGTTGAAAAAATTTAAAATTGATGTAAGTGTGAAAATTAAAGAGGAAATCATGAAACAACTTGAAGCCAACGTCATTCGAGTAGCTCGTTATCCTACTTGGTTATCCAATGTTCCTGTCTAAAAGAAAGATGGAAAGATTTGGGTATGTATTGATTATCATGATTTAAAGAAAGCAAGTCTGAAGGATGATTTTCCCCAGCCCAACATCCATATTTTGCTAGATAATTATGCTAAACATGAGGTTGCATCTTTTATGGATTGTTCTGCTGGGTACCACCAAATCATTATGGATGATGATGATACAGAAAAAAGTTTTTTATCATACTGTGGGGAACGTATTATTATCGAGTGATGCTGTTTGGATTGAAGAATGCTAGAGAAACATATATTAGGGAAAGGACCACTATGTTTAATGATATAATGCATAAGGAAATTGAAGTCTATGTACATGATGTGATCATTAAGTCAAAAAATCAAGCTGATCATGTTAAATATCTAAGGAGGTTCTTCAAGAGGCTTTGCAGGTATAATCTCAAACTCATTCCAACAAAATGTGTATTTGGAGATCCTTCTGGGAAGTTTTTAGGGTTTGTAGTCAGTCGGCGATGTATTGAATTAGATCCTTTAAAGATCAAGGCTATTCAGGATTTGCTGCTACCTAAGAATAAAACAGAGGTAATGAGTTTTCTTGGTAGGCTGAGCAATATCAGTAGATTCATTAATCAACTCATAACCACTTGTGAGCCTATTTTCTAGTTGCTGAATAAGAGTGCCACGATTAAATGGACTGAGGAATATCAGGAGGAATTCGACAAAATAAAAATATATCTATCAAGTCTACCTATGTTAGTACAACCTGTGGCAGGTAGGACTTTGATATTGTACTTATCAATTACGGATAACTTCTTCGGTTGTCTGTTTGGTCAACATGATATTACAGAGAAAAAAAGCAAGCCATCTATTATCTTAGCAAGAAGTTCACAACTATGAAGCCAAGTACACTCTTCTTGAAAGGTCTGTGTTGTGCCCGAACTTGGGTGGCACAGAAGTTGAAGTATTATCATTCATCTTAGACTACTTATCTTATCTCCTAAATGGATCCTTTGAAGTATATCTTTAAAACTCCTATGTCAAGAGGTCGACTTACAAAATTGCAAATATTTCTCACTGAGTTTGACATTATGTATATGACTCGAACCACCATGATAGCCCCAGATTTGCTAGATCATCTTTTTTAGAACCCTAGTGATGCAGTTTATGAGTCATTGAAGGTATATTTTCCTGATGAAAAAGTGTTGTGTATTGATAAATTCAGTATAGATGCTGATCTAGGTTGAAAACTATTCATTGATGGAGCCTTGGATATGAAAGGATTCAGAATAGGTGCAGTTCTTATATCTGAATCAGGGAAACACTAACTATGGGATAGGATTTCAGGAATTATTAATGTTGGGAGAATCAAACTTGATTGTCCATTAGATGGCGATTGGGAGACATGGGATCTAAAGCTCATACCGTATTGATAATTCTTGCAAGATCTATGTCAATGGTTTGTGTCAGTAAAATTTAGGCATATCCTGAGAATTCGCAATGAGATTGGTGATGCTTTATCCACTTTGTCTTCGATGATCCAACATCCTGGTAGGGCTTACATCGATCCAATACATATATAGAGTCATGATCAACATGCTTGTTGTAATACAATTGAAGAAGAGATCGATGGCGAACCTTGGTTCTTTGATATCAAGCGATACATTCAGTCGGGAGAATATCTAACAAATGCCACCAGTTATGAGAAAAGGGCAATTAGGCCTTTGGCTAGTGGATTTTCTTAATTGGGGGAATCTTGTATAAGAAAACCCCTGATCTGGGACTCTTGAAGAGTGTAGATGATAAAGATGCTTTGACAATTATGGTTGAAATACTTTCTGGAGTATGTGGGCCGCAAATGAATAGTTATATCTTGTCAAAGAAAATACTTCGAGCAGGTTATTATTGGATTTCTACGGAGAGGGCTTCAATTTGTTTTGTCCAAAAATGTCATCAATGTCAGGTACAAAGACATTCTCCTCCTACTGTGTTACATACAATGTCTAATCTATGGCCTTTTGTAGCTTGGGGGATGGACGTGATTGGACCAGATGAACCAAAAGAAACAAATGGATAAAGATTTATTTTGGTAGCCATTGTTTATTTTACAAAGTGGGGAGAAGCGACAACTTTTAAGTCAGTAACAAAAAATGCGGTGGTAGATTTTGTTCATCCAAATATCATTTGTAGATTAGGTGTTCCAAAGGTGATCACTACAGATAATGCTTCCAACCTCAACAGTCATTTGATGCAAGAGGTGTGTCAACTTTTTAAGATTGCACATCAAAATTTCCATCCATATCATCCAAAGAAAAATGGCGCGGTAGAAGTCGCCAACAAGAATATCAAGAAGATATTGTGGAAAATGGTACAAGGGTATAGACAATGGCATGATAAGTTGCCTTTTGAATTGCTAGGTTATCATATTATGATTCGCAGTTTAATAGGGGAAACTCCATATTTATTAATGTATGGGATAGAAGCGGTCATACCCACAAAAGTTGAAATTCCATCTCTTCGATCATTGTGGAAGCTGAGGTAGATGATGATCAGTGGATCAAAACTCGATTGGAGCAGCTGAGTTTGATTGATTAAAAATGACTGACATCAGGGTGTCATGGACAATTGTATCAAAAAGTAATGGGCAGAGCATATAACAGGAAGATGCATCCCAAGCGTTTTGATGTCAGGTAATTGGTATTGAAGCGCGTCCTCCCATATTAGATTGAAGCTAAATACAAGTTCTCCCCAAATTGGCAAGAACCTTTCATTGTGAAGAAAGTGTTACCCAATGGAGCTTTATATTTGTTATATGTAGAAGGCCAAATATAGAAATGACAATCAATGTTGAGCCAGTTAAAAGTTATAATGTAGGATCTTTATCCTACATTATTTCTATTGCTTGTTTAGTATTGGCATTTTTAAAAAAGTTGTTATGATGAAGGCATTTTATTTCGCTATCCCAATATTGTGTTATCCTTTGTTTACCCTGTTGAGCTTTGGTCTGATTTTTCTTTCATATTTACTTTTTGAAATAAAAAAATAGTGTCATAAAAGATAAAGAGTGTCAAGAAAAAAAGAATCAAAAGAGTATGAAAAAAAAACAAAAAATAAGAAAAAAATCAACCCAAAACAAATAACAAGTTGCCTAAACTACGTTTGACCTGATTCTCCTCTCCCGAGGGTGAGATACATAGCCAAACTTACTCTGGACTTAGTCCAACCAAATAAATAATTTAGAATTACTAAGTCAAAAGAAACTGGGGCATGCATTAATCTTCGTTGTTTTAGTTGATTCCAAAAGTTGTAAGTCCCACCCCGCTTCAAGTGTCTTTTGGTCCTCATGCTTTCTTTTCTTTCGAACTTTCCAAAAGCCAATTTATAACCAAATAAAGACCTTCAAATAAATCTTTGAAAATGTTAAGGCTAAGCATGCAATGAATATGATGATGCATTTTAGGAACTACTTGTCTTTCTTAGCACAAGGAATCAGGAGAGAAATAAAATGAGGGAGCCTTATTGGTGAAAATACTCACAGGCACCATAAGACGATTGAGAGATGGAAAATTGAAATGGGAGAGTCTTATTTATGAAAATCCTCATGGTCACTTAAGATGATTATGAGTTGAGAGAATGAAATGAGAAAGTCTTATTGGAGAAAACACTTATAGACATCACAAGGAGATGATGAGCTGACTGAAATAAAAATAAGAGAGTCTTGGTGGTTAAATTCCTCACAGGCTTCGTATAAGCGATGGCGAGCTAAGAAAAATGAGAGAGGCTTGTTGGCGAAAACCTTCAAGGCATCACTAGACGAACGAAGTCTATGAGTGCAAAGGGTTCAAGGAAACAATGGTGAAGCAACACAGTGATGTGCCATTAGTTGGAAGCAAGATTAAATATCACAAGTACAAGAGTAATCGCCCAAAAAACTAAAGTCGCAAGCCAATTACCATGTTTTTAAACTCACAAGTTTTCTTTGTTTGAAAAAGGAACATATGTTACCTTCAAACCTAGGACTTTAGAGTCTAAATATCAAAGGTTGTAATGCCTCACTTCTACAAATACAAGAGGCAATGTTGCTGCACAGGTTTGTAAATCAAAACCATGGTAAGAACTCGATATCCTTACAAGACACACTTTTTTGTCCAGGAATTTTAGATTTCAAAAGTTAGGTGATACACTTCCTAACTTGAGCCTTCACTCCTAGAACTCGTGCTTTCTAGTAGAGTCCTTTCATTTACTCCAAGAAGACACATTTTCTAATCGAGTAATTTTCTTTAACCTCTAAGAGACGTACTTCCTTTTCCGGGAATGTCAAGTTTCATTTGTCGGGTGGCGCACTACCTAACATGAACCTTCACTCCTAGAAGCTGTGCTTTTTAGATGCGTACTTTATTTACTCCTAGAAGACACACTTTATAGTCTAGTTCTTTTATTTACTCCTAGAAGACACACTTTATAGTCGAGTTATTTCAGTTAACCCCTAGGAGATGAACTTCCTTATTCGGGCAATTCAATTTTTGCTTGTTACATGGTTCACTTCCTAACTTAAGACTTTACTCCTAGAAGATGCACTTTCTAGTCGAGTCATTCCACTTGACACTTAGGAAACACACTTCCTTATCTGGGTAATTCAAGTTTCAGTTGTTAGGTGATTGATTACCTAACTTAAGCCCTGACTCCTAGATGATACACTTTCTAGTCAAGTCATTTTACTTAACCCTTAGAAGATACACTTCCTTGTATGAGTAATTCAAGTTTCACCTTCTAGGTGACATATTTACTAAATTAAGGTTTGACTCCTAGAAGATGCACTTTCTACTTGATTCCTTCCACTTAACCCTTAGGAGACGCGCCTTCTTATTTGGGTAATTCAAGTTCATTTATTAGGTGATGCACTTCTAAAATTGAACCTTCACTGCTAGGAGATGCACTTTCTTGTCAAAATTCCTCACTAAATCTTAGGGTATGCACTTCCCAGGCTTGCCCATTTAGTTTTACAATCATGAGATGTATCTATTGAGCAGAGTCATGATTCATGATTGCATCATGCATTTTGCAGGTAGTTATGATTTGATTTGACACTCGCAAAATTTGCTAATGATAAACTTACCTAGAATTTTATTCATGTCATCTGGAAATTCACTTCAGGACCTTCCTGGAGAATGGGACTTTATTTTTAGAAAAATAAAATCTTTATTTATTATAACTCTTCAAGATAATTTTTGTTCTAATTTGATTTTGATTTTAGGAGCCCTCCTGGAGAACATGGTGATAAAATAACAAGTTAGGAGCCTGCCTGGAGAATAGGGTGAATAAACTTAAATCCAAGATCCCGCCAGAAGAATAGGGTGATAAAATTGCAAGTCATGAGCCCGCGTGGAGAATAAGGTGAAGAAACTTAAAGTCAGGAACCTGCCTGAATAATAGGGTGATGAAATTGCAAGTCGGGAGCCCACCGAAGAATAGGGTGACGAAGCTAAAAGTCAATAGATTAAAGAAATAGAAAGTTAGGAGCTCGCCGGGAGAATAGGGTGAAGAAATGCAGAGGTAAGCAACAAGGTGAAGAAATTATAAGTCAGGAGCTTACCCGAAGAATAGGGTGAAGATTTTCAAATTCAAGTTCAAAGTTTAGAAGTCCCACATAAAAGAGCATGGTCAATATTTGACTTTATTTCCAACACCAAATTTTGTAGGGAGAAAGAGTATTTTCAAGTTCAACCCAAAGAAGATCAGTTCATTTATCATTCTGAAATCATTGAAGACTCAAGTCAAGAGTCAAGAGAAGCGGCATGGATAGGACTTTTGTAATTTTTGTAATTTTTATAACTTTTAATTTTCATTTTCAATGTAATGATTGAGCTGCAGATCGGAACCTCAACAAAACCTCACTCGACTCTCTAACTTGGTATAGTCCCTTTCCTTTTCAATCCTTTGAACTACATATGACCTGATCTCCATATAACTGGGGATAGGTAGGAATGCCCCAAATCAAGAGCCGATTTCACTCTATTTTTCATTTATTTCTTTTGAATAATGGTCGGGTCAAAATTCTATCTAGTTGTCTACTTCTTTGTCGGAAAACACTTTGGGTTTACATCTAAAGAGGGGATGATGTAGACACATAATTTTGTTCGTTCCAAAAGTCAACGTTTACCTATTCACCCTCACCTTACCAGACGCCTCATTCATGTGATAATTATTCCACAAGAAAAACAAAATACACAACAATCACCATCATTTTTTATCCTTACCTCAAACCAACAAATTCACAACAAACAACTAAGTAACAACTTTTTCGATCAAAATTGGACATCTCACCACTACCCTACCCCGTCATAACCCACTCTCTCACTGGACATAGATATACATACACAAATTCACACCCATCATGTATTTTTGCCTCTTCTCACTAAAATGCATACAGACCCCTCAATATACAAAAACTCTCACAGAATATTGAAAAAAATCATACATACTCCACCATTTTTGGATTAAGATACACCTTACACACAAATCTTCAACGAGCATACACACATACCATAATATATGCTCATATTCTCACATAGAACAACACATAATAAAAACTGGGGGGTTTGGGATTAGGGAGAGTGAGTTAAAATAGAGTAGAGAAAAAAATAGGGAGAGATCGAGTTTGAGAGAGAGCTCAAAGATGGGAGATACGAGCGAGAGAGTTGAGTAAAATAGTTAAAAGAAAGAGTGAATTAGGAGGAGAAGCTAATCTTTTCAGAAAATTCTAATCAAAAAATGATGTCACTGGCGAAACACATTTCCTCCATGAAATTCGTCCAAAATCAGCTCTTAAATGAGCTGTTACTGTTTCGACAGATGAAATCCACCAAAAAAATCACACGTCACTCCCGTCCTTTATTATTTTAACCAAAATAACCTCGAAGCCACCCCTGTATTCTACTTTCTAGTGAAATTCTCCTAAAAACGATCGAGGCAACATTATTGCGTATGAAATTGATTTGGATTTGTTGTTTCATAATTTTTATTCAATTTTAGGCAAAAAATAGTGAAGGATACACCAAGATTGGTTTGTTTGTTTTGTTGTGGTTCGATTCAAGATTCTGGATGCGGTTTTAAACCAAAGGAGCAATCACATTCGAAAAGCTTAAATTTGAGGTCCATTTCTTTTCCCATTTTCTATTTTTTATCTTGAATTTTATTTATTGTTGTGGGTATGAATGACTTGTGTGTTTACCATGCTTTAATTTTCATTTTGTGTATAGGTTATTGTTGGATTCCAATTTTTAAAATTAGATTGGTAGTAGAAGATTTAAGTTAATCATTGATTGAAAAAAAGGAATTTGGAGAGGTATTGATTTTGATAAAAGTGAACATGGATTAACTTAGATGCACTGATGATTAGTTTGATTTGGTTTAAACATGGATGCTGATGAACACGATAGTATCATGATTAAGCCGTCAAATGGGTAGGAAAATGATAGGTCAGTTAGATAAATTTAGGAATTTTAGATTAATGAATGTTGAACGTTTTTTGAATGATTTTTGTTTTATCACATTTGAATTAATTGTACTCATTTGACTGGAAAATGTCCTGAGGATATTTGTATTGATATATCCAGGGAATTTCCTGAGAGAGTTGTATTTGAAGATGGCACCCGATCCAGGCCCCGAACACCGAGTGGAGTTTAGTTTAGGTTTTATTTAGAGTAGAGTGGATTTACATTTTTGCATTTTTTTGTTTTTCGCGACTGTATAATTTGATATTATTTTGAACCCCTATATTTCTTTGTGTGTTTGTTTGCTTATGTGCTTTTATGTGAGGATTATGCATTCGATAATGGCGTACTAGCCGATATAGTTCACGAAGTGACCATGGTCAAACCACGAGACCTAAGGGTGCCTACCACCTTCCTATCGATCAAAAGAATTCCTTAACCTAAATCTCTATTCGTGGACCAGTTTTGAAAGAGTGAAAAATTATTTTGAAAAAGAATTCCCAAAGGTCAATTGGCACTCCAAATTTATACCAAGTGGCGACTCTGAGTTTTGATTGTTGAAAGTCCTTTTTGAAATAAATCATTTTATTTTGTCACTTAATAATAATGCCCTTTTCAAACTCTAAAATTAATCTTGTTAGTAAAAAAGGAGTGTGACAAGAATATGCATATCATACATTAGGATTAAAATTTATTAAATGTGGGTTAGGAATGTACCCAAGAAGAGAAGTGATCATGCCCCACTGTATCAATTCTTGAAACAAACTGGTATATGACTCCCCAATTGGTGTGAAACTATCCCTTGACTTCATCCTCTTTACATATTTTGGTTTGGTAGGAGAATTAGGTCTAGAAAGACTTCCATATGTTTGTGGGGTTAGAGGATGATTTTGATGAGTTTTTTAGCACCATTACGGGTAAGAAGGGGTTTGAACATATGTGTGTGCAATATCTACTGAATATGGAGGTGGGGGAATGGAGTATAATAGGTTTTGGGGAAGATAGTGATGTTGAGAGTGATTATATGGAGCTTGGGTATAAATATGGGCTTTAGATTGAGGGTAATGAAAAGGTGACCTTCATGGATGTGTATGTGTTCCATCTACAATAGAAGCTACATCTTTCTTTTTCTTTTTTCCTTCAGATGTCCTCAAACCACTTTGAATTGCTTGAGTAGTGGCCTTCAATGAAGTAACACTCATAATGTGATCGGTCTTAATCCCACCCTCAATCATCTCCCTCATTTTAGGACCTCAATAAATGGATTGCCCAATCATTATAAAAGGATTCGAAAGTATGATTCATCCTGTGCTTGAATAAATACCTCCACCATCTTGCCTTCTTTACTTGGTTGTTTCACCCTAGAAGCTTGCTCACACAATCTAATGGCATATTCCCTGAAACTTTTGATATTTTTTTTTGTCATGTTGGTCAAGGACTTTTCATCGGGACCAAGTCAATATTGTATTGAAATTATTGCACAAATCCATTATCCATATCATCCCAACTGTTCCACTTAATAATGTTTTGATCAACAAACTATTTGGAGGCTAAAATTGCTAGACTTTCCTCAAAATATGCCATAATCAATTCTTGTTTCTCTCCAAATCCCCTCAATTGATTGTAATAACGTCTTAAATATGCGATTGGACCGCCGTGTCCATCATACTTCTCAAACTTTGGCATCTTAATTCCAAGAGGGAGGTTAACACTAGAAAACATGCATAAGTCCTTATATGAGACACTTTTACACCCCCCAAGTCCTTGTGAGTTTTTTACAGCCAGTTCTAAACTTCTCAACTTTCTGTCCATTTCTTCTTGTTCGTCTGCCATAACGGGTTTCTCAATGTTAAGAGAAAATTTAGGGGTTTGAGTATATCCATAGGGATCAGTTAACTTATGCGTAGGCTCAAGAGCATAATGTTTATCACCAGATATATTCAATACAGGATCACTTGCAGAGTGGGAAAGCACAAATATTGGATGGACGTCAAAATGGGAGCTTCATATGGGGTGAAGCTATAAAAATAAGAATTATAGGTGGAACCGAGTATGTGGTAGTTTTGAATTAAGGTGATAGGAAATGAATAATGAAAGTGTTGGGATAGTGTTGCCCCAGAGTAAGACCTGATGCATATTGTGGTGTGTCAACAGAAATAGAAAATTATGCGGGTGACACTGGAGGTAAGCTAGAAAGATTTTTTGAATTATCAGTGATAAATGGAGGAGGAGACAACCATTATCCCAAGCTCGATGCATTTCAATCATTTGTTGCCATAATTTCAAGATCTCTTTATTAGGTCCTATATTGTTATTCCCTTAACTCTTTGTCTGATCAGTGACAACTAGCTCAGTATCCTTGTTGGACTTAGCTATCTTCTTCTCAAACTTGGTATAATATGAAAGACAAAATAGAATGCCACTGAAACTAACTGAATATTAGAAATAACAAAAGGCGTTAGAATGCAACACTTTTTCAAAACTTTTTCTTATTTTTTTCTTTTTTTATTAGATCACCAAACATCATAAGTGTCTGTAGTTCATGAAATTTTGACACAAAATGATCAATCAAACTCTTTTTTTCTCTTATTTTTTTTCATATTTGAACAATTTTTCAAAGAAGGTGGGCGAAAATCTTTATTAAAAATGAAGCCTATAATTACCAAAGAACAATCTTTTTAGGTTTCAATTTTGAATTTCATACAAAGATGAAACCTAAAACTTATTAAATAAAAATATTTTTTTGTATTTTCTTTTACAGATGTATATGAAATAACTACTCTAAATGAAGTGTGTTGAAATATTTTTGAATTTTTTTAAATAAGATCACCGAATCTAAGAAGGGTTGCCTACATATCTCACTCCTGAGAGAGGAGAATCAGATATGCATAGTTCGTCCAGATTGGACAGTTAAAGATTAAATAACAGACTGCATCTTAATATGAGAGACACAGCCAAAAATTTACAATGAAAAATGCCAATAAAATATTTTTTTTTGCATTTTTTATTTGAAACATCATTTTAAAATGAAATTATAACTTATGAGAGGAAAATCTTTGGGTATTTTCATATGAACTATACAAAACTTCTAACATCTTTTGGATTTCCTTTTATAAAAAATATATAAACCTCCTATCTAATAGTTTTTTTAAAGAAATTTCAAGTGGTGAATGCTTGCTAAAGGAAATGAAGGAAAATTCTTTTTGATTTTTGTTTTTTAAAAAAAATGCAAAAGGTAAAATTTTTTTTTTTTTTTTGGAATTTTATTTATTGTAAAAAGAAAAATCAAAGAAAAACTCTATAAACTACGAAACTCTCTTTTTCTCCTTTATTTTCTCCTTTCTTTTTAAACTTTGTCTAAACACACTCTTTCCCATAATTTTAGCATATGCTTCCCTAAGTCGGTCCGTCAAATGACCCTTTTACTCTCAAAGATGCAACAATTAACACATAAGGGATCTTAGGGCTAAGTCTCAACATGATGCAAATAAGAATGACATAAAGGATGACGCAGATTGGGGTTCAACTAACAAGGCTGTTTGGGGGAGTGTATGGTCGATAGTAGTTGCAATAGCTTTCCACCTATTTCATACACCCAACACCACTCCCTCTTAAAATAAAGGTGACTCAACAAAGGTTCGTGTATATTACGTGTACTCCGGGACTTATTTCTAAAGAAATGACTTAGGGTAATTCATATGATGATAGATATAAATCGGTAACACATAAGGAAAAAATGTAAACAAAGGGCACGTAGGCATTCAATAATGATAAAACGATAATACAAATGATAACATAAATAAAATATCTATACTCCTATAGTGTTAAATTAAGTCGATACAACTCAAAAAAATAAAGCTTGAATTATAAAAAATCCCCAACAGAGTCACCAGAGCTGTCATACCCCATATTTACTCAAAAAGGATTATTTTATAAGATTGAAACTCCTAAAATGATGAAGAATTTCAAAATACTATTCAGTGAACAGTACCTCACGATTAAGGATTCCACCTCGTGATCGTGGATCCGTAATCGTGAGGGTCAACATTGATTGGCCATTAAGTTGGACATCATGTTCGCATAGCTGGGCCTTGCGATTGCAATGAGCCAAGATGACCCGATTTGTCAATTTATTCTTTGCAACTTTGGTATCTCTCCTTGTGATCACATTAAACTTATCGATCAAGGGTTGCGATGGTGCCATATGACTAAGCGATCGTAATGGGACCCTTAATGCTGGAACAAAAACTACAAACCAGTAATTGGAGTTTGGGAAAAATTGTCTCGAACGTACTCTCAAGATTTGTTCAGGACCCTATGAAAACAAACCATATGTATACTACTAGGTTATTTTTTGATATTTCAGACTTAATGATAATGTCAATTTCTTGAAAAAGGATCATTTTGAATAAATTAGCCCCCAAAGTCTTTTAAGAAAAATTTTCCCTTGTTTTTAAGAGGAGGGTTGAAATGCAAAATAAAGGTTTCAAACCCAAACCAACCCTACTGGTAACTCAAAATCAACATTTTTGGTATGTTGCAACTATCCAAATCCCATTCGGCATTCGAAATATGAAATGTTGGTCGAAGCTAAATCAATGGCTTTTAAAGCGCCTAAAAGACTCAAACTCTCTCAAATCATTTTCAAAAGCATTGCAATCATGCTAACCATCTCCATATTGTAAAATCAACATGTAACAATTATGAGAAAAGACAAAATGATTTGAATACATAAATAAATGATTTCACATATTAAATATTTATATTTGTCAAATTATCTTTTAGTTAATATCTTTTTAAAGGAACGTGAAACCAAAAAAATATCAACTATTTAGGAAGGGGGAATACTCAATATCAGAAGATAAAACGAATTGCTACAAGAGAACCTTTGCTGTTGCAACAAGAGAGAAGAAATCAAGAGGATAAGTTTGTAAGCTAGTAGGCAGAAGCAAATTAATTAAAGGGAAAAGGGTCAAAAATACCCTTCTACATTCATTTATTAGATAACTTTATCCTCTGTCATACTATGTGGTCATATTTTCCCTTGCCGTTATCAAACTTATCACATATACCCCTAATTTGGATGGAAATTCTCAAATCAAAATAGATACCCGATTTTGAAGAAAAAACCCATCACCCTCATCCACTTTGCTCCGACCCAATTAAATCACTATGTCTGCCATTACTTTGATGCTATACAATAACTGAGCGGCTTCATAGCAATTTCTGGAAAATTTCATCAATTGAACTATAAACTCAACCTGACCGGGTTCACCATCTTTGCTCGGAATGAATTCATTTTCATCTCTAGTGTCTCTCGTAAAAAAAGAAATTCCATCAGAAGAAAAAATTTTCCTTCATTGTTTCCCTATGTATCTTTTCTTCTGTGCATACTATATTTTGACTGAACTCTCAACTATTTCTCTCCACTTTAACCTCATCACTATTAACAATTTGCTTAATTATGAAATCTCGTCTGTGTCATTGTTTATTCCATTGGACAATTATCTAACATCAATTTCACCAAAGACAAAAATGCAGAGAATACGAACAACTCACCAATTTAAACCATTCCTGAAATTTCAATTTTTTTTAGCTAATTTTCATAAAAGCTTACTGAAAAGAAATTGAATACATCAAATGTGGTTGAATAAAAAAATAGCAAGAAAATACTCTAATCAATTGAATAAAGAAAGTGGCTTTAGCAAGCCAATTATATCTACAAGCTTTTAGTCAAATGAATTGCCCTACAACCCCATCATCATCACCAATATCAGCTTCCCAAATTCACAATTGTTGTATTTTTTAAAGAAAGAATCAATGAGCGTAGCTGATTTGGGAGCTGGATAGTTATCTTGACTGTGTTTTTTCAATTGGTCCAGAGCGGGTTAAATGAGGATAATGGGTGGTTTTTTAAAAAATGGATACTTTATTTTAATTTGGGGGTTTCTATCTAAAATAGGGATATAAATGAAAAGTTTGATAACGGTCAGGGCAAATATAGCCCCATAGTATGACTGGAGGGGTAAATATGGCCACACAGTATGACGGAGGATAAGTTAGATAATTAATGAAAGTAGAGGCGTATTTTTGACCCTTTTCCCCAAAACTACTTTTGTTCTCCTCCCTTATACTAACTTAGGTTTTGTATTAATGAAGCAAGTGGAAGCTTTTTGTTATCACTGACGCAATGGAGTATATAACTATCCCCCTTCTTAAGAAAAAAACCCAAAAAGGTCCACCATAACCTTTATCAAATCATATTTATAGCCTATAGGGGACTACTAGATGGATTTGACATGTATGTATTTTGACATCGTGAATAATTTTGTATAATTGCAGTGTACATTTTTATCCATTCTTTACTAGGTTGCTTACACCATTTTCTATATAATTAATTCAGATATGAAAATTTATAATTATGTTTTAAGTAATTAATTGCTTACACCATTTTCTATATAGTTAAATTTAAGATATTATGAAAAATTACTTATAATTATGTTTCAAGTAATTAATTGCCAATATAATTTAAAAAAAATACATTGCTAGGAACTTAAGGATTCAACTAATGAAAAAGTCTCTTGTTGAAATGCAAGATAAGCCATGTATAACAGATCTTCGTAGTCTAATTTTGCTTCGATCGCATGCGTAGCCAAAACTTTTGTACATCGAGTTGCCTTTTTAGGTTGCCGCTAGCACATGAGGCCTTGTTTGGACATGAAAATAATATTTTTTTGGCTATAGCCATCGACTGACCCTCAAACTTATTTAGAAAATTCACTTAGACCCCTCAATTAAGGCCTGTATCTATCAGGCCCCCTACCCCCCCCCCCCCCCTAAATTTTGATCCAATTAAGAATTTTTTGCCTATATAGCACATCACATGCTAGGTAATTGTGGGAGGCGCAGGAGGAACGAAAAAGTAGTCCATGTGGCAAAAGTTAACATTAAATAACGTTACTTTTACCATCCTGTTCACTTTTTCTCTCCTTTTAACCTAATTTCCTCTATTTTTTCTTTCATTCTCTCCTACATAACTCAATTCTCTCTCAATTTCTCTCATCTCACTATCATATTTATCTCATAATTTCTCTTAAATCATTTTTTTCTCTAATTTTTATAAGAATGTCGAAAAATTCCATTAATGTTGAGGTTCCCAATTTGTGTTATTATTTTGAATTTTGTCCTTTAAGAACTTCAAGGAGTCCATCAAATTCGGGTCGTAGTTTTTTTAAATGTAAAGTTCCAAAGATTTGTGCTATTTATACAGATTTTAATTTTATTTTTTTTGGTGATTTTTTTATTATCCTACTGTTTTTGCATTTTAGGAAAATGGTGGATGTGGATACTTTAGTTGGATTGACCCAAAACCTTCAATTTCTGTGCATCAATATCCTAAGGTAGAATCGAGCTTAATGATTAGGTGCAAAGATGGTGAAAATTCATGTGATCGATTGAAGCAAAAACTCAAATACATTGAACAAAAGAGGGACACTTTGTGTGAGAAATTGAAACATAGTGAAGAAAAGTTGATTGCATTGAGTCAAAAACTCAAAAAAGTTAAACTTGAAAGGGAATGTGCTAAGCTTAAATTGAATAGACTTGTTCTGCTTTTTCTCATTATTCTTACTGTAAAGTGGTTCTTCCATATGGTGTAAGGTAGTAATTAAATTTTCCTATTGAATAGGCAATTGGATATTGAAATGCTTAGTTTGTAATGGTTTGTTTGTTGTAGTTGTTTGGTTAGTTTAGTTTGTAATGGATATTGTAATGGTTAGTTTGTAGTAGTTGTTTGATTAGTTTGTATCATTTTGAAATCTTGAATGTGAATGAATTGACATGTTTTGTATGACAATCACATTCTCAATTAATTTGTGTATAGTTGTGCAGCTACTGGAGGTATAACCAAATAGCCTATTTGTAACTACTAAAGGTATTGACAAAAATGAACTAATATATTAGAAGCAACACATCATATTAAAAACTGCTCAAGATTGAGCTAAAAAGTGCAAACAGCAGCATATCATATTAAAATAGCTCAAAGTTGAGCTAAAAACGACATACATCAGTAAACAAGGTGTTCAAAAAAAGCCCAACATTGAACATAATAGTTCTACTATAGCAAACACCAAAGTCATTAACTGCTGCCTAAGAAAAAGTTTTTCAAAAAATAGTTACACAAATAGTTCAAAGTCATTAACCCTTATTACAGTAGAAATCATTTCTAAATGAACTACTTCTTAGAAGATCCAACTGATGAAGAAGACTTGGTTGCATCCACTTTGTTTCTCTTATTTTCTTTCATTTGTTGCAATTGTGTGCCGTGACTGCATCTTTTCCATTCCACTTTAGGCCACAAGGTTTAAAACCAATATCTATATTGATTGGTGAAGCACTCTGTAAATTTGTACCTCCATAAAGAACCCTCTCACTTGATGTACCAGGCTACAAAATTAGACAAAATTGTATGACAATGAACATTGAAAACTTGAATGAAAAAATTATTATCGGTAAATAATAAGACAGAGAACTACATTGTACACATGGGTTCCAGTTGTTGGATCAAAGTAAACACCAAAACCAGTAGTAGCAGCAAATGAGGTAGCATTGTATGGCATCTTGTTGGTTGGCAAAGGTGGTACTTGACTGGAAGAAGAATTTATTCCACTTTCAAATGGGGTCCCTCTTGCATTGGCTATTTTTCTTGCCAATCCTCTACCAGTCCCTCCTTGACCTGTAATATCCCGTATTTTCCTAGCCTAGATTAACTCTCAGTACATGAGTGATCCAATATTAAATTTTTGAAATACTCAGTATTTTTTAGTTAAGAGCTTCCAATGCATAGGTTCAATTAGCTTTCCAATGATATGAAATTCACCCAAATCCGATATCTGAGTGAAGAGTTAGAGCCATTTTTGTAAGACAGTGTACCACCTGGAATGTCAGCATGTCGCGGAGCTAAGCCAAATGGCAATGTCACTTTCTAGTGCTCCATTACAATATTGGCGCGTCGTTCCATAAGCTCAGTTCATAATTATTCTTTTCCCGTATTCCGACGCGATTCTACTGCATCACACTCAGTCCACAATTCATAATCAAAGGGGCACCACGATTCCACCGCATCGCGCCAGGCCCCCAGTTCCCAATTGTCATTTTCTAGTGACATGGAGCGATAGTGGCGCGTCGCGCCAGGTGCCCAAATTGGGTTTTTTAGTTACAAATTTTTAAGTCATACCAGGGGCATTTGAGCATTTTTCCACGGCCCTGATCAGCCAAATCACGAAATCTAGCCCTAAATAACCTATTGCCTCATTATTTTCTCACTTTCTCTCAAGATTAAAAACACTCTCTCAAGAGGCAAAAATCCTAGTTCAACAAATCAAGAACAATCCTAAGAGTTCCTCCAAAAACCTTCAAGAAAGAATCTTCTAAGGTATGCTAGGTGTTCATCTATGGGTTCCTTTCACCCATAGAGTCCACGAATCCATTTTCAAATTACAAGATTGTTGAATTATGAACTTCCAAGTTTTAATTGAATTGAATTCATGTTCATGTTATTGTGGGGTCTAGTCCATGATTAAATTACAAGCCTTCATGAAATAAATCATTATATGTGTTGATTTACATGATATTCATGATAAACCCTTCAATTTGCAAGTTGATTGTTATAACCATTTTTACCCTAAGTGTTTTTGATTTAGTAAAACAAGTATGCTTCTCATGTGTTTGATAAATTATCTATAAGAATGAAATAATGCCATTATAGCATGCTAACATGTAATCTCCATTCATGTTCAAGTTAATGCATTACAAGTGTTTGATGAAATGTCTCTATGAATAAATTATGGTGAAGTGAACATTGTTATGTTATTCAAGATTATGCTTTGCTTTACTTTTCATGCTATCGAGTCCTGGGGGTATTTAATACTCGATAATTTAGTTGTTTACCTAGATCCAGTGTCAATTACAGAACAGTGACAGTCATGGCATGTCAGTAGTACTCTCAGTCAGTTATAGAATCTAGTAGCATTCAGTCAGTTACAGAACTCAGGAAAACTCAGTAAACTTAGTATAGTCTAGTCTAGTTTAGTAGAATTAGTTCAGTGTCTTTCAATTGGAAGTAGAATTCAGCACCGAGCTAGCTTAGGGTTGGGGGCTTACCCGTTAGTTAGGGCTGGTTCCCTAGAAACAATCCCTAAGTTTCAGAACTACGTAGCCAGCGTAAGTTATGAGATGTCACCCGTTAGATAGGACTGACATACTCAGGGATCACCCGCTAGTTTAGGACTGACCTCAGGGGTCACCCTTTAGTTAGGACTAACTCCACAACATTTGTTAGTACCCGTGGAACAGTGCTTACACCTTTCCAATTGGGGTTACTGATTGGACCCCAACTCAGTTATATTATCATTTTTGGTGTATGCCGTATAGATGATTACCTCTCATATTTTTAATTTCAATTTTTAGTATAGAGCTCAGTTCAGTTCTACAGAATCAGGACTGTTAATCACAGTCAATCAGTTTTAGTAATTTAGTTATCAGTAACTTCAGATATTTGTTAATCAAATATCAGGACTCAGTACTCAGCTTCAGAAAAGCTCAGTTACAGTATATATCTATATATGTCCATAGTATTGCATACTCAATAATTTCAATAGTATTAGTTATCCGTGTACTCTTATATTTAGCTACTCTAGATCATTCAGTCAGTTACTGTTCAAACATATGAACCCTTGCATTCAGCCTTACCTCATCTTGCATACCAGTATATTTCACGTACTGACGCATACTTTTTCTTTGCGCTATGAAGTCTCATATCATAGGTTAGGATGCTCAGGTTCCTGACCACACATAGACAGATCCAGTCAGCAGTCGTAGCTTTAGTAGTGAGACCTCATTTATCGAGGATGTGTTTTATTTCAACATTATAGTAGTTTCAGAACTACATTAGTTGGAGTTAGATGGGGGCTTGTCCCATCAGCTCCACTTTCAGACAATCCAATTAGAGGCTTTTCAGACTAGATTAGTTCAGACAGTATTTCAGATTCAGATGTTTTATCAGATGTTGTTATTTATCAGTATTTCAGACTTTGAACCTTATGGCATTTCAACCTATTTTTCCACATTTTACAGTAATATTATTCAGTGCTCACAACTGATATCAATCATGGGTTAGCTTGTGGTCCTTCGTGGTCGTAAGCACCATGTAGTGTCCGGGGTACAGACTCGGGGAGTTACATGACCTCTACCAGTTCCTCTTTCACCTCCTCTATCAGCGCCACATTGACCCCTACCAGAACCACCTCCCCTATCAGCACCATATTAACCCCTACCAGAACTACCATCCCTACCATAACCACTTTTACCTCTACCATCAGTGCCTTGACCTCTACCAGCAGCACCTTGACCCCTACCAGCCATACTTGACACCTTTCTTTTAGGTGCTCTTGGCACAACAGCTATGTCAGCACAAATAGATCCTGATTGACTGGATTGTGTAGTTGCATATGTATAAAAGGTGAAGATTGACTGTGAATAAATTAGTACAATATTTTCAATAGTTTTTAATAATAATATTAAGCAGTAGAAGAATATTAAGGAAGCAAACCATATATAACTTACTCTTGTTATCTTACTTTAAGTGTAGGTATCTCTTATTATGGCACTGATGTCACTATAAATAGAACTTGATTGTGGTGGTGGTGGATTCCATGAGGCTGCAGGCTGAGTGCTAGGTTGAATACTATTTCTATTACTTCTCCCCATCCCATTCTTACATACAAACAAAAATATGAAAAGTTAAGAAATATCTTAACTTTACAAACTATTATGAAATTCATTTAAGGCTTACCATTTTGGCACACATAGTCTTGTAATGGCCAACTGCTTGCACCTTGAACAAGTGATCTTGATACCTTTTTTTGAAAGTGTACCCCACTTTTTATGCTCATCCTTGTTCTTTCTTCTGTTCTTGCCAGGTCTACTTGGCATCTTGCTTGGTTTTGGAGGCTCAATAGATGGGTTTATGGTTTCCGACCACATTCTCATATTGGTAATTGATTGAATGAAATGGTTATAAGACTTAAGAAAGGCTTCTTTCCTATACCAGTGCTCTATATGTTGATTAGTATCTTCATTCAAGTAATAATAAGAACAAATAGCATGAGGACAAGGAATACCTCTTCATATCCATAACCTACAATCACAATACTTCTTGTCCAAGTGAACAAAAAATGTGTAATCCCCATCCTCAATTTCAAAATCATTAACTCCATTCCATAGTACTCTACACCTATTTGAATATTCCTTGTTATCTCCTAAAATAGTCTTGCCATAGGTGCAATGTCTGAAATCCATGTTTCTGCAAATCTGATCATATCTACATGTATATTCATCATTTTATACCTGATATCCTCTAACATTGTGATTATGGACTTATGTCTAGCACCTAAGATCCAAGAATTAAAAGTCTCACACATGTTATTTTCTATAATATCACATTTGAAATATATTTTGAAATATGCCCTACACCAAGAAGAAGAAGGATTATCCAATATGTCCTCAGTTATTTCTTTCTTACCTAGCCTTGACATTGCTTACATTTTCTCTCTAAATTTTACTTCAAAGCTTGCTTTTGCACATCTATAAAACTGCTTCCTTCTCTCTTCTCCTCTCCAGCACACATGCCAATGGCTCCAAATATGTCTAGCATACATTCTTCTCTCAACATTTGCAAACAGATCCATCAAAACAGGAACAAGACCCTATAATAAGTATAAGTATTGTTAAAACAGGAATATTATTGGAAAATAAAGTCAAGTAATAAGAAAAATAATTAAGTAGTGGTACCTTTTGTTGTTCTGACATTATAGTAAATCCTTTAGAAATTCCTAAATTTAGATCAATAATTAGATACCTTATGAACCAGTCTCAGCTATGTTTTGTTTCAGTATCCACAATTGCCCATGCAATAGGATACATTTGGTTTTTGCCATTTTTCCCTACAGCAACCATCAACTCACCTTTACAAGCTCATTTGAGAAAGCATCCATCAAAACCAATAATTTTCCTACACCCATCTAACTATCCTTGCTTGAAGGCATGAAAGCACACATAGAAATAAACAAAGATGTTCTTCCATGGTTCAGTTTCTTTGTCAATTTTTATCCGACAAGAAGTTCCAGGATTTGTTATCTTGATCATATCTGCATAGTCACATAATATGGCAAATTCCAACTTCCAATCACCCATATTTTCCCTCATAACAATCTGTTTAGCCATATAACAAATAGTTTTACCTACATAAAGACCCAACACTTCTCTTACCAAATCCTGAATTTCTCAAATCCTAATGTATGGCTGAGAAACAATTCTGTCCTTGAACCTTCTAGCAACCAGATTTGAATCACACATCTTGTTCTTGTTTAGAGATATACACTTGTGAATAGGGTTATATTTCTTAACAGTAAAATCACCTGAATCCCTATCAGTAGAAGCATACAACAACCAGTTGCAATTAGCTGCAATGCACTTCACTCTTATTTTATGTTTTTTATTAGGTTTTAACTTCAACTGCCTTCTATACTCTAAAGTATTATCTGCAACAACTTTTCTAAACCATTTTGCACCCTCAAAAATCATTCCAAGCTCAAACACAGCAAACTCATAATTTTTATCATGCCTAATTTTCTTGTTTCTCCTTTTTCTAGGTAGATCTACTCCTTCATCAGTATTTACATCTATCTCTGCACTATCTTCACTCCAACAATTAGAACTATCAAGATATTCCTCATCTCCACTCAACTTTCCAGCATATTTAGTAGCTTTATTTTTACCAATATCCCCAAAGCCTTTATCTACTCAACCAGCAACTCCCACAGGTACTTCTTCAGTTTCAACAACCTTTTTTCATGCCTTTTGGTTTCTTTCTTTGTTGTTGGTTTTGTTGTTGGCTTTATTTTTCCTTCTTTCTCGTCTAAAAGCCCTCAACTTCCCATCAACATCTGAGCCATCTTTTGAAGGAATATCTCCAAGATTTGAATCATTACTCAAGTAATCTGATAACTCACTTTCTAACCTATTAACATCTTCTACATGGATACCTTCTACATCAGTCCCATCACCTCCTTGTACACCAAGATCTTCTAGGTTAACATCTTCTACATGAGCCTCCCTCTCTTTACCTCAGTTAACATTCTCTATCTCAACATCTTCTAGGTTAAAATCTTTTAGCTCAGCCTTCATTTCTTCCTCTACTCCAACAGATTCTCTCTATGTTAGCACAATCATCAACACCAATACTTTCTCTTTCTAGGTATGCACCCCCAATAACCTCAAGTGAAGGTAAAAAAACCAGTGGGACCATTAGGGCTAAGAATTGGTTCATCTAAAACATGAGAGACATAAAAATCAATAGAGTCCTCATGTTTTAAGTCTTTGACTAGTTCAAAGAGATGTCGGTCAATTTTAACCAAGTTGAACTCTTTAGTTACTGCATCTTGATAATAAAACCCCCTAACAGTTTCATACCCTAATTCTTTAGTATAAAATAACAATTCCAGTAGGGAAAAATGGTCCTTGTCAATGTACCTTAGTTCTGGCACACAATTGCAACATATGTAGGGACAACCGTATTGGAAAAGGTCCCTCCATGGTGAAAATTTGTGAAAATAATCTCTATTTGTTAGGTCACCTGCAACAATGGGTAAAAATTCAAAGTTAGTTAAACGGAATATACCCAAAGTACACACCAATAAGCTAAAAGCTACAACCTTTAATGCATGTTAAGAAAGTGATGGAATATTCCCAAAATCACAAGCCTAACAGTGAAATTTGAAAATCCTAAAAACTAAAATATGCTAAAAGTCAATAAATTTAACAAATATATATCATAATAATACTTACACGAGGAAGATATGAGGAAAACCCCAAATTTCTCCTTCGATTTGAGTGGAATTTTAATTAAATTAGGGTTATCGAAGAGAGAGTTAACATCGGGGAGAGACAAAGTGTTGTCCAAAATATTTCTTTTGTCCATTTAAATGTAATAAATATGTGGATTTATTTAATACACGTGGAGAGATTTAAGTGGAATAACTTTCCACATCAGCAACGTTTGGAGACACGCACATGGGACCTGATGAGAATAGGAAAAAAATGCTTAACTGGATCAAAATTCAGGGGGGGTTAGGGGCCTGATAGGTACAAGTTTTAGTTGATGGATCTAAGTGAATTTTTGAAATAAGTTTGAGGGTCTGTCAATGGCTTTAGCCATAATTTTTTGGAGTTGGAGTTGGAGTTGAAGTTATTGTTGTGTTTGGCCGTGATTATAAATTAGAGTTCTTTTTGAAATTTTGTGTGAGAAATAGGAGTGGGAAAAGTAAAAAAACAAGTAAAACTTGTTTTCACTTTTTCAAAAATAATTTTCATTAAAATAAAATAATTTTTATGGTCAAATACCACTATTTTTATTAAAGTAAAATAATTTTTTTTTTAAAAAAGTAAATAAATTTCATGACCAAACGCCTACTTGTGTTGCCACATCAGTAAATGCTTGGAAGTTGCTCCAACGTGTCGTAGTTCACATAAGCAGACCCACCCTAGACCTCCAGCTCATCCAAGGAGTTAGCACCATAAAACAAAAAGTAGCAGGACCATAGGCCTACAGCTATGCATATGATTAGCTCAATTATTACTTCATGTCGCTACTCACTAGTACAACCCTTCACCCTATGCTTATATACTATGAGGGTCCTGAGTCTGAAGTTTCATCAAAAAAATTTTAAATATGAATAGGTAAATATATGAAAAAATAAAAAAAAACTCAATATCTATTATATAGTTATATAAGTTCAATCACATATAAATAGTATAACTTTTTATAGAAGGAGGTTCAGAAGAAACCGTCGATCCTAGCTACCAGCTCAGTGCCCCATTAAAATATAATGGAGTTCATAATACTGAACACAAGTTTAACATTACGAGTTTAATTCCTGGTTACTGTTGTCTAAAACAGGGGTCCATTTCTGTTTGAAGTAATTAATGGTTGCAATTTGAATACAAACCCCCTAGTGGATTGTCGCTTTACTCTTTGTAGTTCTGCTTATCCAATTACATAATTGAGATAGAAGCCTTAGAACCAAAACATGTGAACTAACCTAACAACATTTAGTACTACTAACACATCACTTTGTTTTAACGGAATTATTTAATCAATCGGTCAGTTAAAATGGATTATTACTCTATTTTATAAATTGCTACAAAGAGTTACTCCTACTAGTTATTGATTAATTGTAGATCAAGTTAACTTGATATCATGTATAATACAAACTACTTTTTACATATGTTGGTTTAGGAGTAGCAACACTCGAAAAGGTGGTCTGAAAAGATAAACAAACGCCACACTGCAAAAATGTATTTATAGGACTTGAAAAGGCCATGTCCTTCCTCCCCCCGTTAAATTTTAGCTTTTGTCTCATGAAAGGCGTCGTTTTCTTAAGGCAAAGGTTACCTTTGTTTAGGTCATTCTTTTAAAAAACGGTGTCTTAGATTGAAAAATACGGTCTATGATCGTTAACCAAACATACCAATGCACAAAACAAGCTCCTCTGCGTCATTTGGAATGTAATTTTGTGGTGAAATTGTGTATCCTCCCTCTGAATGTCTGATAACTTTGAGCTTTGCTAGTATATAGGAGTATTTATTTGGCATTTTCTATATATGCATGTGGGACTTCCCAGTTCCCAGTCCCATCCATATTAGCCAAAAAATTGTTCTTATTTTGTAAAGAGAGAAAAAGGAATGTATGTTCCTTGAAGGGATAGGGTTAATATGTCCCTACGACCTTATAGGAGACGGACAATGTGTCCTCCAAAGTCAAAAAGAGGTCCTTCATTTAGGAATATTTGGCATGAAAATAGAAAGACATTTTTGTTTACTTTTTGGGACACCTTCAAATTAACTATCATGTGAGTCATTTTGTGTTCACCCATATAAATTTTTTAAAAAAGTTAGATGTTTTGCCAGCTACTTACTACTTTATTTATTATTTATTTGAGAAACTTGAAATGATGGCTTCATAATTGAGAAATTGCATATATTTTTTTTTTTGTACATTGTGGTGTTGTTTTATCAACTGGGGTCGTTATTTTTAAAAATCTCACTGTCTAATAATTCTCGTGATTTAATAGTATAAGCTGTGAGATGGTAGATAGTGTGTACTTATCCAAACAGTTGTAAGAACCACCTTCTTTTTAATTTGAATAGATATAGTACTATATATTTTATTAATCAGTTAAAAGTCCCCAATACGTATTTTAATTGATGACATCCATAGTTATAAGCTATCACAAGGTCTGACTAATTCCTTGCCAAACAAGTTACGCCAATCCACAACTTACATTTGTTAATTTGTTAACTAACAACTTGATTAATCTATGGAGAATCACAACGAGCATCAAAAATTAATATTTCCTAAAAATAATTCAAATATAATTTTGTATTCCTAAAGAACCAAAACTTGTTTCTTTTGCCAATTTTTTATTATAAAATTATAAAAATATAACTATATTTTTTCTATAATACTAAATTTTTATTTATCAAATAGCAATCTGTACAATATATGGTTCCAAATAAGAAAAGTGGTCCAATTAATGCCCAACTGGAGAATTGTAGGAGGAATAGAGGCATGTGATATGATGAGGTTACCAGTCACTCCAACTAATTTTAACTTATTGTATTATAATTATTAGATACTTATATAAAGGGAGATTTGGGGTATGGGACCAAAGTGTTTTTTTATACATATATTCATAACAATCTAAGTAATGAGAAGTCTTAAGAATTTTTAAAAAGGAATTATTATTGGAATATTGATGCGTCATATATCATGTGCCTTATTGATTTAGTTAATTAATACACTTCATTTGAATAATGAACATATTAAAATACTTGAAGTCGTAAAGGGGATCGATTGTGGTTTGTTAATGGGAAGAGTATGCTCCCATTTCCAGTACATGTTGGTATCCAGGGAGGCATTATACTGTGTGATGTGAAAAGAGTATTAGTAAATTTGTACACCGTCCTTGCGTAAGTAACAACATAAGTTTAAAAATAATACATTTTAATTAAGTGATGAAACAATTAATAATTATAACAAATTTGTAAATATTCAAGAACAGAGTTAAAAGTGCACATTTAAGTTAATTAAAGGTTAACTTGTTCTTAATCAAATGCTTTTTCTGTTCACCTTTGCTTGTTCACTTTGAACTTTGTATGCCTCTTAAACAAGTAAAAGAATATACTATTATATTGCTAGCAAATTAATTAGAATTGGGATGCTTTTTTACAAGCGGTAAGATCAACTGTTTATAGGTTACAGTAAATGAGTCTAAAGTCTAAACTGATAAAAATGCTCTATTTAAACCCTCTAGTATTAGGACCAATGATATTGAAACAGTATTCTTTCTGGAGATCAAATTGCCACAGTGTGCGTCCTGACACCAGCCTTACCTGACACTTTTCTTCCCCTGTCCCTTTCTTCTTCCCATATAATTTAAGGGGAGAAGAGATCGTTGAGCAACGTTAATCTGAATCGTCCTCTGTGACAATTATCCCTAGATATTGTGGTTCGAGTAACTATATCTCTTGAACATCCACGGGTTCGTAAATCTGCTCGAAGATCCTTAATTCACTCTGTCACGTGTCCTCTGAAGGATTCTATATTCAATACAAATGCTAAGGATAAAACATGAGAAAAGTTTATTGTCTTTTCTTGATATGTTAAAAGTGACAACTAAAAAAATGAAAATCTATTTCTGAAATGATCACGAAGACATGAACAAAAATAAAAATAATTAAAGGGAGATTGTATAAACTAAAATTAAAATTTATCGATAATTGGGACACCAAATGAACTGTTAACCCATTATATTGGAAACATTGATTAATAAATAGTGTAAAATGAATTTACAAATCATTAAACTGCAACATAAATAATTAAAATATATGAGTTTTTCATTAATGAATTAGCAAATTTTCTGAACTTTAAAGGACGAGAGCACGTGTTGAGTGGATTAGATTTCACGTGGGAGGGGGAAACTAAAAGTGCATGTGATATATAGTTGGAAAGACCCCAGAACTCTGAACCTTTTCAGTTTTCAGCTCATCATTTTTTATTTTTTTTTAAAATTATCTAATCTCTAACAAAAACATACTAGTACAATTTAAATACAGCACAAATGAAAATGAATACTTTTTTCTTTTTGACAGCTAAATCAGGTTGGTCATGACTCCATTGGATTATCTTATAAACTGCTTTTTTTTCCTCACAGTAGAAGAAAAAAGAATATTCAAAAGAAAGAAAATAAAAAGAATGAGTTATATGCTGATATCATAAATGTAATCATTCGTTTGCTTGATTATTTGGTCATCAATTATAGGGACTTAATATATAGCAAATAATTCCTCATGTATTATTATTGTCTGGTATATAATTTCTAATTTATCATTGTTAGAATGAGTTTGTGTGGTTACATAATTAGTATCAATCATAAACTAGTCAATTATTTTCTAAAATGCTTTCCCCTATGTTAATTTGTTATTATGATGCACCTAGTATTTGTAGCAAATGCAAAACTGTGAATTCATTTATATGTATACACACACTTAGAAAACATCAATATTAATCTAAGTTCGGTAAAGTTTAATAACTTTAATTTAAGCTTTATATTTGTCAGAAGAAATTCATTCATATAGATTACTACTTCAGAACTCAAAAATTTAAAAGGTTAAAAAAAACTTCAAGACAATAAATTTCAAAACCTGGCTCCGCAACTATTATAATCGTCATCAACTTATTATTTAGAGCATGTATATTAGTGATGCGAAAGTAAAAAGTCATTAGATATGTGAAAAAGAAAACAGGTCGAATAGAATGATAAATGATAGCTAATAATTAATATACTGCGTTTGTGACTTAGGATTGTTATAACTTTGTGCTATTGTGTTGAAAAATTGATTAAATATAATTTTTGTCATATTTTGAGGTTAAATTTATCCGCATTGTCATATTTTGGGGTTAAATCTACACTTATTGTTAAGAAACTTTTCACCTATAACCTTCCATGAATAGAAAAACTCAAATCAATGATAAATGCTCCAAGTAAAAACAAAACATACAACCTAATCTAACCTGCTCCATCCGATCAGATCCACAAATAAGATGCAAATAAATATACCACACTATCAGTTCTATTGGTCGAATTTTTCCAACGAACAAATATACTTTTTCTTCAAAATGCAGCGTAATAAGTTGTTTACAAATGAACAAAAAATATAATTGAATGGAATAACGTAGAAGTATGAAACTAGGAAAAATTTCTAGTAAAAACACTCTACTCCAGTTTTGGTTATGTTCACATTTAAAAATTTGATATGCAACTTTATATACATTTAGATTCTAGAATCATTGAATTAATTTTCTGAGCAAATGACTTGGAGAAATTTTTGTGTAGATCTAAATCGTGTATATAAACATAAGAATAAAGAGATGCATCATTGTCTGTGTCTCCAATGATGCAATCTATTGTTCATAGACTATGCACTGATAAATATCCAGTGGTCCAATTTCATTAGAAAAAGTTGACCAACCAAACTGAGGAAGAGATATAGTTATTCGTGTCTTTTATTGTGATTCGGAATGATTAAATTAATGTGTGTGTTATTTTTAAATAATGGGGCATTTGATGTTGATTTAGATTTTTTTGTTAAAGAAATGTTACACATGAAAACTTTCTTAACAGCGGAGATAGATTTAATCTCAAAATATGACAATGAATATATTCAATCAATTTTTTAAAATATAAGGGTAAATATGACTCTTTCCCCTATAATAAAGCCTTCTCATATAATTAATTCAGATGTAAAGTTCTAAATTAGTTGATTTAGTCGAATTCAATAGTTTTTACTTTAATTTCATATATGTATAAAAAAAAAAGATCAAATAAGTATGTTGATTGAAATCTAGTAAATCAAAAAAGTTGTGATTACATAAAATTCATATCTTGAATCTGCTTGGGACAACATACCATTCCCATTCTCATGTAAGAATTGGGATGATGTGTAGCCAATTACTTGGAACATTACTAATCTTATATATAAGATCTCGACTCAAAAAAAAAAAATTATTTCTTTATCAATATTTTCTTGTTTTACGCATGCTAAACAAGTGAGTGTGCAATATAGAATAATGTACATTTGGAAGGACATGTATAATAGAAGAGTAAAGTCAAACTTAAAATTTCGGAGACATTGTCATTTGTCAAAGACATAAAGCTGTATGGTACTTCTAAGAGGATTCAATACTTTTGACTGCAACAAATGTTCACACCTTCATTCAAAGGATTGAATTTAGCTTATTAGTATAATTTTGTTCGATTATATAGGTTATTACTTATATATATGTGTGTTATATACTCAAGATTTAATATATAAAGTTATTAATTGTTGTAACATGATAGTGTAAAAGTTATTTATATTGTCTAAATATGAAAATAGTGATTTGAAATATCAAGTGAAATACCGAGGGCCAACACATCCAAAAGTACTCAAATTCAGAAAACTTTTTTTTCAACCAATTTGTAGTAAAAATAATAATTAAGACGACCAACCTTTTCTAATTTGTTCAGGTGATTAAGGAAGTAAATTAACAAACAGGTTAAGGGAAAAGCACTTTTCTTGATTAGAATGGGGAGACCACAATCATTCAACATAAAAAGGTTAAAACTGAAAACTGATTGTGACATTTCTCCTAGAGTAAAGATTTTGATAGAGCCAAGGCAATTATTAAAAAGATATGTTTTTCAATCCCAATCCTAACAGATTCTTTACAAATTAACCCTAGATTTAGCTATTTAAGTTGTACCCTTTGTTAAGATATGACGTCTGGGCCGCCATTTCATTCCTAACCAATGACAATGAGAGATTTTAATCCAGTACTCTGATATACACAATTTAAGATATGGCAAGGATGTAAATATGGATATTGTTAATATAACTGGCTAATATGGATGTAATTACATGAAGTTGACAATGTTGATAAAATGAGTACAATTTAAATTTTACTTTTAATGTAAGAACAATTGATACAATTTATGTCAGTATTGATCGATACTTGTGATTTGATGCACAAATTATCAGAAAGTCAATTACTTGAAAAAGATAGAGCTCTAATTAAATCCCTCACCTGTGATAAGTAACTTTCTGCTTTATGCAGATTTCTTAAAACATGATCAGTGGAAAATAATAAAATATCACAGCTAAAATGAACTTTCTCTTTTGTACATAAATGTGGCATTAAAACAAAACTAATGTTAGTTTGTCTTTTATACCTCTGACTGCAACTTTTCTATATAGAAATATCAAAAAAAAATATAAAAGTCAAAATTTATCCCCATAGTAAAGGAAAATTTTAAAATAAGACCCCATGATTATAAAATACATCCAAATTGATACCATCCCCTGTTTTCTCCAATTTTTTTGTTTGTACAAATCTGAAAAATCATACACAAGTAGGATTGAAATATCGTACAGTTATACATAATTTATACACAGTTTATATACACAGTAATCACATGCATCTCAATTAGTACAAACTACATTCCATACACATACCACATTTTAATATCCTTAAAACTAATTTATACAGAATTTATACACATTTCATAGGTTGATTTAAGTTATTTATTCCTTCAATTCATTAGTATGAATGTTTTGTGCCTGAAATTTGCCTCTATTGTTTATTTTGAAATATGGATATGTTTTTGTTTGTTTATTTTAAGAAACACATAAGGATGCTAACAGAAGTCTATTTTCTGTGTGTTTCAGCTAATATCCGGTACATGAATTATTCGTTCTCCATGATTTAGAAGTTAAACCATGTCTGTTTCAAGCCTTAAAAGATGAAGTCTAAAATCTGAAAATTTAATTTCACAAACTCTAGAGTTTAATAAGTACCAACCTAAGGCCTATAAATTACAATAGTATTTCTTTTATGTGTTAATTTATGAAGGCAAAACTTCACATATAAACACCTTAGATTCCTCCTAACTAACTTTATGGTCTAAGTTTCACTAATAAATTCTATAGACATTAGTTAGTGACCAAATGTATTTAGGGCTCATTTATACAATATAATTAACATTAATTTAAAAGAAAAGGAAGAATAATTAATGCTCATTATTATCTCCAACTTTTCTCAATATTATCCTTTTATATAACACAAAATGCTAATGATTCTTCTTCTATAATTGACCCCTTTTTTTTGTACAAACTTATACAAACCAATTATAATTCATACAATTAAATTTTAACTATATATATATATATATATATATACACAAAAAAAAAATTGTATATATAGACACATTTGAATTTAATAATTATGTATAATGTATAATATATACATATGCATATCAACAATACATTATACGAAAGTATAATATTATATATGTACAATTAAACAAATAAAAAATATACATATGAGACAAACACATTCGTATAACATATACATATGCATATTAACTATGTATTGAATAAACATATGCATATGTATATCAATGCTATATTGTATAAACGTATAATATTATACATATATAATGATTGAACATTTGTATATTAGGGTCCTAACGCGATGATATTCATTCTAATATGTGATACACAGTGTATAAAAATCAACGTATGTATACAAAAATAATTATATTTAATATGCATATGTATGTACATATATACAGATATGCATATGTATATATACACATATAGAAAATATGTATACACATATTTATAATATATATGAAACAACATATACATATGTATATGTGTAAGAACACAGAACAAACTTGTATACATGTATAATTATATAAAAATCTACATATATACATGAAAAACATACATCCAATACATTCATATGTATATAAAAATATATAAATGAAAAAATATAGTGGCTAAGTAACAAAAAATTGGTTACTTGAAGACCTAATTAGCACTGCAAATAGATGAAATTTGAATAAAATTAGAGGCTAATGTAGAGAGTACTTTTAAAAAAAAAGGAAAAAAATCTATATATCCATAAAAAAGTAAAAATTATCGTAAAAATCTTCAAACAAAAATCTTTAAATCATATCTCCGTGGAAGTTTAGGGATGACAAATTGCTCCAAGTAATCTTCAATGAAAAACACAGCATATGTGTAAGTGAAACACAAAAAATCAGGAGATTTGGGAGAAAAACTTGGGAGAAAAATATTCTTTAATATATGTTGAATATGCGTGAATTACCTACTGTTGTTAAACCCTCCAATCATCTAAAAGAGAGAAAAAAATTAATTATGAGAGAGAAAGTATTATTTGGTATATACATTACAAATTGTAATTGTATATAGGGGCCCAAAAAAATAGTTTTATAACAAACTAGTAAGCATGAATGATAATTTTTTAAAATGTTAATCATGCCATGTAATTATGAAATTATTTTTCTATAATGTGTAATTTTTCCATTTATGAATCAAACTTTAGTATTGGTGTTTTCTTAATCTCTACAACATTAATTAGGTCACTGGACTTCATCTTGTGTATTTTGGGTTGGGCCTCTTGGGTTGGGCCTCTTATCTAGGCTCAACCCAAGCACTTCTGTCCAATAGAATTCAGAGTTTGTCTATTGCTACAGGATATCAACAGGAGAAGGCGATGGGCCTGAATCCCAAATCTATTTAGGGAAAATTATAGTTAAATTTTGTTTACATAAAATATATCTCCAATTTAAAAAAAATAAGGGATTCATTATCAAATATGGCCATTCGGCTGTTGTGGTTACAGAAACTAGCTAATTCAGTACTAAAAACATGACGAAATTGACGGACAATACGTGCTGCTTCATAAACCAAGCTGAAAATGACTTCTCTCACGTGATCTTTTTGGTGTCTGTCACATGATGTATACTTCATCTCCAAAATTATTCCACCACATCAAGTTTCTCGCTTCCAATAGTGAAGCATACAAATTTAATAACACCACAATTGAAATATATTACTCCCTTCATTCTATTTTATATGTCGTCATTTGATTGGACACAAAATTTATTAAATAAATGATGAATTTATAGTTTACCAAATCACCCCTCTTAAAGTCACTTTAATATTTATTTTTAAGTTGTCTTTTTGTATTAAGTGAGACCCAGTAAAGATAAAATGGAGATGATGCCATTAATAATTATCAAATAAGGAAAAATGACATTCTTTTTTTTGAGACGAATGAAAAAGAATAAAGACTCATAAAGTGGGCCGAAGGGAGTAGTTGATAAAACTGCTTTTAAGTAGTTACTAGAGAAAGAAATTAGAATGAAAAGTACGATAAAACATAGAAAGAAGGTGAGGAAACTGACAAAGGAAATATAGATAAGAGATAATCAGAGGCAAACATCAACATCCAGAATACCCTACTACATACCACTACTCTGCTACTTATAACAACTATTAGTCATAGTTCCAAATTAGTTAGCAAGCCTAGTGTTCGGTATTATAATCCTTTTGCCTCTTTTCAACTTATCTAGCGAGAATTTTCATCAACAAATTTAAAATATGAATAAGTAAATATATGAAATCTTGAAAATTCATCAACAAATTTAAAATATGAATAAGTAAATATATGAAATCTTGAAAAGAACTCAATATCTTTTAAATAATTATATAAAATAAATTCAATTATATATAAATAATAATATAACTTTTCATAGTAAGAGGTTCGGAAGAATTCCATTGACCCTATCAAACTCAGTGCCCCATTAAAATATAATGGAGTTCATAATACTGTGTGGGGTTTAACATTACGAGTTTAATTCCTGGTTACTGTTGTCTAAAACAGGTCCATTTCTGTACTACTGTTTTGGAACATCCAAAATTATGTCAATTCAAGAACATGGCATGGACATCAATTTTACACAAAGTGTTTGAAGTAATTAATGGTTGCAATTTGAATACAAACCCCCTAGTGGATTGTCGCTTTACTCTTTGTAGTTCTGCTTATCCAATTACATAATTGAGATAGAAGCCTTAGAACCAAAACATGTGAACTAACCTAACAAAATTTAGTACTACTAACACATCACTTTCCTTTGTTTTAACGGAATTATTTAACCAATCAGTTAAAATGGATTATTACTCTATTTTATAAATTGCTACAAAGAGTTATTAGTTATTGATTACTTGTAGATCGATTTAACTTGATATCATGTATGATACAAACTATCATTTACATATGTTGTTTTAGGAATTGTAGATCAATTTAACTTGAGATCATGTATAATACAAACTACTGTTTACATATGTTGGTGTCTTAAGGCAAAGGTTACACTTGTTTTAAAAAAACATTGTCTTAGATTGAAAAGTATGGCCTACGATCAACAACCAAACATATCAATAGCGTAGATAAAAAATTTCGACTATAGTTAAAGTTCTAAAATACTGTAGTGTGTTTTAATAAACTATACAATTTATGGATGCACAAAACAAACTCCTCTGCCTCATTTGGAATGTAACTTTAATTTGTGGTGAAATTGTGTTTTCTCCCTCTAAATCTCTGGTAACTTTGAGCTTAATTTGCTAGTATATAGGAGGATTTATTTTGCATTTTCTATATATGCATGTGGGACGTTCCAGTCCCATCCCATATTAGCAAAATATTGTTCTTATTTGAGTTCGGAGCCAAAAGGAACACTTTTTCAAGTTTAGCAGTCAAACCAGACAATTGTTTTTTTTTTTTTTTATGTATCAAAACGGGCAGTTTGCCCAAAACTGAGCAAACTATTGTTATCCTCCTACATTTACGTTTTATATTTTAATAATGACAAACTGATGAGTGAACCTTTGCAGGATATTGGAGATTGCTAATGATGGAAGGAGATCTCGCACAAAGGATATTGAATATCTCTAATAATGGGAGGATATCCCGCACAAAGGCAAGGAATATCCCCCCAAAGAAGACAGCGCTAAATATGGAGTTACATCAACTGAAGAGCTCGATGGACAAGGCAATCAAAGGATGATTGAATGTACCCCTCGACAAGATCAAAGGAAGTAAGATCACACCCTCTACATGGACATATCTGATATGAACATGTATGGCTATGAGAAAGAAAAATCGCACCAAGTATGGACATATCTGATATGGACATACCATAAGGTGTAAACTCCCTCAATCAAGGAATCAACCCAAATCCTTGATTGAGAAGAAATCCGTTGGGTTTCCTTATGAGGCAAAGAAGCAAATGCGGCAGAAAATTATAAATACCAAGACGAAGAACAGAAGACACCACACAACTTCGAAAAGAATCTCAAAGTGTCCCAATCTTAGTCTCACAAAGTTTTGTATTTCTTGGTTTATAATAGTTATACAAAGAATAAGACTGATTCAACAAACTCCCTCAATCAAGGAATCAATCCAAATCCTTGATTGAGAAGAAAGCCTCTGGGTTTCCTTAAGAGGAAAAGAAGCAAATGCGACAGAAGACTATAAATACCAAGATAAAGGACATAAGACACCGCGCAACTTCAAGAAAGAATCTCAAAGTGTCTCAATCTTAGCCTCACAAAGCTTTGTACTTCTTAGTTTATAATAGTTATACAAAGAATATGACCGAGTCAACTTTGTAATACAAACAGAAGTTGTGTCACAAGATCTTAAGAACAAAATAAGTCTTTGAAACTTGTTTATCATCATTGTACTCAAAGCCTGACTTTGAAAGATCTAAGAAAACTTTGAAACCCAAGGGGACTGGAAGTAGGCACCACATTGGTGTTTCGAACTAGGATAAATCTTCGTGTCTTTTCTTTAAAGTTTATTATTTACTTGTCTATTTATTTAAATCTAATATGTTTTGTGAAGTGGACTGATTTGCAGGCTAGTCGACTGTGAAGACTCAATAGCCGACTCACAGAAATTTTTAATTCACCCATCTTCTTGAATTTCAATTGATATTAAAGCAGGTCTCACCAACAGTGTTTCTTAACCGCACATGAGAAAAGATCCAATGGTAAAATATTAAATTTTCGGTGCTCTTCTTCGAGATGGTCATTCCTCCACAAGACCGCCATACTTCAACAGACAACACTACTTTTATTGGAAGAATAGATTTGGAATCTTCATCCAATCAAATGAATTCCAAGCATGAGTTGCCATCAAGAAGGAACCAAAGCCAATTACATAAGAACCAAAGCCAATTACATGACTCTAGGAGAAGAAGAAGAACAAAAACAAAGAAACGAGCACTACTGATATAGAAAACCTTGATCACCAAAGAATAACAAGAGGTAATCCAAACTAATGCACAAGCTATAAGTTTACTTCTTTGTGCAGTTAGTGGTAAAGAATGCAATAAGATATCAACCAGCGAGACCGCAAAAAAGATGTGGGATAAATTGGAAGTAACTTATGAAGGAATTACTAAAGTCAAAAAGTCAAAGATTGTTTTCCTAGTCAATGAATAAGAGCTATTCAAAATGGAAGATAATGAAACATTAAAACAATATTTGCTAGATTTAGCAAAATTGTATGTGAGCTAAAATCTCTAGGGATGATCTATCCACATAACCAGCAAGTCTAGAAGCTGGTTAAAAGCCTTCTGAAAGCATGGGAAACTAGAGCTACTATTCTGAAAGACAAAGACCTTCACAACATTACATGTGACGAGTTACGAGGTAATCTTATTGCATATTAACAAAATTACATCAATAGGTAGAACAAGGAAGAAAAAAAGAAACCAGTAGCTTTCAATGTTGTACCAACTGAAGAAGAGGATCTTCTGGAAGAGGCCAATAACAAATGAATGACTCTCATAAATCGAGGAGTAAGGTAAATTATGAAATAGAGATAACAAAGATCCCAAGGAGTCAGAAACAAGATTTCACCAGAAATAATGAATGTTGTTATCAGAGTGGAAGGTCAGGTCACTTTACACAAAACTTTCCAGAATTAAAAAGAATATCGTTCAGAAAGAATAAAAATTATGGAGACTGGAGCGATGAAGTTGAAACTGAAGAAGAAACAGAAGCTGCAACATGTGCTTCTTGAATCTAATTTAGATATGATAACTGACGAGCTTCAAAAGTTTATAGATGAATATAATAAACTCTCTCAAGATAAGAAAAATTGGGAAACTCAACTTAATCAAAAACTCAAAGAGGAACAAAGAAACTGTCAAGTTGAAATTGAAGCATGTCAAATTAAAATTGATTACTTTAAGAAAATTTTGATGATGTAAAAATGCAATTGAATAGCAATAAGAAATCACCAAGTTATAGTTTCGTGAGATCAAATTCTTTTAAAACTAACTCAAGTTACTCATCGAGTTCATTTAAATTAGCCAAGAGCTTTTTCGCCTCTCAAGGACCTATCTGTTATACTTGTGGACAAAAAGGGCACAAATCTTACAACTATAGGTAAACTCTTAAAGGTGTGTAGGATTGGAGGCCTAAAGGATTCACATCTAACCTACATGGACCCAAGACCACTTGGGTACCTAAACAAAATTGATTTTCTTATTTTGCAGGAACATATCCGCAAAAGCTATAAAAATAAAATGTGGGTCATTGATAGCGGATGTTCCAGACATATGATCGAAAAAAAAGAAAACTTTTGTGCTCTAAAGAAAATAGAAGGGGGATTAGTTATATTTGGTGATAATGCTAAAGGCAGCATAAAAAAAATAGGCTTAGTAAAGCTCAACTCCTCATATGAACTTATTAAAGTATATCTCATAGATGGCTTTAAATATAACTTGCTCAGCATCAGTCAACTATGTAACACTGGATTTGGAGTCTCTTTTAAAGCTAAAAGTTATTCCACCAAACATGATAAAAGAGATCTCTCTTATCGGTGAATGTGTTGATAGTATTTATGTCTTAAATAGTCCTAATTTTTCTACCTTAACCTACCTCACTGTGTAAACCAATGACTCTTGGTTGTGACACAAAAAACTTGGGCATATTAGTATATATATCATTGAGAAACTGTCCAGACTAGAACTGGTGAAAGGTTTGCTAAAACTCAAGTTTGAAAGGAATTATATCAGTGATGCCTGCCAATTGGGTAAACAGACACGGACATCATTCAAAGTCAAGGATATTATCTCCACTACTAAACCCATTCTAACAATCCATATGGATCCATTTGGTCCCACCAAGAATGCAAGTATTGGGGAAAAAAGCTATGTTTTTGTTATTATTGATAATTATTCTTGTTTCACTTAGGTAATGTTTATTGCTCATAAACATGAGGCTTTCATAAACTTTGAGAGCTTTTGTAGAAAAGTACAGAGAGAATTTGGGCACCTCATTACTTATGTTCATAGTGATCATAGAGGAGAATTTAAAAATAAAGCTTTTGAGGAATACTGTGCTCAGAACGAATACTCTTAGAACTTCTTATCTCCTCGGCCTCCTCAATAAAATTGGATGGTGGAGCGAAATCATCACTCTCCAGGAAATTGCTAGGACCATTCTGATAGAACATAATCTTTTAGATCACTTTTGGGTAGAGGTAATAAGCATAATATGTCACATCATCAATAGATACCTTATTAGACCTATTCTAAAGAAGATGCCCTGTGAGCTGTGGAGAGGAAAGTAGCTAAATATCAGCTACTTTCATCCTTTTGGGAGAAAATGCTTTATCCATAATAATGGTAAGAATAACTTTAAAAAATTCAATCCACGAAGTGATGAAGGTATTTTTCTTGGATACTATCTCACTAGTCGCGTTTACAGGGTTTACAATAAAAGAATGTTATGCATTGAAGAATCTATGCATATTGTATTTGATGAAACTAATATCCCTCCTATAAACTTAAGTATTGATGAAGAGTAGGTAAGTGATCCACAATTTAGAGCCAATGCTAGCACAACTCCTGAACCAACTCAAGATGAGTTGACTATATCCACTCTAGAGTCGACTCCTACAGTAGAAATAGTCAAACCAAGTGTTCCAAGAGAATGGAAGGACAATTCTAGCTATCCAAATGATTTCATCATAGAAAATCCAAGTGATAGATGCAAATAAAAGTCTCACTGAGAAAGCAAGCGTCAGTTGTCCTCGTATCTCAAATTGAACCAAAGAAGATTGATGGGGCCCTTAAAGATGAATCATGGGTTGGGGATATTAAAGAAGAACTAGACCAATTCAAATGAAGTCAAGTGTGAACTCTAGTTCAAGGACCCAAGAACTCCTCAGTGATTGAAACTAGATGGGTTTACAGAAACAAATTGAATGAGGAAGGTAAGGTCATAAAAAATAAGGCCAGAATTGTAGCTCAAGGCTACTCCCAACAAAAAGATATTGATTATGATGAATCCTTTACTCCTGTAGCAAGGTTAAATCAATTCATATTTTGTTAGCTTTTACCTCCTACAAATATTTTAAGTTGTATCAAATAGATGTCAAAAGTGTCTTCTTAAATAGATTCATTCACGAAGAAATTTTTGTAAAACAACACCCCCTATTTTGAAAATTCATCTTATCCAAATTAGGTTTTTAAATTGTCAAAAACACTCTACGATCTCAAACAAGCTCTAAAGGCTTGGTATGAGAGATTGAGTACTTTCTTACTAAATAACAATTTTCAAAGAGGTAAAATTGATACAACTCTGTTCATATAGAAGCTTGATTCAAATCTTCCTATTGTGCAAATTTACATTGATGATATCATTTTTGGTAGTCCTAACATCTCTTTGTGTGAGAATTTTATAAATCTGATGAAAGGAGAATTTGAAATGAGCCTCATGGGAAAGCTCACATTCTTCTTTGGATTACAAATCAAACAAACTCCCAATGGTACCTTCATCAATCAAGCTAAGTACACAAAGCTACTTATCAAAAAGTTGAAATAATGAAAAGCCTATGGAACTCCGATGAGTCCATCCACAAGTATTGGTTTAGACTCATCTGGAAAAGATGTTGATAAAGATGTACAAGGAAATAATTGGATCACTACTTTATTTGACCACCAGTCGACCAAACATCATGTTCAATGTATGTAAGTGTGTCAGGTTCCAGTCGACTCCCAAAGAGTCTTATCTAACTACTATCAAAAGAATCATTTGATATCTCATAAGAACTCAAGACACTGGACTATGGTATCCTTGCTCTTCCTATTTCAATTTAATTGGATATTCAAACGCTGACTTTGTAGGTGATAAAAGTGATAGAAAAAATACTAGTGGGACACGTCAAATCTTTGGTGATGCCCTAATTTTATGGCACATCAATAAGCAAACTTCAATTGTTCTTTCAACATCTGATGCCAAATACATAGTCGTTGGAAGTTGTGGTACTCAAATCTTATGGATTATGCATCAACTACTTGATTTTAATGTCTTTTGAATCTGTTCTCATAATGTGTGATAACATCATTTCTATTAGTTTGTCTAAATATACTGTGCATCTTTCTAGGGCTAATACATTGATATTAAGCATCATTTTATTCAAGATCATGTCACAAATGAGGACTTTTCTTTAACGTTTGTTGACTCCGAAAATTAACTTACAAATATTTTTACGAAACCCTTGTTAGAAGAAAGATTTTGTTATCTTAGAAAAAGACTTAGAATTCTCAGTATTAATGACCTATGAGTTTTATTTTTGGAAAAAAAATCATTTTACTTGTTTTGAATTTCTTTTTATTTTTTTTACCAAAAAATTGGTTTTCAAAAGGGGGTCATCATTATTTTCACCATTTTTCACGCCATCTCTACCGCTTCTGCACCCCTTTACCTTTCCAAAATCCCCCTTCTCCCATCTTTTCACTTCCATCAGTCAAATTTTACTTCACCCTGCTTCGTCTTCTCCCAATTTCCCTTTTTTCCAATAGTCGCCTTCATCCCTCCTCTCTCCTTTGATTCTCTTACCCATCCTCTCTTTTTTCTCTCTACCCATTTAAAATATAACTCCAATCTTCTCCCATGACCAGAACTCGCTCTATGGACAGTGTTTTAAAACCCCTTCCTCAAACTCTCTTCGATAGTCCTATTTTTCTATCTGGGTCCTCTAACGAATCCTCATCAGATTCTCAACAGTCAACTCTCATCAAAAGATGTTGTCCTGCTCCCAACCCAACCTCCTCTTCCAAGAAACCTCGTACAACCTCTCTAAAATCCTTCCCTCTCGAGGACATGCACAAGTTCTGGATATGCTCTCAAAAAGACAAATTCTATGCCTTCAAAAACTACTCCATTGTACGTGGTCGCATAATCAATCTGTGTCAGTTAAAAAACACGTTCTGTAGTATCAGTCACTTCTTTAAGTTTCAAGATTTTTTCCTGGTCTTCTATCTCTGTGGATTTGTGGTTTATAAGGATCCCGTCCGTATGTTTATGCAAATCTATCTCTGTGGATTTGTGGTTTATAAGGAATCGTCCTGAACGATTTTCTGTTCGATAAGGTTTTTGATACCAAATTCTCTGGTGTGATTTCTTTTATTAATAGTACCTGGCCTGAAGATTTTTAGGTAAGTTTTAAAGAAGTAAAATGTATCCTGTCTGACCCAGATACTGCATTGTCTAATTTTGGTCCATTGTCCTTGTGTTGCAAGTATCACATCATGGCCCACATAATCGCTACCTCACTGATTCAAAGGAAGGGATCCCTCAACAACATTATTACCTGTTGTGATGTATTTATTTTGTATTGACTGGTTAAGAAACACAAAATCAATTGGGTAACTTGGATCCGTGAGTTTGCTGGAGAGTGCAGCGGATGTTCATGCCTTCACCAATTTATCATATGGCCCGGTGGAAGTCGTTGCCACTTATGATTCCAAAACTTTTGCTAGTATAGGCTACGTTTTGGTTGATAATGAGTAGTGCAAAAAGGATTCGCTCGGGCAAAATCTAAACTCCCCAAGGTAAGAAAGTTTTTTTCTAACCCCATGATTACTATGTTGAAGGAACTAGAGGAAATCAAAGATCAATTTAAAGCTGTTGAGGAAGGTGTCATACTACTGTAGGAGTCAACTTCCAAACTTCTAAACCTTGGGAAAAGCACCAGCACAGACATAGGCGTGGTCCGATTGGCTCTCGACGGGTTCAAACAAGAGGGCATCAAGTTGTTTACTCAAGTGTTCACTCGCGTGGACTCCCTCAAGTCCCAAGTCCACTCCTCCAATGATGATCTTGCTATTTCCGTTCAAAACTTCTATTCTTTCTTCTTCAAAAACGTTAAAAAGTCATATGACAAAGTCTTCCATAATATGCACAATATCCTAACACAATTTCTGGCTAAGCGGTGACTGATGACTTTTTATTCAAAAGGGGTTCCTGTCCCTTATTTTTGTTGGGTTGTAAGATGATTCTTAACACACTATCTGCCATACTTTTTGTTTTTACCTATTACTTGAAAATTAATTAGATTAATTCTCTGTTGTATGTCTATTGTTCTTTTATTGCTTTATGATTTTTTTACTATGCCAAAAGGGGGAGAAAGACAAGAACATCAGAAGTGCTTACAAGTCAAAGGGAGCATGTCAACTATTAATGGATAGGACTAAACTGATACTGAAGAAATAGAAGAACATCGGAAGTGTTTACAAGTCAGGGGGAGCAAGCTGACTACTGTGACAGACATGTAAGTCAACTGATGTTTAATGCTTGTTTGTCATTATCAAAAAGTGAGAGATTTTTAGCCTCCTATATTTACATTTTATGTTTTAATAATGACAAACTAATGAAGGGACCTTTGCAGGATATTGGAGGACGCTAATAATGTAACGAAGTCTCGCATAAAGGATATTGAAGATCTCTAATAATTGGAGGATACCTCACACAAAGGCAATGAATATCTCCTCAAATAAGACAACGCTTAATATGGAGTCACATCAACTGAAGATCTCGATAGATAATGTAATCAAAGAATTATTGAACTTACCCCTCGGCAAGATCAAAGAAAGGAAGATCACACCCTCTACATGGACATGTATGACTTTGAGAAAGGAAAATCATACCAAGTATGGACACATCTGATATGGACATACCATAAGGTGAAAACGCCCATAATCACAAAAATAACTCAAATCCTTGATTGACAAGAAATTCCATGAATTTTCTTATGAGGAAAAGAAGAAAATACAGCAGAAGACTATAAAGACCAAGACGAAGAACAGAAGACACCACACAACTTTAAGAAAGAATCTTAAAGTGTCTCAATCTTAGTGTCACAAAGCTTTGTACTTCTTAGTTTACAATACGTATATAAAGAATAGGACCGAGTCAACTTTATAATACAAACTGAAGCTGTGTCACAAGATCTAAAGAAGAAAATAAGTCTTCAAAACTTTTTTATAATCATAGTACTCGAAGCCCGACTTTGAAAGATCTAAGAAAACTTTGAAACCCAAGGAGACTGGAAGTAGACACCACACTGGTGTTTCGAACTACGATAAATCTTCGTGTCTTTCCTTTAAAGTTGATTATTTACTTGTCTATTTATTTCAATCTAATCTATGTTGTGAAGTGCATTGATTTGCAGGCAAGTCGACTATGAAGACTCAATAGTCGACTCACAAAACTTTTCAATTCACCCTCCATCTTGAATTTCAACTTCAACTAACACAGTTAGTGAACGTTTGAGGAGGAAAAAAATGTTAATAAGTTTTTTCTTAGAAATGGGCAAACTAAATTTTCATAAATCGTTTTTTAAATAGTTTGTCCATTAGTGAGCAAACTACTTTTATTTGGATAAAGAGAGATTCAACCAATAACTGATTAAACATCACACTGTTAATATTCTAGAACTTTTTGTCACTTCAATTTTTGTAAAATGGTACAACATTTTTACGTATAAAATATGTGTTGTTGTCCATATTTGAGGTTTTAACATTTTCACATAACGACAAGGGTGAAAATATGCACATAGTCATCACTATCGAAGGACGAAAATATTCTTGTGAGAAATGAAGAAATTATCATATGCCAAGTTCACATACCAGAAAACTTTGTGATATTCGTGGCATTGACCCATAGTTCAAAGTATTACAAGAGAACTTACTCGGGTATATTCTCTCCATTGGGTAGGGAGACATCTTGTCCACCTTTTCCATTCAATTTAATTGTAAATATTTAATGTCAAAAAAAATTCTAGAGCTAACAATACTAAATGTCGTAAAGATTATATGAATATTGCTCCAGGTCATATGGCACAAAGATGTGATTTATGTAGAAAAATCGGTCATAAGAGGACTCGTTTTTCCCGCCGGCCTCAGTAATTTTTTATATATATATTAATCTTGTATAATGATGTTTTTTTATTTTATTATTAAATAAATATTTTTTTTGCAGTATGATTGATTCATCTTAAGAGAATATTGTTTGATATTCTTACAAGCATTCTTATTTGCAGCTTATTGTTTGAAAAAACTATATAACGTACACATAGTATTATAGTACTTTTCATGAAATTTTTGAATATTAAAATTTTAATCCAAAAATTAAATTAGTATACTCTAATTTAGCCTTAAAATTTAGGCAAATTGACTCACGAAAAATAAGAGGATCAATTAAAAAAGAATAGAGAAAGTAAGTAATTAAGGTATACTTTTATGGATTCACATGAATGGGATAAAATGGAGTGAACAACAACAAATATATTATAAGCGAAAAAGTTGTACCATTTCTCAAAAATTGAAGTAAAAAATGTTCAGAAATATTAACTGTGTGAGGTATAACTAGTTATTAGTTGAATCTCTCAGTGTAAGAATCATAGTTTGCATAAATAAAAGTAGTCTGCCACAAATGGGCAGTCTATTAAAAAAATATTTTGAAAATACAGTTTGCTCATTTTTGGACAAATCCTATTAACATTTTTGTCCTCCCCAAATATTCACAGATGGTGTTAGTTGTAGTTTGTTCATTTTTGGACAAACTGTCTCTTTTAATACATAAAAAAGGAATTGTGCATTTTGATTCCTAAACTTGAAAAAAATATCCTTTTAGCTTCAGACTCTTCTTAGTTTGTAAGGTGAGAAAAAGGGATGTATGTTCCTTGAAGTGATAGGGTTAATATGTCCCTGCGACCTTACAGGAGGCGGACAACGTGTTCTCCAAAGTCAAAAATATATCTTTCATTTAGGTATTTTTGGCATGAAAATAAAAAGACATTTTTTTCTACTTTTGGGACACCTTCAAATTAACTATCATGTAAGTCATTCTGTGTTTATCCATGTAATAGATGTTTTGCAGCTACTTACTACTTTATTTATTATTTATTATTTATTTGTGAAACTTGAGTTGATAGCTTCATAATTGAGTAATTGCAATTCTTTCGCACATTGTGTTGTTGTTTTATCAACTGGGGTCGTTATTTTTTAAAAATTTCACTGTCTATATAATTCTCTAGATTTAATAGTGTAAGCTTTGGATAGTAGATAGTGTGTACTTATCCAAACAGTTGTAAGAACCAACTTCTTTTCAATTTTAATATATGGTACCATATATTTTAGTAAGCAGTTAAAAGTCCCCCATACGTATTTTAATTAAAACTAACATCCATAGCTCTCACAATGTTTGACTAATTCCTTGCCAAACAAGTAAGATCAATCCACAACTTACATTTGTTAATATGCTAACTAACAAGTTGATTGTTCTACGCTACTGTGTTAGAGTAGAAGACGATCGAAAATCGAAAGAAACAATCTACTCAAACCCTAATTCGTTTGAGAGAACAAAGAGAAGAAAGAGAAGCTTTTGATTTCTGGAAATATCTGTCCAAAACTATTCAATGTAATGGGTCTACGTATATATATACATGATACAGTTGGTCCGGGTCGGATGATTTACAAGTAAAAATAAGAAAGGCCCAACTGATGTAATTGATGAGTAGCCCATTTTAGCTAACATACGTCAGTCCAAGACTAAAAAGGAAAAATGTATATACATGCAACTATATGTAACTATGTAATTTCAACACCCCCCCCCCCCTCAAGCTGGAGGGTGTGTGCACACCAAGCTTGGCAATAATAGCAGGATGAGCTAGTCCAGGAAGAGGTTTGGTGAAGACATCTGCTAACTGATTAGTAGAACAGACATGGTGCAGGGATATAATGTTAGCACGAACACAATCACGAACATAATGGCAGTCAATATCTATATGCTTCGTACGCTCATGAAAAAATAGGAATTCGGGCTATGTGAAGAGCTGCTTGACTGTTACAATAAACAGGAACAGGAAGATAAATACAACTACCAAAATCAGATAATAAGCGTATCAACCAAGAAACCTCAGCCACAACTTTTCGTAATGCTCTATATTCAGCCTCAGCTGATGATAAAGACATAGTAGGTTGCTTCTTGCACTTCCAAGAAATAGGAGAGCCACCCAGAGTGACAAAAAAAATAGTCATTGAACGTCTAGAAATAGCACAAGCAGCCTAGTAAGAATCTGAGTAAGCCAGTAAGTTGAGATCATAGTTTCTATTAAAAAAAAGCCCAACATCAGAGGCATTAAGCAAATAGCGCAACACATGAATGCCAGCCAGAAGATAAGGGACCTGGGGAGCCTGTAAAAACTGACTCAAATGCTAAACAACATAAGATATGTCAGGGCGAGTATGTTGTAGAAAATTCAACTTTCCAACAAGTCTACGATAAGTAGAAGGGTCAGTAAGGGGAGCTCCCATATCAGTAGTGAGCTTTAAAGAAGTATCCAGAGGAGTAGAAATTGGAGAGTAATTATCACAATGAAATTCTGACAATAGGTCAGATGTGAACTTCTTCTGGGTCATGAGATAACCCTGAGGATGAGAGGTTATCTCTAAGCCCAAGAAGTAGTCAACCAGACCAAGATCCTTGATCTTGAATTGAGTATCAAGAAAATGTTTCAAAGAGTCCAATTCAGCCACATTGTCCCCAGCAAGGAGGATATCATCAACATAAATAACCAGTATAGTAAGGGAACCATCAGCACACTTTGAAAATAGTGAGTAATCATTCTTACTGGATGAATAACCCCGCAAATATAAAGCATAAGACAACTTAGCAAACCATTATCGAGATGCCTGTTTTAGACCATAAAGAGACTTCTTCAACTTGCAAACAATAGGAGTAGTAGTAGGGACAGATGAAGTAACAGACAAACCAAGAGGTGGTTTCATGTAAACCTCCTCATCCAAATCACCATGCAAAATTGCATTGTTAATATCAAACTGATACACAGTTCAATTTTTTGTCACAGCAATAGAAAGAAGAACTTTGATAGTGGTGAATTTGACCACCGAAGAGAAAGTTTCATGATAGTCAATACCCTCTTTTTGAGTGTCCCCTCGAATAACCAGTTAAGCTTTATACCTTTCAATTGAACCATCAGATTTATGTTTGATTTTATAGACCTACTTGTAAGAAATAGGTTTTTTGCGAGCAAGTAAAGGGGCAAGATCCCAAGTATTATTGGCTTCAAGAGCTTGGAATTCCTGAACCATGGCATCTTGCCAAACAGGGTGACAAACTGCCTGCTGAAAATTCTGAGGTTCGTGTGTTGGAAGTGCATCAGGGACATCCTTGGATACAGAATTGCAGACATAGTTAGAGAAATAAGAAGGAGTAGATGAGACCCTAGAGGACTTCCTAGGAAGAGAAGGAGCAGGTGGAGCAGATATAGAGGGATCAACATGAGTACTGTGTTGAACAGGTATAGAGTAAATAGGAGGAGGGATGTTTAGATCAAGGAATAAGAAGTAGAAAGTGATGTATATGGGGAATAAGGGAAAAAATGTTCATGGAAAATGACATCTCTAGAATAGAAAATGGAGTGATCAGAAAGATTGAGTAGTTTGTAAGCCTTTTTACCACAGGGATATCCAAGAAAGACATCTTAAAGATCTAGGTTTGAATTTATCTTTGCCAAGAGAAGAGGAATGAGCATAACAAAAATAACCAAATGATTTAAGATGGGCATATGAAGGAGGAGTATGATGAAGTTTTTCAAAAGAAGAGATATTGTGGAGAACTGAAGAAGGAAGCCGGTTGATTAGGTAAGTAGCTGTGAGTACACACTCACCCCAATATTTGGTTGGGAGGTTGGATTAGAAAAGTAATGCTCTAGAAGTTTCAAGGAGGTGTTTGTGTTTTCTCTCTACAATATCATTTTGTTGAGGTGTGTGAGGAATGGTAGTTTGATGAAGAATGCCATTTTCAGCAAAAAAGGAAGCAGCTTCTGGACTGCTGCCTAACTCATAGGCATTATCAGATCTATAGGACTGAACAGAAGTATGAAAGTGTACTTTGACCATATTCACAAAAGCTTTGAGGATAGATAATGAATTTCCTTTAGATAATAGTAAATGGGTCCAAGTGGCCCTTGTAAAATCATCAACTAATGTAAGAAAATATTAGAAACCATTATATGTTTGAGTGTGGTAGGGACCCCAAATATCAATGTGAACTAATTGAAAAGGGGTTGTGGTGTGGATGGTACTATGGGGAGAAGTAGGTCTATATTGTCTTGACTTGGGACAAACATCACAAATGAAGTTATGAGTAACAAAAAGTTTTGAGTGCAAAAAAGGAATGCTTTTCATTCTATGATAAGGTATGTGTCCTAATCTTTGATGCCAAAACAAATCCACTTCATTATCAAATTGAGATGAATTACAAGAACTGACAGTACTATTATTAGAAAAAGCAGGTAAATCAATGTGTGAAGCAACAATAGAGATAGGACTTGAATCAGGTGCAGATGGTTCAGCAGAAAAGTAATATAATCTATTTGAGGCTCTATCAATTTCCAGTGGCCTCTTCGGAGAAGGGCCCTGTAAATAACAAGCAGAAATGAAGAACATTATTGAGCAGCTTAACTGTTTAAAAAGTTGATGTATTGAAATAAGGTTGAATTGAAAAGATGGGACCAAAATGACATTATGTAAAGTGATATCATGTCTTAGATGTATTGAGCCAATAGATATCACTGTAACTTTGTATCCATTTGGAAATGTAATTAAGAGAGGTATGGGCAAAGGTTTTAAGTCATGTAAGAGGAATTTATGAGGAGTCATGTGGTTAGAAGCTCCTGAGTTAAGGATCCAAGGATGTTTTCCTAAATCTACAGAACTACTTACATGAAAACCTTCAGAACTTGAAACAGTGCCATTTGACAAACCTGTAAAATTTGCAAAACCAGATGGTTCACTTACAGCAGACTGTCCAAAAACCATGGGAGAGATATGTGCTTGTTGAAACATAATCATGAGATGCTCATACTATTTTTACTGAACCCATGTGATGACATCTCTTGTGAAGATAAGATAGAACTGCTAGTACTGTTCGAAGGACTCTGAATAGGAGAATTCATCATTTGTAAATAAGAAGCAGCTGGTTTCTTGTTCTTAGTGAACTTGAAATCAGCAGGAAACTCACAAAGTTGATAATATGATTCAATTGTATGTCCAGGGTTTTTGCAATACTTGCAAGACACAGTCTGGTTTTTGTTTAAGTGAAAAGAGACCCTTTGGTTATAAGGTTTGTTGTTAGATGAATTAGAATTCATGGAAGCTTAAAAACCAACTGAATCACTGGAGAAACTAGGAAGACTAGTTTGAGTTTCTTTTTGACTCTCATCCTATTGTAGAAGTCCATACACTTTACTGATAGATGGCAATGGGGCCATCATCAAAGTGTTGCTTCTTACAGTATTGAAATTCTCATTCAGACCACTGAGAAACTGAAATAATTGTTGATCTTGGATGAATTTGCTCAATGCTCCACATGTACATTCAGGTCCAACATATGCAGCATTGAGCTCATCCCATAAACTTCTCATCTTAGTAAAGTAGGCAGAAATGCTAGAAGAACCTTGAACTGTGGAGTTTATCTCTTTTTGAATGTGAATATATCTAGACCCATTTGACAGCCCGAACCTATCATTTATATCTTTCCACACTTCTCTAGCACTAGGAAGACACATCACACTGATTGTTATATCTCTGGAAAGGGAATTTATGATCCACGCCTTAACTATGTGGTCACATCTTTCGTAAAATTGAAAGTAAGGACTGTTAGGTTCAGGTCTAGGAAATCTACCATCTACCATCCCTAAATTATTCTTAGCAGCTAAAGAGGTGATTATGCTATTTCTCCATACAGCAAATCCAGTGCCATTAAAAACTATGGGAACGAGTTGAGAATTAGGGTTCTCAGAAGGATGAATATAAAAGGGATGTGATGCATCGAGGGTAAATTCATCGAAACTATTCGTATTACGAGTGGCCGAAGTAGCATTATTGTTCTCTTGTTGAGTAGTCGTCATACTAAAACAGTTTAACCAATTACACGGAATATTTGAACACCAAATCTCAAATCAAATAATTCTGAACAGTCAGACAACCAAAAATCACTCGATCGAACAAAGTAGAGTTTATATGGAAGGATTTTACCGGCCTTCTTCTTATACCTGAAGAAGGTAAGGTCTTGTGCAACTGAAAATAGCGTCAAAACCCGCTCAGTTTCCATAGTATGCAAAACTCCACATGAGGGTACTCCAAAACCAAATCAGCCACAAAAACTTGGAAAATCTCAGAAAGCTCCCATAAAAACTCAAAAAGCTCCACACGAGCTGAATCAGCTTCCATAAAAAAAACTCGAAAGACTCCACACAAGGGTAATATCGATCAAAAGCCCTTCCATAGATCTACCAGAAACCTGTCTCTGATACCATGTTAGAGTAGAAGACGATTGAAAATCGAAAGAAACAATCTACTCAAACCCTAATTCGTTTGAGAGAACAAAGAGAAGAAAGAGAAATTTTTTTGATTTTTGGAAATATTTGTCCAAAACTATTCAATGTAATGGGTCTACATATAAATATTCATGATACAGTTGGGTCGGTTCAAATGATTTACAGGTAAAAATAAGAAAGGCCCAACTGATGTAATTGATGAGTAGCCCATTTCAGCTAACATACGTCAGTCCAAGACTAAAAAGGAAAAATGTATATACATGCAACTATATGTAACTATATAATTCCAACATATAGCTATTTACATTCTCTACAGGATTCGCAAGCTATTATACAGTGGAAAATATATTCAGTGCGCACAAAATGCTCATTCGAAGGATAGAGACTGTGACAAAGATTGTAATGGCTGCAGGTTATCTCGTTGTTTCACAAAAAACTTGATTATTCTATAGAGAATCACAATGAACATTAAAAAGTAATATTTCATAAAAAAAAAAAATCAAATATCATTTTATCTTCCTAATAACCAATTAAAGCTTGATTCTTTAGCCAAGTTTTTGTTATCGAATTATAAAAATATGACTATTAATTACTACAGTAAGTTTTTATTTGTCAAATAACACTTATATAAGATTCCAAATTAAAAGAAGTGGTCCAATTAATGTCCAACTAGAGAATTGTAGGAGGAATAGAGGCATGTGATATAATGAGGTTACCCGTCACTTCAACTAATTTTAACTTATTGTATTATAATTATTATTAGATACTTATATAATGGGAGAAGGGGAGCCTTGGAGTAACTGATAAAGTTACGGTCATGTGACCAGAAGGTCACGAGTTCAAGCCTTGGAAACAACCTCTGGCAGAAATGCAAGGTAAGGTTGTGTACAATACACTCTTGTGGTGGGGCCCTTCCCCAGACACCGCGCATAACGATAGCTTTAGTGCACCGGACTGCCCTTTTATTTTTTCATATATAATGGGAGATTTGGTGGGGTAGGGACCAAGGTATTTTTTCATACAATATATTATATATATACATAACAATCTAAGTAATGAGAAGTCTTAAGAAATTTAAAAAAGGCATTATTTTGGGAATAATATTGATACGTCATATATCGTGTACCTTATTAATTTAGTCAATTAATACACTTCGTTTGAATAATGAACACATTAAAATACTTGAAGTCGTATAGGAGATTGTGGTTTGTTAATGGGAAGTGTATGTTCCCAATTCCAGTACATGTTGGTATGCTGGGAGACATTATACTTGTGATATGAATAGAGTATTAGTAAATTTGTACTCCTCCTCATAAGTAACAAGCTTAAAAATGTACTAAAAATAACAGTACATTTTAATTAAGTGATGGAACAATTAATAAGTATGATAAATTTGTAAATTCACGAACAAAGTTAAAAGTGCAACATTTTAATTAATTAAGGGTTAAATTATTTTTAATCAAATGCTCTTTGTGTTTATTTTTACTTGTTCATTTGGGACTTTGCATGCTTCTTGTTGGGTTCATAGTATATGAAAGAAGTGTGAATGAAAAAATGGAGAATAAAATGATGGAGGGGAAAGAGACACTAAAATGGAAAGTGTACTCCCAAATTAGAAAGTTTACTCTTTCTCCCACATTGGTGGAAGAAGAGAACTTGAAAGTGTTTATAATTAAGAACACTTACTCCATATGACAAGTGAGGCAAGAAATAATAGATGCCTCGCGCCGCCATCGTCGTCGCTCGCTTGGCTCGGCTTTGGCTTCGGATTTGGATTTGGCAAATGATCGATCGATGAAATCTATCTTTTTGGACAAATTTTAATTGAATTTTGAAGAATGACAAGGAAAAATGCAGTAAAAAATTTTCTGCAGTTTCGGACCTCCATTTATATATACATGTAGTAACAGTTGCACTGTTTCAACTGAACTAATGCATTGTTTTTGAACTAGTGCTTCAGAAATGATACATTGTTCTGAACTGAGGCTACAGAAGGTTGCAATGGTTCGAAATGATGCTTCAGAAGGATGTAATTCTTTAATGAAGTGATACACTGATTCATGAAATGAGATGACTGTTCAGGAAAAGGTACAATCTTTGATGAACAAACATGAACTTACAGCAAAGGTGTAACCTTTGGAGTAAACCATTGCCTCTTTTCAGAAGAGGCATGTTGTGGCTATTTAAACCTGGTTTCTTCCACAGGTTTAGTATGAAAATTTTAGAATAAAAACTCTCTTCTTTTCTTTACAAATATTCTGTGTGATCAATCAAAACGTTCTGTGCGTTCGAAGAATCCGCCTATTTGAGGTACCGCTACAGTCGGATTGAAGGCCATTTTATCCTGGGAGTAAGATTCCATAACCTTGGGTACAGTGAGGGAAATTATTCCTTAAGGTAAGTCCGTGAATTCGGACGACTTGGCCTTATTCATTTCTGTTTCATCGACTTTCTGAAAGAATAAAATACACCTCTTGGAAAGGTCATTTTAATCTTGTGTTGAGGGTATTTGATATACTTCATTGTGTTCTTGTTTATACTTGAACTCAAGTTGAAGTTGGTGTTGTTATATACAGATTTTGTGTACCCGAAGTACAAACGATAAACAATCTTAAGGAATAATTTTACAGAGTTTGTATAACTTGTTTTCGGAGATAAAAGCTTTAAGCTTTCTACTCCGCTTGAATTTAAATAGTGATTAGAAGACATAAAATGTTCATCACAATTTAAAGTTCACTCGGTTGACGATTTGAAGTTATGAAAACTTCATAGTTAATTAGAAACAAGAAGAAAAATTGAAAAGTTATTTAACTTTATAAGTAGTATTCTGAAAATACTAAATTTTTCTGTCTTGTGTTGACAGGAAAGATGACTAACGAAAGTCAAATGATGGATACGACAACGTCTGTGGGGGAAACTAATATTGCCACATCAAGTCGCACAAATGCTCCACCAATAATTGTACCGGCGGAGAAGCCCAGAAAATTTTCGGACATTGAATTCAAGCGGTGGCAGAAAAAGATGTTCTTTTACCTCACCACTTTATGTCTTCAATGGTTCACTAGCAAAGACGCTCCTGAGGTACCCGAGGGAACCTCAGACAAAGACCGCTTCGTTATTGTAGAAGCTTGGAAACATTCGGACTTCCTTTGCAGGAATTATATTCTGAGTGGTCTCCAAGATGACCTCTACAATGTTTATAGTGGAACCAAGACATCAAAGGAACTGTGGGGGCCACTAGAACAAAAATATAAGATGGAGGATGCGGTAATTGAGAAATTCCTTGTTGCATAGTTCCTGGACTTTAAAATGATAGATAGCAAATTTGTTGTCTCTCAAGTACAGGAGTTGCAAGTCATCATACATTATCTCTTAGCAGAAGGTATAATTGTGAATGATGTTTTCTAAGTAGCAACGATAGTTGAGAAGCTAACAACTTTGTGGAAAGACTTCAAAAACTACTTAAAGCATAAATACAAGGAGATAACTATTGACTATCTTATTGTCCGACTTTGTATTGAAGAGGATAATAAAGCTACCGAAAGAAGGTCAAGGGGAATTCTACAATTAATGGAGTATATATTGTAGAAGATAACTAAAACAATTCCAATAAAAGGAAGAAAGCTGAACAAGAAAGCAATCAACCCAAGAAAAAGTTCAAGGGAAAATGCTTCAACTATGGCAAGATTGGCCATAAGTCCACAGATTGTCGTGCCCCAAAGAAAGGCAAAATAAGGATCAAGTAAATATGATTGAATCCAATAAAGAATGCGATGATCTGTGTGCTATGTTCTCAGAATACAACTTGACGGGGAATCCTCGCGAATGGTGGATGGATTCTAGTGCCACCTACCATGTATGTGCCAACAAGGAGTTGTTTTCGTCATTTGCTCCGGCTCAAGCAGAAGAAATGATCTACATGGATAACTCCGCTACTGCTAAGGTGGAGGGAATAGAAAAAATTTGCTTAAAGATGACTTCCGGCAAGGTCTTGACACTGAACAATGTGTTATATGTTTCAGAGTTACGTAGGAACATAATTTTTATTTCACTTCTAGATAAGAATGAATTCAAATGTGTAACCATTTCTGGAAAAATTGTAATTAGCAAAGGATAAATGTATCTAGGAAAAGGCTATCTGATCGAAGACCTTTATAAGATGAATATAATGACTGTTGAAATAAATAAAAGTTTGAATTCTTCTTATTTGCTTGAGTTTTATGATTTATGGCATAAACGTTTAGGCCATGTTAATTACAAAACGTTATGAAAACTGATAAACTTAGAAGTTTTGCCAAACTTTGAGTGCAATAAATCAAAGTGTCAAACGTGTCTGGAATCGAAGTATGCAAAGCATCCTTATAAGCCCGTTGAAAGGAATTCCAATCCCTTGGACTTAATGCACACTGCCATTTGTGATATGAAGTCAACACCATCACATGATTGGAAAAAGTATTTCATAACTTTTATTCACGATTGCACTAGATATTGTTATGTCTACCTGCTAAATAGTAAGGATGAAGCAATAGATGCATTTATGCAATATAAAACTGAAGTTGAAAATCAGTTAGACAAAATGATCAAAATGATAAGAAGTGATAGGAGAGGAAAATATAAATCTCTCTTTGCGCAAATATGTGTAGAGAATGGAATAATCCATCAAACTACGACCCCATATTCACCTCAATCTAATGAAATTATGGAAATAAAAAATCAAACTTTGAAGGAAATGATGAATGCCTTATAAGTTCTGGTTTACCGCAAAACTTTGGGGGGGGGGGGGGGGGGGGGCTATCCTACGGCCAACCATATACTCAATAGAATTCACCATAGTAAGACACAATCAATTCCTTATGAAAAGTGGAAAGGAAGAAAATCTAACTTGAAATATTTCAAAGTGTGAGGGTGTCTAGCGAAGGTGCAAGTTCCTATACCTAAAAGGGTTAAGATAAAACCTAAAACGGTGGACTGTGTGTTCATAGGATATGCTAAAAGTAGTAAAGCATGTCAATTTTTGGTTTATAAATCCGAACATCCGGATATTAATGAAAATATGATAATTGAATCAGACAATGCTGAATTCTTTGAAAACATTTACCCGTATAAAATTAGATATAAACAGTCTAGTGGAGGATCTAAACGACCTTGAGATGAACCAAGTGAGAATGTATATAATGAAGAAAATCCAAGACATAGTACACATCAAAGAACATCAACTTCGCTTGGATCAGATTTTGTAACATTTCTCTTAGAAAATGAGCCTCAAACATTTAAAGAAGCGATGTCGTCGTCAGACTCATCCTTTTGGAAAACGGCCATCAATAGTGAGATAGATTAAATCTTAAGCAACCATACATGGGAATTGGTTGACCTTCCTCCCGAAAATAAACTGTTAGGTTCTAAATGGATCTTCAAAAGAAAAATGAAAGCGGATAGTACTATTGACAAATACAAGGCAAGACTTGTAGTAAAAGGATTCAAACAGAAGGAAGGCCTTGATTACTTTGATATATACTCACCAGTAACAAGGATAACCTTGATTCGAATGTTAATTGCCTTGGCGGCGGTATATGATCTTCAAATCCATCAAATGGATGTGAAGACCCTTTTCCTAAATAGAGATTTGGAGGAAGAAATATCCATGGAACAACCTGAGGGTTTTGTGGTTCCAAGAAAAGAAAATAAGGTGTGTAAACTTGTTAAGTTACTTTATGGACTAAAACAAGCACCTAAGCAATGGCATGCCAAGTTTGACCAAACCATGTTAGAAAATGGATTCAAGATAAATGAATGTGACAAATGTGTATATATTAAAGACACAGCAACTCACCAAGTCATTGTTTGTTTATATGTGGATGATATGTTGGTCATCGGTAGAGATATTTGTGACATAAATGTAACCAAACGAATGCTCGAGAGCAAGTTTGATATGAAAGACCTTGGAGTCGCAGATGTGATCTTAGGTATAAGAATCCATCGAACACCACAAGGGTTGGCATTGTAATATTCTCATTATATCAAAAAAGTACTTGACAAGTTCAAGGATATGGAATTCGGTATTGCCAAGACTCTATTGGATATGAACTGTGTACTTCGAAAGAATGAAGGTGAAAGTGACTCACAATTGGAGTACACAAGAGTATTGGGATGTTTAATGTATATAATAAACTGTCCACGACTAGACATAGCATGTGCAATTAGTAAATTGAGTCGGTACACAAATAATCCTAACAAAACTCATCAGATGGTAATGAAAAGAGTTTTGGGGTATCTTAAATACACTAAAAACTATGCTGTGCATTATAATAACTATCCTGTGGTACTTGAAGGATATAGTGATGCAAGTTGGATCACCGGATCGAACAAACTAAAATCCATAAGTGGATATGTATTTACTATTGGTGGAGGAGCAATTTCTTAGAAATCATCCAAACAGACTTGTATCGGTCGCTCTATAATGGAATCTGAATTTATCGCATTAGATAAAGCAGGTGAAGAAGCAGAATGACTCCAGAATTTCTTGGAAGATATTCCGTATTGGCCCAAGCCAGTGGCAGCAGTATGTATACACTGTGATAGCCAAGCGGCAATAGGTAAGGCAGGGAGCATGATGTACAATGGTAACTCTCATCATATACGATGGAGATATAATACCGTTAGGAAACTTCTCTCTAGTGGAATTATCACTATTGAATATGTAAAGTCAAAGGATAATGTGTCGGATCCACTTATAAAATGCCTATCGAGAGAAGGAATGGAAAGAACATCCAAGGGAAAGGGTTTAAGGCCTAGGATGAGTTAGCATGGCGGTAACTCTACCTAGCAGACTGGACATCCCAAGAGCTAGGTTCAAGGAGATCAAACAAAGTTGTCTCTTATAGGTTTAACATTGTCAATTACCCAACCCATTCTCATGATATAGACAATGTATAGTAAACTAGGATAAGACTTAAGGTGAAAAGTCTTTTAATGATTATCTAAATTTGGCAGATTTGACCAAATAGTTTAATATACAAGATTGAACATTTAGAAATCACCTATGCGAGGGTGAAGTGGAAGATGCTTAAAAGAGAATGTTTGTAAAGGCATATTCTCTAAGCTCTCATGAAATCGGGATGTGTTCATGGCTGAAAAGAACAAAATGATGAGAACCATAAACGTTAAAAATACTGGTTGTGTGACATGTATTGTCAAGAAATATATTAAAGCTCGACGGTTCAAAGATATCAAATATACCAATTGAATGAGTGCATCCGATGCATGTTCACTACGAAAAGTTCAAAGGGAAACCCACTTATCCAGATGCAATTAGTCTTTGCTTGATGATCACATACTTGTCCGTAAAAATTTTACGAAAAATAGTCATTCCCCATTCATGTGGGGGATTGATGGGTTCATAGTATATGAAAGAAGTATGAATGAAAAAATAGAGAATAAAATGGTGAAGGGGAAGGAGACACTAAAATGGAAAGTGTACTCCCAAGTTAGAAAGTTTACTCTTTCTCCCACATTGGAGGAAGAAGAGAACTCGAAAGTGTTTATAATCAAGAATACTTACTCCATATGGCAAGTGAGGCAAGAAATAATAGATGTCGCGCGCCATCGTCGTCGTCGCTCGCTTGGCTCGGCTTCGGCTTCGGATTTGGATTTGGATTTGACAAATGATCGATTGATGAGATCTATCTTTTTGGAAAAACTTTATTTGAATTTCAAAGACTACCAAGGAAAAATGCAGTAAAAAAATTTCTGCAGTTTTGGACCTCCATTTATATATACATGCAGTAACAGTTGCACTGTTTCAACTGAACTGATGCATTATTTTTGAACTAGTTCTTCAGAAATGATACATTGTTCTGAACTGAGGCTATAGAAGGTTGCAATGGTTCGAAATGATGCTTTAGAAGGATGTAATTCTTCAATGAAGTGACACACTGATTCATGAAATGAGATAACTATTCAAGAAAAGATGCAATCTTTGATGAACAAACATGAACTTACAGCAAAGGTGTAACCTTTAAAGTAAACCATTGCTTCTTTTCAGAAAGGCATGTTGTGGCTACATAAACCTAGTTTCTTCCACAAGTTTAGTATGAAATTTTTAGTATAAAAACTCTCTTCTTTTCTTTACAAATATTCTATGTGATCAATCAAAACGTTTTGTGCGTTCGAAGAATCCGCCTATTTGAGGTAATGCTATAGTCGGATTGAAAGCCATTTTATCCTGGGAGGAAGATTCCATATCCTTGGGTACAGTGAGGGGAATTATTCCTTAAGGAAAGTTCGTGAATTCAGACGACTTGGACTTATTCATTTCTGTTTCATCTACTTTTTGAAAGAATAAAATACACCTCATGTAAAGGTCATTTTGATCTTGTGTTAAGGGTATTTGATATGCTTCATTGTGTTCTTGTTTATACTTGAACTCAAGTTGAAGTTGGTGTTGTAATATACAGATTCTGTGTACCCGAAGTACAAACTATATAACACCACTTAAGAAATAATGATTGAACTTGTACTTGATGAACAAGTAAAACAGTATATTGTATTGATTGTGAATAAGAATTGGGATGCTTTAGAAGTGGTAAAGATCAACTATTTATAGGCTATCGTAGATGAGTCTAAGCCAATAAGAATGCTCTATTTAAGCCCTCTACTATGATCAATGATATTGACACAATATTCTCTACAGGAATCAGATTAGTACAATGCGCGTTCTCGCACCTGACGTACCTAACACTTTTCTTCCTTCGTCCTTTTCTTCTTCCTATATTATTTGTTGGGAGAAGAGATTGTTGGGCATCTTTAATTTCAAAACGTCTTTTGTGACAGTTATCCCTTGATAGCGTGGTTTGAGTAATCATATCTCTTGAACATTCATAGGTTTGTTAATCAATTCAAGGATCCTTCGCTCTGCCATATGTCCTCCAGAGGATCCTATTCAATACAAATGCTAATGATAAAATATGAAAAAAATAAAAATACAGTGATTATTTTTTTTTGATATATTAGAAATGACAAGTAAAAATGAAAATCTATTTCTGAAATAATCATGAATAAGTAAAAGTAAACAATGGGAGATTACATTAAAATTAAAATTTATCCACAATTGAGGGACCAAACATACTATTAACCTTATTATATTAGAAATGTTGATTAGTTAATAGTATAAAAATGAATTTAAATTCATTAGACTGCAACTTGAATAATGAAAATATACAAGTGTTTCATTAATAAATCAGCAAAATTTCTGCTTTAAAGGGAACAGAGCACCTGCTGAGTGGATTAGATTTCACGTGGGAGGGGGAACTAAACGTGCATGTGATATATAGTTGGAGAGACCCAAGAACTCGGAAGCTTTTCAGTTTGCAGCTCATCTTTTTTTTAAAACGAAAAAGGTCAAAAATATGTTTGAATTATTGAAAATGAATTAAAAATATTTTTCGTTTATTTTTTAGCTCAAAAATATTCTTTTTCTTATTTTTTTGGCTGAAAAATACCTTTTCATTAATTTTTTTTCTCAAAATTATTCTTCTCTCAAACGAAATGTCATTAGATACGCCAAGTGAAAAAAAATACTTAATCAGTCTATGTCAACATACATATGGAAAATCACTCCATTTAATCATCTTATCATCAACCCATTTATTCTATTTAAAAATCCAACCCAACCCTTATTCAAAAAACTCGAACCAAGAGGAAAGTTGAAGAATTTGATTGCTTATTTTTCATGTGATGGGGTTCAGATATTTCGGATCGATCAAGGCAAAAGATTTGGAAACAATCAGGTCCTCAAATTGTTGACATGAAAGAATCAAGTTTTAATTAGGTCGACCTTAAACAACTGGATCTTCGAATAATCGGTTCGGTGTCCAAGAACTCGGGTTGCTACTGAATGTCCTATTTGAATTAGTATAATGAGAAACCTGATTGTAGTGAGAGGAATGATAATTCGAAGACAAAATTAAAATTTGGAGAGAGAAAGTTTAGTGGCAATGCGGACAATCACAAGTTGATGAGGTCAGAAATTGCTCGAGTGAGTCTCGTAACTTTAAAATCGTTAATAATGAAATGAAATGCGGTGAAAGGGATGATTTGAGAAAAAAAATTTGAAGAATTAATTTTTTCCTCTTGGTTCGAATTTTTTGAATATGGGTCGGGTTGGGTTTTTAAATAAAATAAACTGTGTTGATGGTTAGATGGATTAAATGGAGTGATTTTTCACGTGTATGCTGACTGTTTAAGTGGCTTTTTTATTCACTTGGCATGTCTGGTGACATTCCGTCAGAGAGAAGTATATTTTTTAGCCAAAAAATTAATGGAGGGGTATTTTTGATCCAAAAAAATTAATGGAGGAGTATTTTTAAGGCAAAATAACAAATAGAAGGGTATTTTTTATCCAAAAAATAAGCGGAGAATATTTTTGATCCTTTTTCGTTTTTTTTTAAAATAAATACCCCCCAAAAAAAAATAGTACAATTTAAAGAGAACAAATAAAAATGAATTCTTTTTTTATTTTTGCCAGCTAAATCAGGTTGGTCATGACTCTATTGGATTATGCACCCCCCACCCCCCTCAAAGTATAGAAGAGAAAAGAATATTCTAAAGAAAGAAAATAAAAAAAAATGCGCTATAAGCTGATATCATAAATGTAATCATTTGTTTGCTTGATTATTAGGTCATCAATTATAGGAACTCAATATATAGCAAATAATTCCTCATGTATTATTGTTGTCTTGTACTATAATTTCAGTTTATCATTGTTAGAATGAGTTTGTGTGGGTACATAATTGGTATCAATCATAGAGTAGTTAATTTTTTTTATAAAATGCTTGATTTCACCTATTTTCTTACAAGTTATTACGATACCTCTAGTATTTGTACCGAAACTGTGAATTTTCAAACACACACATTATCTCTCTGTATATAGAATGCTTTTCTTTGACATGGTTTGCTGTAGATCTTGATTGAATTAGGATGATTTGTTTGTTCCAGTCGTTTTTATTGAAAAATCTTTCTGAAACTTTTGTAATATATATATATATATACTAGTTTAGGTGTATGCACCTCGCGCGTGTACCTCACTTTATTGAGTTCAAATGTTACACAAAATAGGATATTTTTAAAATAATAAAGATGAATACAATAATTAAATTCAATAATTGAGTTCAAATGTTACACAAAATAGGATATTTTTAAAATAATAAAGATGAATACATAGAAGTATTTCCTTAATTGAGTCCTATTTTAGGAGTATTTTTCTAATTGATCAGTACAAAGAAAAATATTAATTGATTCTCCTTTCATATATTTTAGGAGTCCCTTATATTTTAGGAGTCTAGTTAATATAATAAAAGTAATTAAATAATAAATTGAAGAAAATAGTGAAAAGACAGTTTTGTCTAAAGGGGA
>NC_061111.1:160722711-160866155 GCF_002878395.1 Capsicum annuum | reverse complement strand
AACTTGGAATCTTGAATAAATTTGCAGAATTAATGGTGAACTTTTGCTTGAACTAGGAACTTGGAATCTTGAATAAATTTGCAGAATTAATGGTGAACTTTGGAGGTTCTTGAAGTTGGATGTAAGAGCTTAGGATTTTCTTTTTGAGGAAATTTGATAAAATATAACATATAATGCTTCTAATAGGCTTTAATATAGGGTTTGGATGGATTTTGGGTGAGGAGGAATGACCAAAATGCCCCTAAAAATCAAATAATTCTTGAATCTGTCCTTTGGGGGACTGTTTTGATAGTCTGAAGTAGATCAACCATAACGTTTTACTCTAATATCCAAATTGGATGAAACTAACTTCATTAGAAAGAGGAATCTTATACAATTCCGTTGATATATAGTATCTCACCTAGATCATTGTTTACGAGGAGTTATGATTGTTTGAAGTTGACCCAAAAATTCACTTTTGGTAGGGTGAAGTAGATCGACCATAACTTTTTGCTCCAATAGATAAATTGGATGAAACTAATTTTATTCGAAAGAGGACTTGCAGAGATTTTCGTTGATATATAGTAGATCATGCAGATTATTATGTACAAGGAGTTATGATTATTTAAAGTTGGAGCAAAAATACGCCAGGCCTCAGTACTTTTTCTACACGTTTTACTGTTCACTACTATTCACAGTTCAATCAGAATATTCATAACTCGTTGCTCGGGTGTCCATTTTGGATGATCCACAAATCATTGGAAAGATTATTCGATAATTTACGCAATGCTAGGTCATAATCTTAGACATTCCATACGGAAAAATTTATAATTCATTCTAGAAGATAGAACCCAATACGTTTACGCACAAAATTTCTACGAAAAAATTTTCTGGGGTATTATAGGAATCTTCAATCTTAAGCTTTCTTGGAAAAACTATAGAGGATTTTGATTTCTTGGAGAAGAAGCTTTGGAGCTCTAGGGTTTTGCTTTGAGAGAGAATGGATGAAATTGAGCATAAAGTGCCTTGAATATATTTATTTGCTTGTTTTGGACGAATTGGGGCCTTGGGGATTGACCAAAATACCCCTATTAAACTGGCAGGCCACCGCAACGCGCCACTATAGTGGTGGTTCCCTAGAAATTGGAAAATAGGGAACTGGGCTGACTCCGCGACGCGGTGCCCCTTTGCAATACTATTTTATCCACTAATACGACTTGGTAAGATCGCGTTGGGCCCCTGGATTTTGACAAATGGTAGAATGGACCACTCCGTGATGCGCCAATATCAGGGAGGTCTACAGGAATTGACAATTGCCATTTTTTCCTTCTCTACGATACACTGAGTGCCCAAGTGGCATACTGTCTACTTAAAAATGTCATAGTGTTTCAACCGCGTATCGTATTTAGGCTAATTTGGTATCGATGGAAAGCTTATTCAATTTCCCACATAATGGGAGGTCTAAATCTGGAAAATTTCACATGGAATAAATATTATTCATCTTGTAAGCTATCTCTTAACATTCTAATAATAAATTTAAGTTAGGAAAAGTGTGAGGTATTACAATATCTCCCTCTTGGGAACATTCATCCTCGAATGTGGCTAGATAAGCTAAAAATGCTGAGGAATCTGAGGTTATAAGCTATCATGCACAACTGAAATAAAATGGATGATTGAATCTCAATTAAAATAATCTATTGAACTGATTTGAGAGTGCATCAATTCTCATGAAGATAACTATATAGCTGAATTAGAAACTAGAAAAGAACTGAATAAAGGAAAAACTACTACCTTCGGTTGAATCTGAGTTCGTGGAGAAAAGATGAGGATACTTGGTACATATGTTTGATTCTTTTTCCTAAGTTAAACCCTCAACGGAATAATTTTGCCACAAAACTATGACCAAGGGAACTTCTTTGTTCCTTAGTTTGCAATCTGATGTTCAAGAATATCTACTGGAACTTCTTTGTAAGAAAGACAATTTTGAATATCTATACTTTCTAGAGGAACTACAATAGATGAATCATCCATGCATTTCTTTAACAAGCACACATGGAATACTGGATAAAGTAAAGATAAATCTGTAGGTAACTCAAGTTCATATGCTACCTTCCTAACAAGGCTCAAAATACGAAAGGTACCAACATAACGGGGCTTGAGTTTCTCTTTCTTGCAAAATATATTTACCCCTTTTATGGGTAATACTTTCAAGTACACAAGATCATTAACCTCGAACTCAAGGTCTCTTCTTCTAACATCTGCATAAGGTTTCTGATGACTTTGGGCCTCTTTAAATCTCTCTCAAATCAACTAAACTTTCTCTATGGCCTCAAACACCATGTTCGGCCTAATCAAAGCAACCACACCTACTTCGAACCAACCAACTAGCGATCTATATCTTCACCTATAAAGAACCTCAAACAGAGCCATCTGAATACTAGCATGATAGCTGTTATTATAAGCGAACTCAATCAATATCAAATGATCATCCCAACTACCTTTGAAATCAAGAACATATGACCTCAACATATCCTTTAAAGTCTAAATGATCTTTTCTGCATGACCATCTGTATGCAGATGAAAAGCTGAACTAAGATGAACTTGGGTACCAAGACCCTTATGAAAGGATCTCCAAAATTGAGTGGTAAACTGAGTACCCCTATCCAAGATGATGGATAACTGTAAGACCCCACAAAATTTCTAGCTTAACTCAGTCTTTTAAGTTTGTTAAGGGGTCCCAGACATAGAATATATTAGATAAGTATTCAGACTTAGTACCATTTTAGCCTTTGAAAGCTGGCAATCTTATTTTGAGACCTTTACATCCCTTAAATGTTGATATGAGAGTTAATTTATGATCAGGAAAGTCAATAGATATTCTCGGACAAGTTTCGCAATTTTGGATCTTATTTAGACCATGTTTGGGTGCCTAAAATGGTGGGTTGACACGATCTCAATGCGTTGCATCGGCCATCGTATTAACAAGATAGATTTTCCCCTACTTTAATTCAAATTCTAGTGAACCGACGTGGACTCAACATGGTGCATTGGCTATCTCGTCGATGTCAATAATGCAGCATGTCGGCCTGTGCATCGATAACACAATTTATAGGCATTAAAAGGCCGCATCCTCAGGGTTAATTAGGTTTTTTTCCCACCCCCTTCAACCCCCAAAATACGAAATTAAAACCTTTGGAGAGAACTTATACTCATTCATTCTCAAAAATTCTCAAGAACAAAACCCTAGGTATTTAGATTTCAAATCAAGAACTCAAGAACTCACCATCAATTTCTCAAAATTCATCAACTAAGGTATGTGAAGTGTTCATCTAAGGGTCCCTTCCACTCTTGGAGTCCAAAAAAATATTTTTAAACTTCAAGTTTATGGATTTTATAAATTCTATGTTGGGTTTGATTATGTTCATATTTATAATGATTAATTTGGATTCTAATCCATGTTTTATGATATGTTTCATGTGAGGTTAACTGATTGCATGTAATATCATGAGAATCAATGTAAAACCTTTGAAATTGTCAATGGAGATATGAATTATAATGCCTACTTATTGTTTCGTGTTATGTGCATATGTATGCTGACCAAGTGCTTGATAAATTATTCATGTGAACTAATAAGGGAAAGAAATCATGTCATGCTAGTTTATTTGCAAGTAATACCATGGAAGAGTTTGATAAGATGTTTCTATAGATGCATTATGAATTCAATGTGCATAATTATGCTAAGCAAGATCATATGATGCATTATTTTCATGCTATCAAGTTCTGAGGTATTTAATACCCAACAATTAGGTTGTTTACTTAGTTCTAGTATCATTTATAAAGAAATCTCAGTAGTGAATCGATCAGTAGAACTCAGCTAGGTACAAAAACCCAAGAAATCTCAGTAGTGTTTGTAATTTAGTCAGAGTACTCAGTGTAGACTTCAGTAGCACTCTGTGCTCAATAAGTTAACAGAATTCAATAGTATTCTATCAGTCCACGGAACTTAGTGAAATTAGTTCAATTTAGTCAAATAGTACTATTTGTAACAATTTTTTCTAGTCTAGTATAGATGAGAAATCAATTTAGTGTCCGTTCAATTTAGAGTAGAATTCAGAACTGAGCGAACCCAGGGATGGGGGCATTCCTGTCAACAGAGGGTTTGACCCTTATTAGTAATCCCTACTTTATAGAACTACATAGCCAGCGTAGGTTGAGATTCTTCTTGCCCGATACTATGAGGGTTGATAAATCTCATTGGAATTTTCCTACCAGCGAGGGTTAAGGGAAGAGCTTCCTGCCAGAGAGGGTTAACTTACAGCTTTTTTTACCTGTGGCACGGTATTGACACCCTTTAAACTGGGGTTACAGGTTGGACCCTAATCAGATTAGAGGGGGGTATGTTAGTTAGATGATTACCTCCTACAGTCTTAGTTTCAGTCTCAGTCTCGTAATAGAACTCAGTTCAGTTCTACAAATTTGGGACAATCATATATGGTCACTTAGCTCAGTATGGAACTTAGTATAGTTCCATGAAATTTGGGAATATCAGATATAGTCATTCAGATAATCAGTAATACACTATCAGTATATTATCACGATCTCAGTTACAGTCTATGTATTTATGCATGTACTCTTATTCAGTCATACTCATGATATTTAGTTAGTATTTTTCATGAATATGAACCCATGCATTTCATCCTACCTCACTAAGCATACCATTACATTCAAAGTACTGACATATGTTTTTTGCACTATGATGTTTTATATCATAGTTTCAGATGCGCGGGCTCTAGAGCACCCTTAGCAGTTCAGATCATCAACTTTCAGAGTAGTGGTGAGTCCTCATAGTTCAATAAAATGATTTTTATTGTAAGTATTTTATTATTTTTATCAGTATTCAGATTTAGTTGGGGACTTGTCCCATCAACTCCATATTTCATACAATTTAGAGGCTTTTCAGACTAGAGTATTTTCAGACAGTTGTTCAGTTTTACAATAGTTATATTTAGTTTTGGTATTTTGATAATGCATTTAGATTTATTTACATATTTGAACCTTATTGCATATGTTTACCTATTTCTGTTATCATTACAGTATTTATTACAAAGTTATTACAGCAGGTACCAGTCATGGGTTAGCTTGTGGTCCTTTGAGATTATGAACATCGTGTAGCACTTGGGGTACAGACTTGGGGCATTACAAACTTTGTATTAGAGCCTAAGGTTCAACAATGTCCTAGGAAGTCTGAAAACCGCATCTAGTAGAGTCTTGTACATGGGTGTGTTTCGTGCCACACTTATGGACCGAAGGCTACGAGATGTTTTAGGTAAAGTTTCCCTTCTTTCAGTATTCATGTCGTGCAAGTGAGAACGAGCTCCAGTAAAACTCTCGGTCTAATCCACTTCTTCCTTTCACTTACAGAATATGCCTCCCAAAAGGACTAATGAAAAATAAATTAGAATTCAGTGTTGCATCTACTGCTTTAGCCAATTCAATCGCAACTCAGAATGAATGGGCAGATGTTGTTCCAGCTAATCCAGTGTCCAATACGATTGTCTCTAGGATTCGGTACTTCACCTGAATGAATCCTCCTTTATTCTTAGGTTCTAAGTCTGAAGAGGATCCATAGAAGTTCCTCGATCAGGTTTAAAAAGTCATAGATATCATGGGAGTGATTTCCAATGAGAGAGCTGAGTTAGCTACCTATAAGCTACAAGATGTATCCCATACATTGTTTAAGCAGTGAAAGGTAGACAGAGGTGCAAATATAGAGCCCATATAATGGAAAGAGTTTGCTACAGCCTTATTAGATAGATTATTCCCCTTAGAGCTAAAAGAAGCCAAGGTATTAGAGTTCATTAATCTCATGCAAGGCAGTATGAGTGTGAAAAAGTATTTCCTCAAGTTTACTCAGTTAGCCGGGTATGCTCCCCATGTAGTAGCAGATAATAAATCCAAAATGAGCAAGTTTGTGTCTGGGTATCAGGTAGCGTGGTTAAGGAGTGCAGGACTGTGATATTGATTAGGGAGATGGACATATCTAGGCTTATGGTCCATGCTCAATAGATTGAGAAATGGAAACTTAAGAATAAAAAGAGAGAAAAAAAAGAGTCAGAATAGGTAGCTTTAGTTTTGTGCAGCTAAGGTCAGAGGGTGGTAACCGTTCTTAATTTAGTCAGAAGTTTTCATCCCCAGTTCCATCTTCAGTTAGTACGCCAGTACCAAGGTTTAGGAATGACAGTCATAATGGGGTGCTAGGATTCAAAACCCAAAGTAGTGCAAGAGGTATTTGTACTAATCCTTTTTTCGAAGAATGTGGTAAGAATCATAAGGGTATGTGTAGAGTTGGCCGTGATGTGTGTTTTAAATGTGGAAAGTTAGGTCACAGAGTCTGAGACTTCCTAAGGATGGTGTATGAAGTCAGCACAGTCGTTCTTTAGCTCAGTCCGGTCGCCCAAATCAGTAGGGTGCCTCTTCTAGTGCCACCAGTGGGCAACGCCCAAACAGACTCTATGCTCTTCAATCCCAACAGGATCAGGAAAGTTCTCGTGATATGGTCACTGATACATTACAAGTTTTTCATTTGTATTTTTACACTTTTCTAGATCCAGGAACGTTTTTGTCCTTTGTTATTCCATATATAGCAGTTGATTTCGAAGTCAGTCTCAAAATTCTTGAAGAGCCTTTCCCAGCCTCGACCATAGTGGATCAGTCTATCATAGCCCGACGAGTACACAGGAACCATCCAGTTATGATATCTCAGGAAGTCAGGCTTTCAAATTTTTGTAGTAATATTAATATGTGTTGAAAAGTAATGGGTGGGAATGATGCCCAACCCATCTTAACCTCTGTTCAAAGTTTTGTATTTCAATCATCATAATACCTATGCATGCTTTACGTCTTAGCTCTATGAACACAGCTTATATTCATGCACTTTTCATAGAATTGTATGCATTTCCAGTTCTTAGTCTGAGGAGTTACAGTTCACTCAGTAGTACGAATCACGTTCCGTGAACACGGGAGTTCCAAACTCAGGTCATGTAGCTCATAACTTCTGCACTAATGCTTTATAGTGTGTTCAGTCCCAGTTATCATCTGAAGTATAGTCTTAGTTACAGTTTTAGTTATAATGCAAGTCTCAGTCTAGTAATTAGATCAGAAACTCAGTTCTATTTTAGTTTTGCTCGACCATAGAGTACAGTTATCAGTTATTCAGTTATTAGTATTTCAGTACCTTAGTTTACAGAATATGTTAGAACCATGTTATATGCTAGGTCTTAGATTTTCAAATAATACAATTTTCACAAATTCATGCTCAGTGATCTCATGTTACTCAATCAGTCCCTATCTCATATGTATAATACTCTACAGTTTTAGTCCAGTTATTCAGACTAAGTATAGTTTAGTATTTTAAACCCAGTATTCAGCTTTTAGTCATTTAGTTAATAAGATAAGTTAGTATGCTTATGCATTTGTGTGTAGCGCCTATGGAAATATTTTTCTGTAGTACCAAGTGAAGTGTCGTACTAAGGTGGAGAGTATAGTTGAGAGAGTATTCAAAGGATATGTCTAAGATTGAAAATTTGTAGTTGCAGTGCATAAGTCTTAGTCACTCTATATTAGATGATGATTCGTAGGCATCACGTCATATTATAGAATTCTATCCACATTGTGATGTCTTATTCAGACAATGCCAAGCTCTCCTTGCTCTCTAAAGTAGCTGGCAACTCAAAAAAAAGTGTTAGATAAAAGCACCGGTTGACAATAATTTTTAGTATGAGTTATTCCGTAACACCAGTAATTCAGTTTAGCAGTTAGATGGATAAATTCGTGTGGTGTGGTTTTCCATTTTTCCATCTAGTTGCACTATTCAAAGTCTTATGAAAGTAACTATTGTAAGATAGACCAACCAGTTAGTTCTGTGTTCATCTCAGTTCATGTATGATGTCTCAGTTTCAGGACCCAAATATTCAGTCATGATTCAGTTTGTAGGTTCCTTGTGCATCGCCCCAGTTTTCCTCAGTATCCTATCCAAGTCAGTACTCTTCGGGGGACATAATTTCCCAAGGGGGAGATGCACTATAACCCTGAGTTTTCATGTCCAAAACCTCCCAGTTCTCTTCATGTAATAAATCCAATTTGGAGTAGTGGGTACTCATAAGTTGACCCTCAAGTTCCAATCTCATCCGTAAGCCACGTATTCAAGGGGCTTAGTTCAGTTCATGATATACAGTTCATGCATCACAGTCCAGTCTCAATCTTGTTCTTATGTTCCCGTTCATGCGTACTCTAAAAATAATCTTGGGTTCATCAGTATATTTCAGTTTAAGTAATAGTTTTTCCTTGAACTTACTCAGTTCCATGTTCAGATTACCTTTACAAGCTTAGTATCAGTTACCATTGCATATTTAATCATACGCTTATGAGTCAGTCGAGTTATGTACCCATGCATCAGATATGCATGTTCAGTATATATATATATATATATATAAGAAAATCTACTTATCAGTACTCCCAATTATGTATTCAAGAATTATGTTTAGCTATGTACTTATGCATCAGATATTCATGTTCAGTATGAAATCGAGTATATCAGTAATCTCAGTCATGAAATCATGTTTCAGCTGTGCATGTCTAGTGTCTAAATTCAATCTACTAGCATTCCCAGTTAGTCAATCTCATTCGAGGATGAATGTTCCTAAGGGAGAGATATTATAAGACCCCACAAAATTTCTAGCTTAATTCAGTTATTTAAGCTTGTTAAGGGATCCAAGACTTAGAATATATTAGCTAAGTATTCAGACTTAGTACCATTTTAGCCTTTGAAAATTGGAAATCTTATTTCGAGACCTTTACATCCCTTAAATGTTAATATTAGAGTTTTTTCATGATCAGGAAGGTCAATAGATATTCCCAGATAAGTTTTAGGATTTTTGGATGTCATTTAGACCATGTTTGAGTGCCCAAAATAGTGGGTCAATACGATCTCAACGCATCGTGTCGACCATCACGTTAATAAGATAATTTTTCCCCAGCTTTAGTGCAAATTCCAGTGAACCGGTGTAGACTAGAAATGGTGCGTTGGATATCCCATTGATGCCAATGACACAGCGTGTCAGTAACACAGTTTACAAGCATTAAAAGGTCGTGTCCTCAGGGTTAATTAGGTCTTTTTCCCATGCTTTTTAGCCCCCAAAACACAAAATTAAACCCTTTGGAGAGCAATTATACTCATTCATTCTCAAAATTTCTCAAGAAAAATACCCTAGGTGTTCAAATTTCAAATCAATAAATCAAGAACTCACCATCAATCTCTCAGAATTCATCAACGAAGGTATGTGAAGTGTTCATCCAAGGGTCCCTTCAACCCTTGGAGTCCAAGAAACTATTTTTAAACTTCAAGTTTATGGATTTTATAAATTCCACGTTAGGTTTGATTATGTTCATGTTTATAATGATTAATTTGGAATCTAATCCATGATTTATAATACATTTTGTGTGAGGTTAACTGATATATATGTAATATCATAAGGATCAATGTAAAACCCTTGAAATTGTCAATGGGATTTGAATTATGATGTCTACTTGTTGTTTAGTGTTATGTGCATATGTATACTCACCAAGTGCTTGATGAATTGTTCATGTGAACTAATAAGGGAAAGAAATCATGTCATGCTAGCTTATTTGCAAGTAATACCATGCTAGAGTTTGATAAGATGTCTCTATAGATGCATTATGAATTCAATGTGCATGCTTATGCTAAGAAAGGTCATGTGATGCTATTTTTCATGCTATCGAGTCCTAGGGGTATTTAATACCCAAAAATTTAGCTATTTACTTAGAGAAAGTGTCAGTTATGAAGTAATCTCAATAGTGACTCGATCAGTAGAACTCAGCCAGTTATAGAAACCCAGGAAATCTCAGTAGTGTTTGTAATTCAGTCATAGTACTCGGTGTAGACCTCAGTAGCACTCTGTGCTTAATCAGTTAATAGAATTTAGTAGTATTCTATCAGTCCACGAAACTTAGTGAACTCAGTTCAGTTCAGTCAAACAGTAATATAAGTAATAATTCAGTTCCATCTAGTACAGACTAGAAATCAGCTCAGTGTCTGTTCAGTTGGGAGTAGGATTTAGCACCAACCGAACCCAGGGATGGGGGTATTCCCACCAAGAGAACCCAGGGATGGGGGCATTCCTGTCAACAGAGGGTTTGACCCTTAATAGCAATCTCTGTATTACCAAACTACGTAGCTAGCGTAGGTTGACATATCTTCCTACCAGATACTATTAGGGTTGATAAATATCATTGGAGTTTTCCTACCGGTAAGGATTGACGGAAGAGCTTCCTGTCAAAGAGGGTTAAGTCACAGCTTGTCCTTACCCATGGCACGATATTGTCACCCTTCTAACTGGGGTTACAGGTTGGACCCCGATCATATTAGAGAAGGGCATATCAGTTAGATGATTACCTCCTAGATTCTAAGTTTCAATCTCAGTCTCCGAATAGAACTCAGTTTAGTACTACAAATTCAAGACTATCAGATATAGTTACTCAGCTCAGAACGAAACTTAGTATAGTTCCAAAGAATTTGAGACTGTCTGATACAGTCATTTAGATAATTAGTAATACAATATCAGTAAACTCGGATATTAGTTATTAGTATTCAGACTCAGTACTCAGTATTATCACGATCTCAATTACAGTCTATGTATTCATGTGCGTACTCTTATTCAGTCATACTCATGTTATTCAGTTAGTATTGTTCTTGCATATGAACTCATGCATTTCAGCCTACCTCACTAAGCATACCATTAAATTTAAAGTACCGATGCATACTTTTGTGCTATGATGTCTTATATCATAGGTTCAGACGCACGGGCTCCAGAGCACCCTTCGCAGTTCAGATCTTCAGCTTTCTATAGATCTGTTTGGCAACAACTGACTTACATACTGGGGTAGTCACCAAGAAAGGCTCAGGGATCTTTTCAGAACTTATCTCAAAATTTATTACAACTAATGGGATCACATAAGAGAAACTCGACCTCGGGTCTAACAACACATAAACATTAAGATAAAAGACGCGAAGCATACCAGTAATAATATCTGGTGAATCTTCCTTCTCTTGATGGGATGGTAAATCATAAAATCAATTCTGGCATTGACCAACATCAGTACTAGATGATGCATCCTAAGGTGGAACTGGGCAACCTAAAGGAGCTAGTTCATTATTAGCCTAAGAATGGGGACGAACATCTTTGTTTCCCTGCTTAGCATATGGACACTTTTTGATTTCTTGAACCATTGTACAGTATTTGTAGAAACCCTTTGTTCCCTTGAAACACTCACCAGGGTGAGATTTAGCACACTTACCATAAGTTGAATAATTGGGACTTCCACTCATACTATTCTGAAATCTGGATATAGAAGATTTACCTCACTGCTCCTATCTACCTCTGGGAGCAGGAGCACTAGCTGAAGATGGCATTGGCATAGATGATCAATTCTAAAACTGTGAATGCTTTCCCCCTTGAGATCTAGCCTGGCCATACTCAAAATTCCCTGTTCTAGCCTTCTTATTTCCTCTCTCTCTTTTTTTAAATTCTCTACCTCAATCTACTGATCATGCATCATCAATCTTGCAAGATCTATGTCTCCAATAAGTATGGAAGTCCTACACTCCTTGACTACCAATCTAGACACTTTAGTAACAAACTTACTCATACTAGCCCTAGAATCAGCCATCGTATCAGTGGTATACTTAGAAAACTGATTGAACTTAAGGTAGTACTCCTTCCCTATCATCAAGCCCTACCTCAAATTCACAAACTCCTCTATCTTAGCTTCCCTCATCTCACGTGGGAAGAACCTGTCTAGAAAAGCATCCTGAAATACCTACTAAATCATAAGAAAAGTATTCTTACCTCTACCATTCTTCCACATCACTACCCAATTATATGCTAGATCCTTCAATGTATAGGATGCTAAATCTACACTCTCCTCCTAAAAAACATGCATAATTTGGGTGATCTTCTTTACCTCATCTAAATAAAGTTGTAGGTCCTCAACTTCTTACGACTCAAAGAATTTTAGAGGGTTCATTCTCATGAAGTCTCTGATTCTAGCTGCTGCTAAATCCCCATTCTGCTGAAATGGGACTGCAGCCTGATTTTGATGGTTGCCCTGATCATTAGTAGTCACACTTGGGCCAATGCCTGAAAGGTAACCATAAACTCAGCATGGGATATATTCTCATTCAGAGGATCTGCGGGCATTACCACGACGAGGAGGTATATTCAACTATCACGTAAAAGCACAAGTTAAAAGTAGATAGAGATACTATAAGAATAATAGATCATGAAAGAAAGAGATGATTTACTAAGAAAGTTCCATCGCCTCTTGCTCATAAATGTGGTGCGCTTTACACCTATGATCAAAACTCTACGGCTCCCAACGACTCTTAAAACCTTAAGCTCTAATACCAAGTTTGTAAACCCCCAAAACCTAGTTTCGAGACGTCACACAGTTCTCAAGACTATGAGTAGCCTTAAGATAACCCTGTCTGCCTTCTACTAGGTATAAATCTCATAATCACGGTAATATAGACATGAACGCCATACTGAATGCAGAAACTATCTGAAATAACTAAAAATAATTTGAAAAAATTTCTAAAAACCAAATATTGTAAGTCAGAATCAAATCTAGCAGTCTGACAAGCGTCTACTACTAATACAAAAGAGTCATTGGGACAGACCCCTAGCAAACTCAAACTGTCTGAAAAGAATACTAAATCATATAAAACTACTAATCTACAGAATTTGAATGAATAAGTCCCCGAACTATGAGGACTCACCAACTGTCGGATGTAGATAAGATGCTTGAACTACTCACGTTGCTGCAGCTAAGCACCTGAACCTACCTTATGAGACAATGTAGCACATAGAGGTATATGTGGATCTGTACTTTGAGGATGTAGTAAGTATATAGGGGTAAAATACATAAGTAAAACATCATCTCATCATCATAATTTATAAATTAATGCATGCTAAATGTAAATGACTCACATAAGCTGGAATATCTAAAATTCAAAAATCTGAAATCATTAAAAGCCAATCAATCTTTATAAATCTAGTGAGTTAAAACATTTAGTTCTAGAAGTTGTACTTGTATTCTCTCTTTAAATCATATTATCTACTTATAGAAAGGACTCACCCTTAAATTCGAAATCTAAAAGTTGAAAGCTGTAATTAAATATCTTTCTATAAAGAATTGTCTGAATAAATTGGTGAGCCTTTACACTTATTTTTCTAAACCATTTTTTGTCATTTTGTCTTAGGAATTAAGAACTTTGGGATGTACTTTTAACTGATATAAATCATGTGAGATTTCATGGAGTCCAAAGTCTTACCCACGTTGTGGAGAGCTGTTCTACCTTTGCCATCGAAATAGAACCTTAACTTAAGTGATCACTACCTTAGTACACTATGGGCGCTTAAAACCTATGGTGGCTCGTAGTTCTAGGGCATGAGACCTGGGAATCATACCCAACTCAGTGCTAAACACTACTCTCATACTTATCGCTCAGAATTTATAGGAAATTAACCTTAAAATAGCACAAAGGTTTATATTGAAAACCAAGTATGCTTTCCTTTCTTTAAATTTCAAACTATATGAATAATGTGGATTCCTTATCTTAGCTTAGGATCAAAAGATCAAAGCTTTACTGAAAATCTGTGAATAAACTGATCATAGGATGCTTAAAGTGTCATCTTTCTTGAATAATCAACATATAAACTTGGGCTTAGTAACCCATACATCAAAAACATGTCAAAACATCTTAATATTTATGCTTAATCATGAAAACAATGATATTCATCTCAAAATCTGTAAATTTCTCCAATAGGCATGCAAGTATGCAAATAGACATACAATTCAACTTCTAAAACATTGAAAATCTCATAATCTTAAAATTAGCAATAATGGGTATTAACCCTAATTCAAATCTCATGAATATTCATTTAAAATAATATGAATTTGTAAATAAAACTTGGTTTTGGGCACAAGGATGAAAGAGGATTCTTGTTCATAAACCCCACATATCTTGATAGGTGATTAGATAAAGAAACTTGAATTATTGATTCATATTTGAGTTCTTAAAGATGAGTTCTTGATTATCTTGTCTTGGGAATTCTCAATCTTAAACTTTCTTGGAGAAACTAAGGAGGATTTTGATTTCTAGGAGAAGAAGCTTTGGAGCTCTAGAGTTTTGCTTTGAGAGAGAATAGATTCAATTGGGCATAAAGTGCCTTGAATATATTTAATTCCTTGTTTTGGATGAACTAGGGCCTTGGGGATTGTCCAAAATACCTCTATTAAAATATAAGTCGGAACAAAAAGACGTAACATTTTTCTGAACTGGAATGCCACTGTGACGCGCCACTATTGCGATGGCTCACTGAAAATAGGAAAATTGGGAACTGGGTCGACTCCACGATGCGGAGCCATTGCGATTCCCCTTTGGAATGCCATTTTTGCCACCAATGCAATGTGGTAAGATCGCATTGGGCTACTAGATTTTGACAAATGGGAAAATGGACCACTCCGCGATGAGTCAATATCGTGGGGGTCCACTGGAATTGAAGATTGCCATTTTTTCCTTCTCAGCGACGTACTGAGTGCCCAGGTGGCATACTGTTGACTTAAAAATGCCATAACTTTTCAACCGCATATCGAATTTAGGAGAATTTGGTATCGATGGAAAGCTTATTCAATTTTCCACACAATGGAAGGTCTAAATCTGGAAAATTTCAGATGAAATAAATATTATTCATTTTGAAATCTATCCCTTATTCTAGGAATGAATTTAAGCTAGGAAAAGTGTAGGGCATTACACAAACTTCCATCTTTTGTACCTCATATTTGACATCAATTATGGAGCATAGCGGGCCAACTACTGAAACTTCAGAGCATACTCCTTATCATTCATCTTACCCTTCTACAAGTTTACAAAATCTACGGCCTTAGCTTCCCTCAACTCCTGAGGAAAGAAGTGATCAAGGAAAGCACCTGAAAAGTCATCCCATATTGACGATTCAGCATCATCACCCCTCATCACTTCCCACTCCTCATACCACCAGTAATCCTTATCTTTCAACTGAGAGGAAGCAAACTCCACACCCTTTAAATTAGCATCATACATCACCCTAAAGATCTTCTCCATCTCATCAAAATTTTTATTTTTAATTTTAGTTCTATAAATCTTATCAAATTATCTAGAGAGTCAATAAATATGTGAAATATGTGTTTCTATTTGAACTAACTATTTTACTCCTCTCCATAGTTGCATTGTTATATTTTTGGGGTATGGGGATGATTGACATGATTCTCAATGCATTTTGGTACCTTTTGTGTGATATTATATTTTTTGGTGGCTTCAAGAGCCTTATTATGATCCTATGTGATTATCTTTTGATTCGTGCGATGGATTTCTGAATGAATTGTGCCAGCAGATTTGGAATATTGATTTTAGGTTAGGTAGACCTTTGGTCTAGATCCCGATGACTCTGAACTAATTTTGACCTATTGGTTGGGAAGTTAAAAAATTAGAAATATGGGTGTGGGATCCACATTTGGTTGAAACAACCTCAAATAGAAAATCTAACTTTTTCAACACATCCGATGCCAATTTTAGGGTGCTAATATATTTGGTTGGGTTTAACAACTTTTAAATTTTATTTCGACCCTCGATTTGGAAAATTGTGATTTTGAATTTCGGGAGTCGACTCTGTGAAATGATATTTTTTTTTGAAATTATGATATCACCATTGAGTCTAGAGCATTGAATTTAGTGTGGTTACATAGATTATTTGCATATAGCAGACTTTGAATGAATCCCAAACACCTCGTTGAATCTATTTTGAACTTAAAAATCTGGTGCACTAGGTTGCTAGTCCTGCAATTTGACTAAAAAAGGGTAAATCTCATTTGCCAAGGGCGATTTATGCCTTATTTACCTGGCAACCTAGTGCAAGTATAAAAAGCCCCTTTTTGCCCGATTTTGTTCATCCTTTCACCTTACCTATTAAGAGTTAAAACCCTAAAATAGCCCCAAGTCAAATGTAGGTTGGTTAATTGTATTTTAATTTTTGTGTCAAGTATTCATTTTCCTTCTTGGTCTAAGTCATACTGGAAAAGTAGGAGATCATATCCCTCTTCTAAAGGTTTACAATTCTTGGAAGGAGATGAACTTTAACATCAAAGTCTAAAGCATGAAGAGATCAAGACTATATCTAAGTCTAACAGGAACGTCTTTACCAACAAAGAGCAAGACCATGACATATTAACTAGCACAAACATTGTTTGAACTTCAAGTCTTCAACAATCAAGGTTATCACTAAAAGTATAGGATTTAGGAATACTAATCAATCAAAGAATAGAAAAAAAGTAGCCACTGGCATATGAGATGATATTAATTATTAGCATGGATATTAGGTACATAAATATCTTTCTTTCAAGTTTCTAATACTAGTAATTTATCAATTCATACTTTTCACTTGATACTTTATTAATTACTACCTCCCTTATCCTTTTGAAGTGGTATTTATAAGTTTTAAGTTGAGTTTGACATTTTAAAAGATAAATTACGGTTCGGAGAACAGAGAACAATTAGGTACAATTTCAACAGAAAGTCACTCCATTACAAGTCTGTACTTTTCAATTTGAATGGGTATAACCAAGAAACTGTAGCTCAATATACAATATATTAATTATTAGTAGATTAATAAAAAGAAGACACGTCATTAATGAATTGGAATCTGCTAAATAAAAGAGATAAACAACCTTAATAGGTAGACAAAAAGCGTATTTTAGCTCTAATAGGTAAATGAAATGGGCATTTTAGGCCCAATAGGTAGACAAAAGTCATTTTTGCACCTTTTCATATAATTGAAGGGCATTTTAGGCCTTTTCAAAATAATTATTCATACTTAATTCAAAATCTAAAATAATGTATAATATCGTGTAAAGAGCATTGTTGTAGATCTGTTTAATCTCTAGATAGTAAAATAATATATAAAAGAGATGACTCTTCATAATTTATATTGAGTTAAAATTTCAACTCCATCTATCAATAAAGATATTTGCACATATAATTCATGAGTATGATCAAACAAGCATGTTAGGAGCACATTGTTTGAAATCTGAGAAAATAAATAAATGAATTTACTCTCTGGCAATTTTAATTTGGGAATAAGATTGTAGATCTTGAAGTACTAAATGAAAGATTTATAAATAAATGTTTTCTCTCTAGATAATTTGATAAGATTTTTAGAACTAAAATTATAAGTAAAACTAGTTGACTTTTAGCTATTTATTTGTTAATTCAAGTTTCACCTCTGTCCTTATAAAATTTGTAGAACTAAATTTGCAAGTGAAAATAGTTGACTCTTAGGTATTTAATTTTGATTCAAGTTTCACCTCGATCCTTAAACATAGATATTTGCACATATGTAATCCATGAGTAAGATCAAACAAGCATGTGAGGAGTACATTGTACAAATCTAAAAGAATAAATGAAAGTGGTTATTCACGATAAAATTGGTGATTTCAAATTGATATTAATAAGATTTAATTCTTAATGATTTAAGTCGAGTCTAGTTATCACCTGTCACAAATATTTGGACATGCATAATCCATGAGTAATATTAAACAAACACAAGAGGAACATGTTGTCTAAATCTAAAAAGGAGAATGAAAACATTCTCTTTAACAATTTAAATTTATAAAAGAAAGTTTTGATCTAAAAGAAATAAATGAAAGTGTTTGTTCTCAAAAAGATTTGTAGAATTAAAATTAATAATAAGAATAACAATTAACACTTAACAATTTTAGTGGAGTCAAAATAATACTCGTTAATATATATATATATATATATATATATATATACTTGTATAAATCATAAATAACATCAATAAGCATGAAAGTGAGTACATTATGTTTCCCAAATTACACCTCCCAAAAAGTATAAAGTCGTTGTGAATCAAATATAGAACCCAACAAGGTTGGAGTCAAACACACAGAGAATAGGACAAAATTTGATCAAGTATTTGTCTAGGTAACTGGAAAATAAGAAAAGAGGGGGATTTGGTGAAACAAAACAGCAATAGTAAAAATTATTTTTTTCTAGAGTTGTAATCCGTATGAGAAGGCACTAGAATTATGATCCCTATGACTTCATAATTACACGGGTTTCTAGTGCTAGCAAATTACTGCGATACGTTGCATGCATAATCAAACAAGATAGGTTCATCTAAATGTCTCTTGCCTTTGGTTAGATGAATTTCATTCTTCTTCTCTCTGACTTCGAGTGTCACACTATTAACCTTTGTTCTTGATCTCATATTAACTATCCTTATTACAACTCAAGCTATTAGATGAAAGTTGATAGCTTCAAACCTCTTTTGTTATTTTTTTTTCCTAATCTTTACCTTTTTCTCGAGCAAGTTTAGAATATAGGCAAGTTTCTAAAGTTTCCAACCAATAGAATAGCAATCATAATAAAGTAAATACCAATATATACAAGAACACCAGTCTAGAATTGCATTGCACTTAACCTATCTCGTTAGTTCATCATGGTTCCCACAATCCTAGTTGTAGTGTTTAGCTACTCATGATCGCAGGAACACAAGAAAAATTCATAGATGAAAATATAATTATAAACTTACAATAAGAATAAAACTCCAAAATCTCAACCTGAATTAAAATCCTAAAGACGATGTTCATAAAATAAAATTCCAAGAAGACGTCTTAGAATATCACAATATAATTCTGTCAAATATAATGTAGTATAACTCGTATAAATAACCCTATAAGAGTATTTATATACAAAATAAATCATATCCTAAATAAAATAAGAAATTTGGGTTGGTTTCCTCAGATGAGAAGAAAGTATTATCATGGTTAGAACCCACGATCGTCCTTTGGTGGTCGTGCTTAGTACTATTTCTGATCCTAGTTGTGACGATGTTCTGTATGGGCTTGTGGTTCAATCTACGATCATACAATGTGGTTGAATAATCAATTTTTCACTCTAACTTTTGCACCTTGTAAATTTAGAACTTCATCCCACGACCTAAAGGTACGTTCATATGATTGTTACATGGTCGTGAAAGGCTTTCATTTGGTGGGCTTCTTATTAGCTCTTGCATCTTTGTTTCTAGATCTTTCTCCCACAATATCATGGTACAGTAACGGCTTCAAGGCATGATTATGGGAGGCCTTTATCGGATCAACTCCTGAGGTCCCTTTCTATGGTTCAAGGCATGATAGCCTTGGTATAACCGTGGTTAGATCCCATGATCTTTATTTAAATTATATGATCCTCTGCAAGTCCAATTTTCAGTATTTTTGTTCTTTGAACCTATTTATCCTGCAAACACCAAAAAGCCCATCATATCCACATAAACATACCCTTGTACTTACAGTTATCCCTCATTTTAAGTGTCTTAAGTGTCGTTAATTCACAACACATCAACACCCTTAAATTAGAATGTTTGCAAGTCCTTAAAAAAACAGAACACAATAAAAAAACCAAACATACTTAACTTAGATAAAACTAAGAATAATATGGCAGTTCTAACAAAAACCAATGTTTAGAACACATAAAACAACACATAGTGCCAAACATTCAATAACATTCAAAATCAATAAGTATAGTACATATACAAACTAAAAGCTCTAACACAATGGGATCAAGATATGGAAATTACATAAGCAGCAAACCACATAACATCTTACAAAATAGATACTACCAACCTAGCAGCAACCTAAAAGACAACCCTTATGCGCTCATAATAAAGAAGTCTCATACTCAGTATATAAATGTAAAGCAAAACTAGGACAAAATCAAATATCTCACTCTCACAATGAAATACTACTATCTGTGGTTGGTATTATAGGATTGACCTTATTTTCTATGCTTCAACATTTAGATAGTCGAGTTAGGATCACTATAGGTCATTTCTAGGTTTGTAATGTAAGCTTGGGAATGGATATGGTATATTTGGGTATAATGACTTATTCCTCCTTGGCACTGGACTACTTTTAGATCTCATATTATTCTCCTTTTTGCATATTTTCATTTCTTTTGGACCTCGGGTGTGGATTTTCATAACAACTCATTTTTTAACAGATTTATTAATTTACTTATTCTTTTTTTTATTTTATCGCACCAAAATCCTTTTTCCTTTTACCATAAATTTTGGACCCATAGTTTCTATGCACCCCTAAACAATAGTCACCCTCAACTTAGGTGATTTGCCTGAGTTAATGTACACACTACCCAAGGAGTGACCAGCGCCAAAGAAGGTTTATTGTAACAATTTGGAAGGTTATTGGGTAGTTCAAATGAAAGATCTTATTAAGGCTCAAAATCAGGTTCAAGGGATACATGATCATTTAGTAGGTCATTTAGGCTATAGTGTACTATTTCAAACATAGCCTATGATCCTTTTCTAACCTCCTATCTTAAAACTTTCAGTGAGACTAACTAGGCAAGTTCTAGACTATACACACACGTTGACTAGGTACATCCTCACACACTCTTGGCTCAGGGATATTATTTTGGTTTCTACCTACTTGGTTTATGCAAAGTCAATCCAGGTTATTACACTAGTACTACTAATGCCATTTTGTGATCCAAATAGGGATTACATTTCCAGAAAGCACACATAAAACATAAAAATAAAAATTTTGGAAGGGTGTCATTTTAAAACAAAATTTGCATGCTTATTTTATTTTGACTGTACCAAGTTTTTTCAGTTTACTCTTATGTTACACATAAAACATCAAAAATACATAAAAATCAAATAAAAAAACCTAAATATGTCGATTTTAACTATGATAGCACGACTAAGGAAAAAGAAACACGACCAAAAAAAAACTCAGTTGTTGTACATCCCCACCCCAAACTTGGAAATCGTGCAATGTACCCATTGTATGAAATTATTAAAATCTAAAAACTAGGTAGGGACATTTTTGTAGCGCTCTAGAAACCTTTTGAACTCTAATCAATGAGGGTCTAAGATGGGACCCATCCATTCTCTACTCCTCCAGTGGCTAGGAAACTCTCAGCTATGTGAGCACTAGTGGTGGTTGGTGCACTAAATATATTAATAATGGGGTAGTCTGTGTAACCCCTAAATCCTTCTCCACCAGCTTAATTGCTAGTGGTGTCTTAACCCCTTCAGGTTACATTACCTTAGTGGTTTGTTCATCATCCTTCACTCTCTTTATTTTCTTCTTGTTGGTCTTATCCTTCCACTAGTCTCCTGAAGGTTCTTATCATCACCCTCAATCTGTGAGGGTCTATTATAGAAGTTTGGGACCGTAGATTCCATGTCCACCACAACATCTACTAGTGAGGCATAGGTAGAGGTGGAGGTGGAGGAGTTGCAGCTGGCATGATTCTCTCAGTAAGAATCCTGACCACTTCTATCAAGGCAGTTATATCCGCAGTAAGGGTTCTTTTTTCTGGAGCCTATATAGAATCAACTCTAGTCGAGATTCAACTCTAAAATCTATCTAGCAGGTCTGCACTATTTGCACTGCATCCTTGATATCATCAGTCACATAGGGTTTGACCCCTACCTCCAACTTCTAAATTTTTGCATCATAAAGCACATTTATCCTCAAATATGCTCCAGCTGAGTAGTTGGTACTAATGTGTAACTATATAGAACCTATGTATATGTACCCAACAGTGTTGTGGCTGGCTGTGATAAGAAAAAAGTAGTACTATCTTCAGACCCCAGGATCTTTGTAGTGAGACACGCCAAGCTATGTCAAGAATTTCCATAGTCCAAGCTTGCACAGTCTAGCTTTTTAAATTCTTAAGCAAGTCCATATCTGCAAGCCTTGTGGATAGTATAAATTTTCCCACACCATCAATAGTTGGAACACCTAAGTTCCTCATGTGACGAGATAAGTGAATGGAAAAGTGGTATTGAATTGTAGCACCCTGTCTCATATTTCCTCCAGGATAATCCATGAGATATTTAACTCCAGTCCTAATATGAATACAAGAACTAATCCCATATTAGTCTCCCCTAAGGTGTTATCATTAGTTATGGGTGCAATGCAGTGTCACACCACCAACCACTAATCCTTGGTGACAAACTTTAGTGTGTTCTTATAAATTGATACTCCATTGAACCACAGAGCATTCTCACCAATTTTAGCAATATGGCTTGCCAGCCATCGATAATGTATCAGTTTGTCATCCACACTAAACTTTTTTAGTCTCTTTAGATCATATATTTAGAAATCATAGTCCCGTGTATACTCTACTGGCTCAATCTCCAAATAAGGCCTGGAGATTGCCTTAATAAAGATATTAACCATAGTGTCCCTAGAATGTTAAAGAATTGATTTAAAGATGAAAAAACTTTTATACATGTGGAATTTTCAATATTTTTACTTTTTATTGCGTGGAAAATTGATTAAGTTTTCCATCGATACCAAGTTCACCCAAATCTGACACCCGGGTGAAGAGTTAGGCCATTTTAGTAAGACAGTGTACCACCTAATACTCCAGCATATCGCGGAGGTAGTCCGAATGGCATTTTTCATTTTCCAGTGAGACAATGCGATACCATCGCATCACGCCACTAGCCTTTTTCCCAATTATCACTTTCAATATGACTCCATGTTCATGGCGCGTCGTGCCAAAGGGAAAATTCGCAACCAATGAGGAACCTCGATGGCGTCGCATCATGCCATCAGCCCAATTGCCAATCGTCAGTTTCCAGTGATATGATGCGATAGTACCGCGTCGCACCAGCATATAAAATTAAAATTTTCAGTCAGTTTTGAGTTTTAATTTTGAGGGCACTAAGGTCTTTTTGCCCTCACCCCCAGTTAGCCTAAACACCCAATCAAATCCTAAAAGAGCATAAATTGCTCATTAATTCACTATTTTCTCAAGAAGCAAGTCATTCTCTCTCAAAGGGAAAAACCCTAGTTCAAGAAATCAAGGTCAAGCTCAAGAAATCCTTCAAGAACTTTAAGAATCTCACAAATTAAGGTATATTAGATTTTGATTCATGGGTCCCTTTCACCCATGAAGTCCAGGAATTCTTTTTCAAAGTACAAAGATGATGTATTTATGATTTTCATGTTTGAATTAGATTGAATTCACATTTATAATATCAGTTAGTTTCCAATCCATGATTTAAATGCAAGTTTCATGAAATTAAATAGCATGTATAACAAATATGTGATTATCTTGATAGACCTTTAAATTTATAAAGTGATTAATGCATCTATGATATTGATTTGGTTTTTAATCCATAATTATAATAAAATTCATGAAAAATAGAATAGTATTTAGGGGGAATTATATGAATTACATGCTAAACCCTTGAATTTGAAATTAAGTATTATATTCATGATCTTTATGTGATGACCATTATCATATGAAATACTCATGCTCCCCAAGTATTTGCTAAAATGCCTATATGAAGTAGATAGAGGAATCATGAGATGTTATTATGAGATTTTAATTATGTACAAGTGTTTGATAAAATGCTTATGTGAATTGACGAGTAAAGGCATGACATGTTATTATGTGATCCCATTCATGTACAAGTTAATGAATTACAAGTGTTTGATGAAAATTCTCTATGATTGAATTATGACCAAGTGAACATTGTTATATTATTCAAGATTATGCTTTGCTTTACTTTTCATGCTATCGAATCCTAGGGGTATTTAATACCCGACAATTTAGAATTTACCTAGAGCCAGTGTCAGTTACAGAATAGTATCAGTCATGCAACGATCAGTAATCTCAGTCCATTACAGAACTCAGTAGAACTCAGTCAATTACAGAACTTAGGAAAACTCACTAAACTCAGTATCAGTCCAGTCTAGTCCAGTATACTCAGTTTAGTGTCTTTCAGTTGGGAGTAGGATTCAGCATCGAGCAAAAGCAGGGATGATGGCTTCCCCGTTAGATAGGCAGAGTCATTAGTAGCAATCTCTATACTCCAGAACTGTGTATCTAGTGCGGGATGAGGAGTCACCTATCAGGATAGGATTGACTACCTCCCAGGGGTCACCTGTCAGATTAGGCTTGGCTTCGCCTAGGTGTCACCCATCAGTTAGGCTTGGCATCTTGGTTTTCTAGTATTAGTACCCGTGGCACGGTATTAGCACCCTTCCAATTGGGTTTACAAGTTGGACCCCTGTCAGTTCAGATTTGGGGAATGTCGATTATATGATTACATCCCACAGTTTCCATCTCAGTTTCAGTCTTCAGTTCAGAACTCAGTTCAGTTTTATAGAATCAGGACTATTAGATACAGTCAATCAGTATCAGTTAATCAATTATCAGAATTCAATAATTAGCATAGGAAAAGCTCAGTTACAGTTTACATATATAAATGTATATGCATAGACTGCATTCTCAGTATTTACAGTATTATCAGATTCTCCATGTACTCTTATGTTCAGTTATTTTCATTCAGTTAGTTATATCCTCATGCATATGAATCCTTGTATTCAGCCTTACATCATCTAGCATACCAGTACATTCCCATGTACTGAATCATATTTTTCTCTATTATAATGTTTCATATCATAGGTTCAGACACTCAGGTTCCCGATCACGCATAGTAGATTTAGGTTCAGCCAATAGCAGTAGATTTAGCAGTGACTCCTCATCATTTAAGGATATTATACTATTTCATATTTTCAGTAGATGTGTTAGTTCAGTAGATGGAGTTAGTTGGGGGATTATCCCATCAACTCCACTTTCAGATAGATTCAGTTAGAGAATTTTTAGACTAGTTTTCAGACAGTGTTCAATTTTTATCAGATGTTGTTATTTATCAGTATTTCAGATGTTTTGAACCTTATGGCATTTCATCTCATTTTTCACATTAATTACAGTATGGCATTTCAACTCATTTTTCATATTAATACAATATTATTTAGATAATGATAAGATAATAAGTGGATAATAAAATATATTAATATAATCATATTTACAAATAACTTCTTAAATAAAGGGAGGCATTTTCATTGATATTTGGGAAATAAGTACAAACTATGGCTTATGACCCGCACAAATATGGGCCTATGCCTTTTTGAAGGTAGTAAAACACGCAAAGAAAGTTTGAGACATGAAGGGTGGATCGCGAGGCCTCCTCCAGATTATCATTTATTTTAAAAACTACTAGTAATTGACATTTAATCTACCATGATGGGTGAGTTATGAGTGGAGTGGAGGTCCAGTTTTGCAAAGCCTCTCCCGGTGTGACCTTCTTTAGCCCACTGGACTATGGAAAATCTTCTGGTACAACATTGCATCCTTCGAACAGATTTTCTATCCCATCACTAAGACCTCATCATTTAATATCTCACACATGGGAAATGACTAGTATAGGAGCGGCAAGGGCCTAGGTAGACTCTTCTTTAGCTTATCCTTAAAATCGTCTTCCTCCGACAGCTGGTATCTTAACCCATACTTAGATACTTTCTTTGGGACTATAATGGGCTTAATTATTCCTTTAAAATTCTTACCCAAGCCTTTACCAGGCTCGAACCCACTTCTTAACGTTATAGTCACAATCATTTTGTAGATAGAAGGCATTAGAGTTTTGGTCACCATATCTTTCTTTAAAGCACTCACAATTTCCACAGTATAAAAAATACTACCCTTTGAGATATATTTAATCATCGTTGCACAACCATTGGGGTGATTCGCATGGGTTCCATCCCCTTCGATGACTATTTCATTATCCTCCGAAATAAACTTAAATAACTGATGAAGGGTCAATAAAACTGCCTTTGCACCATGGATCCATGGTCTTCCCAATAGCAGGTTGTAACTAGGATGGATATCCATAACATGAAATTTAGCCTTGAATTCAGTGGGTCCCATCTGGATGTACAAATCAATTTCACCTACTGTATCTCTCTGCCCTCTATCAAATGCCTACACATTTATGTGGCTTTGATGAATTTTACCCAAATCATAGACCATTTGAACCAATGTGGAAAGAGGGAAAATGTTCAAACCGAATCTGTCATCTATCAATACCCGATTAATTGTATAGTCCAAACAAATGATAGTGACGTGCAATGCTTTGTTATGCATCACTCCTTCAAACGGCAACTCTTTCTCACTGAAGGATATGCGATGAATTCCCATAATATTTCATATCATCGGGACATATTCTCGGCACTCGTACCTACGGGAACATATGCTTCATCCAAGACCTTCAATAGAGCTTGACGGTGGTATTGTGAACTCATTAATAGTGCTAAAATAAAAATATGGGCTGGAGTCTTCTCTAAATGCTTGATAATTGAGTATTCTTTTGGTTTCATACGCCTCCAGAATTCTTTAGCCTCCCCTTCAGTGATGGGCCTTTTCTAAGAATCCCTCTAAAAGGTCAAATCTTCATAAATGTAGCATCATCCAGACCGTGTCATCACTTAGGCCATGGCGGTCTCTACAACAAATTCTTTCCTAGGCAGAGGAGTATACACCTGAGTTGAGGTCATTATTACTATAAATGGGGGCTTTTCATTGATACTTAAGGCTGCTACGGCTCTCTTTATATTCTCCACCCCTTCTGAACTTTTGAACTTTTCCAAAATCACCTTAGTGATGGTCCTGCTAGACACCCACTTGCCCTCTATTTCAATCATGTTAACTGCAGCTCCCCCATGATTAGCCAATGGGTTACTGTTGATATTTGGTGCCAACGACTGAAGCGTAATGACCTTCTGATAAATCAAATCTTTAATTTTTTGCTTTAGGATAACACAATCCTCAGTACTATACCCTTCCGCTCCCGAATGATAAGCACAATGTTAATCGGCATGATAAAATTGAGAGATAGGATTAATAAGTTTTGGTCGGACAGGCTAAAAATAATCGACATCTTTCAATCTCAAAGAATTGGGAGTAATTTTTGGCCAGCGACATGAAATTTTTGGGAGGTCTTTTTTGAGGTTTTGACGTAGAGGGTTATAATGGTTCTAATTAGCAGGAGGAGGCACTTGACAATTTGGAGGCGCTTAGACATTTGTCCGATTATTTGAAAGGGTAGCTTAAACATGAGGATGATAATTTTGGCTGCAGAATTTGGTATTGGGGTAAAGTATTTGGCTGTAAAGCTTGGTATTGGAATTGGATATTTGGAAGTAGATCTTGGTATTGGGATTGGAAATTTGGAAATGGAGCTTGGTATTGGGATTGGACATTTAGAAGTGGAGCTTGGTACTAGGGTTGAGTGTAGAATACATGCTGAAAATTTGGTGACGGCGGAGAAGAGAGAATATTCCTAGGCTTGAATTTCTTTTTCAACTTAGAAACAAAATCATTAAAGACCGCACCTACATCTTCCTTTTTCCTCTTTAGGAATATAGAAGTCCCAGTTGATGTTGGGGTTTTGACAATCATTCTTGTTTGCATGCCTTCTTCTAGCGATTCCTCGATTTTTACCAAATCTACGAAAGTTGCTCTAGCTGTGGATACCATCCTAGTATAATATTGAGTGTGAGAGAACACAGATACTATCTCTTTCTCATACATAGGAGGTTGCACTTTGGCATCTTCTTTTCTTCAACAGAAGGCATAGTCTCAGAAGCACTCATCATTCTTCTACTTGATCCGGTCTAATGAGTATCGGTCAGGGACTATTTCAATGTTAAATCCAAACCTATCAAGAAAACCTTTAGCCAATTCCCTACAACTAGTCCATATTTTTAGTTCTTAAGACATGAACTAATCTATGGATTCCCACTTAAGCTTCGGCTGAATAAGCGCATCAATAATGCCTCATTTTTCCTATCCCCACCGTTTGATCAAAATACCTTCTCAGATGGGCCATTATATTTCCAGTACCATCAATCACTTCAAATTTAGGGACCTTGTATCTTTCTAGTAAATCTACTCCAGGGTGAACATATAGATCATCGTAACCTAGGCTACTATTATCCCCTGTCCCATGAGATTCCTTGATCCTCATAATCTCTTAATTTAGAGCCAATAACTTTATTTTATGCTCAGTCCTCTACTTTTTTTCCTTTTCCTTATAATTGTCTATCTCGATATTAGGAAAAGAATTGTAGACGTCAGGGGATATGATGACATGAAGAGGATTGGGAAGGGTAGCTTGATTTTGAGAATGAGAGAAGGTTGGTTGGTAGGTGGGAAGGATGTCTTGGAAATAAAGTTTTATGGAACTTGAGAGTAGTTTGGTGGGATCTGAGAAGGATTTTGCGGATTTGGAAATGAATTTTGTGGATTCGGATATAGATTTGGTAGATTTCATAGATTTGGGGATGGATTTTGTAGATTTGGGAGAGAATTTTATGGATTTTGGAGCGAATTTTGTGGATTTGGAAGCGGGTTTTGTGGGGTTAGGGATGATTTTAAGGATGGTAAGCATCTGGGTTATTTTCTCGGTTGGTTTTTTGGACAAGTTGAGGAGCGGACACGGATGATATGTTATTTGGATGATCCCCAAGAATAGGCGTACTAAGGAAAGGGATCTGGAGTGGAGTCTCGTGTCCTCTTGGAGCGGGAGCATTGACAGTGATGGCCAGGTTAGCCAAATCTTGAGTACAACTCATCTCCTCCCTAAGCATTTCAGATTTTCTCACGAGTTCAACAATTATCTCACTTTGTTCCGCAATTGCATTGTCCTTGATGGTCAATACATTTTCTTTGTCTTTTTTGGTCAATTTTGAATGATGGTCAGAGGATGGGATTTTATGCGCTTTTGACCGGGTGAAGTAAGGATGCTATGCTAGCTTATTTCAACATGGAGTAGTTTTCAATTGTCTGTAAAGTAAAATAACTCAAAGGCAGATGTGTTAGTTTCCATATGTGATAAGTAAGGCTACCTGACAAGAAGTAACCACATAAAGGAGTTAGTGCCATAGACAAACTGATCTACCAGAGCACAGTGGATAAATTTGTCTTTGACTCAAATAAACACACATAAACACATAAAGAAATTATACCATATAAATATTATAATAGCGCATATCATAACTGGGGTGACCCTTTTTGAGCCAAGGGTTTGGGCCTAATGGATTTTTGAAGAAAATATATGCCTTTTAAAAATATATCCCCCCTAAATTTCATAGATATGTAAAAAGGCATAAATGCCTACAAAAGATAACAAAAAAAGGGATAAAATCTTTAGGGGAAAGGGAGATAATATGAAAGAAAATAAGGTCCTACGCAGGGGAATAGAAAAACTAGCTACTAGATGCTCCTTTATTTGCCCTTGCATTTTAGCCTTGTTCACCTCCTGTGATATTTGATATCTGTTGATGATCATATGACTCCCGCACAACTTTGACTTATTTTCGTAGGTTATTTTTTCTATGCTATCAATATGAGAAGTCATGCTATCATTCAAATTGATTAGACACTGCCTAGCATCACCAGCCTCTTGTCTGGCTCGCTTAAACTCTTCCCTAAACATGTGTATGGTCAAAGTAACCTCCATATGCATATGTTGGTGCGCGATTTCACTTTTTTAAAATTCATCTTGAATCCTATGGAGCCGGATCTGATGCTCTGATTCTATATCAACAACCCGAGTGGGTATATTTGGCCCAAAAATTAATTCTCCAGCAAGACTCTTCTTTAACCACTCCTTGTAAGTGTCGCTAACTTCGGGTTCATACTCGATATGGAAAGAGACTTCCTTCCACCCTCTTCTTCTCCATCTATTTACCATGTAGCTTTTGAGTGGGGACTCGCCTTCGTCATACTTAATGAAGAATCTAAGTATAGACGCGGCTTGGGGTGTCTCCTTCTTGATCTCGAATTGCCTAAGAACTCTGTCAGGATTATAAGGATGGGTTCTCCTGAGACCTGGAAGCACTAGAAAAGTCCACTCATCCCCTCGAATGGTGTATCTCCCTAAACAAAGATATTTAATGGACCACTGGACGTTGTCATCCCTTAATTCCCCAAAAGTCTTAAACACAAATTTCGGAGATGCTTGCTTTTTGAACTTGTGCAGGAACAACCACATGTTATGCGATGATAGAAGATCCCCCCTCATCTAATGATCAAGTTGTACCGTTCTAGGATTTTTCAATAAATACATTATCATCCACCATTGCAAGATAAGGTTACATCCTTCAAAAAAGCGATTCTCAACTTGACACCTTCCCAAAGCTCGATATATATCGGCTACAATCATGGGAGCTAAGTTATGGAATACCTTTTTAGAACCGTACTCCACTCCATAGAAGAGTGCATGTGTCACTGTGACAACTCTTGGATGAATTGTGCCATCTTCCCCTTGTGGAAACACCATAGTGCCAAGTAGGCCTACCACAAATGCAAATGATCTTGTCTCCTTCCATTTTCCTTACAGTTCAAATATATGTCAAACTTCTGAAAATCATTAAACCTTTTGAACCAGCGATACAACTCATGAAAAGGGATGTTTTCCCCATCATGTTCCCCTAGTTAGGTGTTATCATCAATTAAAAAGACCTTCTTGATCTCTTGACAGTCCCATACAATCGGGACTAGAATGTTCTTATCAGGTGTCTCTTTTCTCTTGAAACACATTTCAGTGCTTTCATAACAAATCAACACCTCTTTAATAGTGGGGGTCAATTCAACATCCCCAAAGTGAAACACCATATTCTGATCATCCCAAAAGGTCGTCAGCACATGGATCATTTTAGGCCAAGTATCTATCTCGATCAACAAAGTCTAATGCCCGATAGGTGTTCTAACAATCTTTATCTCTTCACCACTTATGTAATCCCACCATAGTTTCAGGAAGTGGTCAGGTCCAGTAACCATCTTGAACTTTTCGCGGGGATACGGTTGAACCATATCCTACACGAAAGGTGAGAAAGATGAGTCTCCTCCTACCCTAAAAGATAATGGAGTGGATTAAAAAAACATATATTTTCTTCAACATATAAATATGATTTGTCTTTAATTAGCTCAAGGTGAATAGACGCAGGTCTGGATTTCTATTGGGCCGAATACCCCCTCAGGTATTGGATCGTCCTAGGCTCATGCCTAAAATAGGGTTTTGGTTTTGCTTTATCCTAGGTATCTAAAGTGGGTTTGAACCAGGTTCCCAAGTGGACGACTTGGGTTTGGAAATACGAACATCCATCGAATGACTCACATGCTAATAAACCATCGTATTTCCAACACCTTATTTGGAATTGAACAATAGGGGTCGGAACATTTACGAAACCCCTAAATAATTTAATAAATTAATGCAGGAATGTCCTATGAGATGCCATAATTAATTATCGTGAAATCAAAACATATAAACACGTAAACAGTTAATCAAAAGACAAAATCAAATATTTGGTTAGAACCTAGTTAAAAAATCCCCAGCAGAATCGCCATTTTCTATTTTGAGAAAATTTTGACTTATTTGACAGTCGCCACTTAATTTATTTTGAAAAGGAATTAGGAAAACCTTTCTACAATACTTTAAATGATCCAAAACAGAAAAATCATTTTAGTTAGAGATTCTGAGCAAGCGGTTCCTATTAACTTTTAGGAAGGTTTTAAGGCACCTAAAACGTCCACTAACTTGCGGTTATCCAGACTATTTGAAAATATCTTTTGACTAACTTCAATAAGATTGATTTTAGAAAAAGATTTGTGCAAAACCGATTTTGACGACTTAGCGGGAATTTTAACTAAGTCTAAGCAAAAATAGCAAATAGGACATAAAAGGAAAAAGGTGAGAAAATAAAAGGCTTAGGCCATTGGGCCCAAATTAACGAAACTTGTCCTAATCTAATTGGGCTTTCGACCTATTTTTTACCAGTCCAAATCTATGTTTTCGAGCCTTTTTGGCCCAAAACCTGCTCCACTTATATTAAATTTACAAGTGTCTTCGAGTCCCAAACAAATAAATAAAGACTGAGACAACAAATAAGTGAATACATGACATAACAAACAAGTAAATAGAAAAATAAATGAGACTTCAAGTCTCTTAGCCGCTTCAAATATGGGGTTTTAACCCTTTATTCTTCTTTAATCTCCCCGTATCCATATGCCATGAGATTACTTTAAACTAAACTCTGGAATGGACTCTAAAGGGTGGCCTTATTAGCTCACGATAAACGTGCAATAGGAATGAGTTCATGCAGAACTCAAATGATTTTCATGCAAAGAAAGAAGGAAAATTACACATTAATATATGATCGACAAATGAAAGAAAAAAAAGAAAGGGTAAATCAAGACAACACATAATTTACCAAAGTAATCGGGATCGTAATAATGATCAAGAAAACAAAATATGCATATCCGTTCGAATAACTATCCAATCAAGATAAGAGAAATAATAATAGTTGAAGTGCCCTCAATTAAATAAAGAAAAAAAGAAGAAGAGACTGATGCATGATTGAATAGAGAGAGCAATGTAACTTAGATATTTAATGATTAAATAATGAGTTGTGCTCATATAGTCATAACATCAACACAAAAACTGGGGTAATCAAAATAGCAGGAAAACTCAAATTATGAATCAATTTCCTATATAAAAAAACTTATGAAAGACAGTGCAGAAAGGTTCAATCAATCTTCAAATTGAACTCAAATGAAAGATAAAAGAAACTAAGACAAACCAACTTCCAAATTCAAGCTTAACGATTAGTAGAGGAATCAAGATGCGAATCAATTTCCAATTTCAAGCTTATGAACAGTAAAGGAACTGGCATCAATTCTCCAAATTAACGTAAAGTAATAAAGAAAACTAAGATTACAACCAATAACTAGGTTTGAACTTGAAGGACAGCAGGGAAATTGATCTCCGGTTTAATTTATCCTTCCTTTTTTGACGTCTCTATTCAAGAAAAGTCCCTGGGAATCCTTAGTCCGAGCGTGAATTACAGGCATATCATATTGACAACAAAGAAAATTTTAGGATTTTCCAAATAAGCATATTCAAATCTCCAGCAATTCAACAGGACAACATCAAATTCATCTTTTTAATCGGGATACGTCTTGAAACATAAACCCAAAAGGAAAATGAATATCTAAATTCAGGTTTTTTGGACCAAAAGACAGGCATAATCCACAAAACTAAAAAGTGAAAGGGGCAGCGGATAACATTCTAATCCTCCTCCTCATTTTGATAGACTACAAAAGGTAAGCTTTTGGTAGTCAAGATGGTCACTGAGGAATCATAAGATTTTTGATATACTATTAGACATACCCTTATCATCCTTTCGGAATTTAAAGAGCCTAAGAATATAAAAAGAAGTCCTACCAATGACGTTATCGGCTCAATAATAACATCAACAATATTAACGAACAAGGTGATATGTTATTCCAATCCTCCTCCTCATTATGACAAATTTGAATAAAACAGTCATTGAGGAATCCTAGGACTTTCTAATACACTTTTGGACCTTTTCTCATTGTTCTTTTGCTATTTGAGAAGACAAAAAGACCTCAAGGGGTGGTATTACTAATAAAGCTTCCAACTAAATAGTAATAACTAATTACACCGGAAAATATCAAGATAGGCAGTGAAAATAAAATTAAAGCATGAACTTTAGGAGAGAAACCAGCGACTCAAACAGTAAATAATACACTAGATGAGGCAATAGAATAAAAGTTGATCAACAACGACAAGAAATAATGATAGATTTTGGGGCTGAGACAAATATAACAGAAAACCACAGTAGCTAAGACAAAAAATTAACTTAACTCAATAATACAACCAACAAACATTCATCTTCACCAGAAGAAACCTACATCCTTTGAGGCCTCTACAACGAAGAGCCCAGCATATAAGATTTTTGAGATATCACTTATGACTACAGAAGGACCCAAATGAAGTAGAATATAATTAAAACTTAAACAAAAATAGAATGTTACCTATTTGGGAGCAGCGAAATAGAACTTCGAGCTCCTTCGAACTTCACCACCATTGAAAAATTCAATGTCGTTAGAAAAATCTTGACTAATCGATTTCCTTTCCTAAAAATTTTACCGAAGAAAATTTTCTTTTGTTCTCGTGATCAACTTTTCTTTTTTTTTCTCTCATTTTTTATTTTCAAAAGAATTTTTTTTCCTTTTTTTCGGAGCCCCTTTTTTGCTCTAAAGAGAGCTATTTATAGTACGAGTCTCGGAATTTATTCTTGAGGCTTATCCGATATGGGATTAGGATATTTGGGGGACAAGTTTGGAATTCAAAATAAAGGAAAAATTCAAATTTATCTCCGGGTAGGGTTTTCCACCAACAAATTGAACTAATTTTTTTAATTTTCTTCATGAAATCCAAAATTCGACCACCAATAGAATTGAGGGATCCCCTTCCCTTTACAAGCCAATGAAAATCTAGAAAATATGTACGAAATTGTCCCAATTAACCCAAGATTCTCAGAATTTGACCATTGGAGAGGCCACCTAAGTGCTTTTAGAAAATTCTTGGCATCTTCCTAGTACAAAATTTACGTAGGATGCGTGGGTACAACATTGGGTTAGGGTAGGAAAAGAAATGAACAATTGGACCTTTACTGGGTCGATATCAGATCAGAAATGGGTTGGGTATTGTTATGCCATTAACGTCGATGTTGTTTAGTTGTTGTGTATTATCTTTTTTGTTGTTTGTTGTTTGTTGTTTGGATGGTTTTTGATTATTGCTGGTTGTTGTTTGAAGAAAATAAAGAAATGGTCCGAACCAAGTTGGGTCTTGAATTAGACTAGGCTGAAATTATTGAGGTGGGCTACTGATGTCGTTAATATGTTGGGTTGGGCTGGAGTGGGTCGGTTTGCTTTGGGCCTAGTGGGATGAGATGTTTTTATATGAGGGAAGGGCTGAAGTAGTTGTTAATTTAAGAAAGTAAAGCAAATGGGTTGGGTCAAATTATCATATGGGTTGCTGCATGGTTAATATGTTGGGTTAATAAGATTGGGGTTATTTAAATTATAACCACAAATTAGGATTTTGTCATTCATTTAAATTTTGGTCAAAATTGAAATTGATTGGCCAATTGCATTGCAATTGTGGCCAATTTGATTTCAATTATGACCGAATTTAATAGGTTGACTATATTAAATTAAAATTATGATATGAATTAATACCTCAATTAATTTTGAACTTTTTTATTTAATAAAATCAAACACATATTTTGATAATAAATTATATTAAAATCAAGATTTTAATTAGTATGTTTATTTTCAAAAATAATCCTCAATTAAAATCCGATATTCCATAACATAAATATTTAAGTAATCAAATTATATAATCTCGTATAATTGAACACGATAATATATAATCACTACTTAAAATGACAAAATTACGTACAAAATATTTTGAACAGTTTTTATTCGGATGAAATAAATATTTTTATTTTATTGAAGATCGAAGAAACTCAGGATTAAATTTAGTCGTGGAGGGCAAAAATTAGGTGTCAACAACCCAAATTCGATATTACAAGTGCAGTGATCCAGTTGTTGAACTTGAAGAAAGTGTTTACTGGTTTGCCTACTGATGCATATTATGAATTTTATGGGGATTTGTACTTTGTACAACCTGTCTAGGGTAAGTCAAGAAGCTATATGGCTGAGGTTTTTCCCATTCTCTCTGACAGAAAAAGCAAACTTAAGGGTTAGGATAGCAACCTTATGGATTTATCACCACTGGAATGAGTTGAGGACATAGTTCTTGGACCAATTATTCCTATCCTCTAGAATGTTGCAATTGAAGAATGAGATCTATAAGTTCAGGCATTTGCATTTAGAGGCATTATATGAGACATGGCTGAGGTTCAAGAAAAAGATGCAAAATGTTCCAAATCATAGAATCATGAGGTGAAACCTTCTTGAGATATTCTATAAAGCCTTGAATGTTATACCAAGGTTGTGGTTGATACTATTACAAGATAATTCAGGAGTCTTTGCTAAGAGCATGCTTCATAAATCTTAGACCAAATCACTAAAAACAATTGAGGTTGGCATACTCGAGAGGCAGATAGATCAGCCAAGAATTATGCCATTGGTTCTTCCAGTAAGAAGTAAGCATTAGATGAGTCAGTGTCTCAAGAGGTGGACCATTTGAGAACTAAAATTTTCCTACTCATGAAGTAATTTGCAATGATTAGAGCGAAAAAGGTAAATAAAATGGGTTTATGAGGTGAGGCTTCTAGACAAAAAGAGTCTGATATGAGGAAGAAATGGAGTATTTGGATAAATAAATAGTGGGTTTTTTAAAAAAAAGATCAAGGTTCTAATAAAGACACTTAGAGCTCGAGACACAGGAACCAAGGTCAAAACTACTACGAAAAAAGGTATAGGGATGGAAGTAGAGAGCGTGATGGTGATGGATGAAAAAAGATTACTACATGGATAAGAGTAGCCTTTATGTTCTATTAGGGAATCATGATGCTGAGTTTGGAAGTTATAGAATAGAAGAGTTGTTTGTAAAGCTTGTGAAAGGTTCATAGATCTAACAGAATTGCCTGAAGGAAATTAAGGCAGATATTTTGGGGTTGAGATAGAAGGTAGAGTTGCATGCAACCTCTATTAAGTATTTTGAGCAGCATATTAGAAAGATGTTTACCATATTGATTCGGTATCAACTAGGCACACTTTCTAGCAAAACTATTCAGAATTCAAAGAATGATGGTCACTGTCTATATATTACCACTCAGAGTGATAAGGCCACTATTGACCCACCTATGCCTATGATTGATAATATGAAGAATGACCCTATAAAGACTAATGATGTGGATAAAGATAAAGCAAAAAAGTTGGGGACTAATGATGAGGTGTCTTAGAAACCAATAGTTTTAGAGAAAAGAGCTGATAATGATAAAGAAAAAGGTAAGGAGGTCACACCATCATTAAAGACTATTCCTTAACCTCTTCCACCTTATTCTCAAAGTTTGATGAAGAAAACTGAAGAAAGAAAGTATCATAAGTTTATATCAATACTGAAATAGTTGTCTGTGAACCTCCCTCTAGTGGAAACATTGGAACAAATGCCTTGTTATGCAAAATTCATAAAAGATTTGGTGACTAAGAAGTGGACGGTGAGTTTTGAGCCTGCTGATAATATGCACCACTGTAGTACCATTGACTCTCGATCTTTAGTCAAAAAAAAGAAAGATTTGAGAGCATTCACTATTCCTTGTGCTATTGGGTCGTTTAACTTTAAAAGAGCTTTATGTGACTTGGGAGATAGCATTAATTTGATGTTGCTAGTTGTATACAAGTAGTTGGGGTTGGGGTCTCCTAAGCTGACCTCTATAAGACTATTGATGGCAGATTGCACTATGAAAAAATTGGTTGGTATATGATGTGATGTATTGGTAAAGGTGTCTTCTTTCATATTTCCAACTAATTTTGTTATTCCCAATTGTGAGGTTTATTTTTATGTCCTTGTCATCTTGGGAAGGCCTTCCCTAGCCACGGGTAGGGCATTGGTTGACATGGAGATGGGATAGATAAAATGCATACTAAATGATGAGCAGCTCACATTCAATATATGTCAGTCGATGAAGCAACCAAATTATATGCGGGTGATTTTTTCATAGACAGCATATATTAAGATACATTAGTTGCATATATTAAAGAGATGCTTGGTGTGAAGACACTCGCATTCATGATCATGAATTTTGATAGTGATGGTATTGATGGATATGATAAGATAGTGAGTGCACTTGTCGTAGTGGTCTATATTTTTATGCACCAATGAAGTTGGACATTGATCTAAAAAATAGAGCAACACCTTTGGCAAGACCATCTATTGAGGATCCTTTGGTTTTGGAATTGAAGGCCCTCCCCTCATTTTTGTTATGTATTCTTGGAGTTCAATAATACCTTGATGATTATTACTACAGCAGATTTGTTAGAATGGCAATTTGAGTCTTTGATATCGATTTTGAAGAGGTTTTAAGGGCTATTGGTTGGACTATTGCTGGCATAGTCAAAATTCCATTCGATATTTTCACTCACAAAATTCATCTTAAGATAGAATATATACCTAGAATTTAGCATCAGCATTGATTGAATCTACCTATGTAAAAGGTGGTAAAGAAAGAAATCATTAAATGGTTAGATCCAATTACATCTTATCGAATTACTAACAGCAAATGGGTAAGTCTAATTCAAAGTGTTCCAAAAAGAGTGAGACCACTATGGTCTCCAATGAGAATAATAAGTTAGTTCCTATGAGACCAGTCACGGGATAGTGCATTTGCATGGATTATAAAAAGTTGAATACTTGGCCCTAGAAGGACCATTTTCCTATGCCATTTAGTAACCAGATTTTTACTTCCCTCGAGGACCAAGAGAAGACTATTTTCAATTGTCCATATGGGATGTTTGCATTTAAGAGGATTCCTTTCGATCTTTGTAATTCTCCCATAACCTTTCAACTTTGCATGATGTCAATTTTTTCTCATATGGTGGAGGATACTATCGAGGTCTTCATAGATGATTTCTCAGTTGTGGGTGATTTATTTGATAATTGCTTAGCATGCTTGTCTCATGCCTTGCAAATATTTAAAGAGTGCAATTTGGTGAGTGTCACTTCATGGTTAAGAAGCACAAAATTTTGAAGAAGGGGATAGAGGTCGACGAGTCAAAGATTTAGGTGATTAAAAAATTTTCTCCACCAATTTCTGTGAAGAGCATTCAAAGTTTATTGGGCCATGCAGGCTTTTATTGGTGATTCATCAAGGACTTCTCTAATATTGAAAATCCATTGCGCAAATTGTTATAGAAAGAGGTAAAGTTTGTGTTTGATAATGTATGCCTTCAAGCTTTTGAGTGCCTGAAAGAGGGGTTGATTTTAGTTCCTATCATTGTGTCCCCTGGATGAACCTTACTATTTGAAGTAATATGTGACACCAGTGGTGTGGCCCTAGGAGTAGTCCTAGGACAAAGGTGAGAGAAGATATTTCATCTTATCTACTATGCCAGCAAAGCTCTCAACCCCGCACATTTACATGATTACTGAAAAGAAATTACTTGCGATGGCGTTTTCCTTTGAAAAACTTTAGTTCTACTTGATTGGTACCAATGTTATTGTCCACAAAGATCTTGTTGTTGTTAGGTACTTTATGTTAAAGAAACTTTCTAAGCCAAGGTTGATCTGATGGGTACTATTGCTACAAGAATTTAATTTCTAGGTTAAGGATAAAAATGGCACCAAAATCAAGTTGCAGACCATCTATCCCTCCTAGAGAAGGAGGCGATACTTAAACTAGAGGATGAGCTTGATCTTGATGATACTTTTTTAGATGAGGACATCTTTGAAACATAACAAACTTAGTACTTTGGTTTGCTGACATTGCTAATTATTTGGTAAGTGACCTTATCCTAGAAGATATGTCATTTCAGCAGCAAAAATGTTTTATGCATAAATTGAGAAAGTTCTTTAGGGATGACCGGTAGTTATTCTGAGTGTGTGATGATGGTGTGAGTTGAAGGTGTATTCATGAGGTTGAGATGATGAGTATTTTGGAGGCCTATCATTGGTTTCCAATTAAGGGTCGTCATGGAGGTATTTGCACTACCCACAAAATTTTACAATGCATTTACTAATATCTGACTATTTATAAGGATACACATGATTATGTTCGAGCTTGTGACCAATGCCAAAGGCAGGGCAATATCTCGTATAAGCATGAACTTCTTATGATGCCTATTCTTGAGCTTGAGATGTTTGATGTGTGGAGTATTTTATGGGCCCAATTGTGAGTTTACATAGGATGAATTATATCTTGGTGGCTGTCTACAACGTTTCTAAATTGGTGGAAGCAATTACGCTTCCAAATAATGAAGGTAAGAGTGTCACAATATTTTTGAAGAAGAATATTTTTTCTAGATTTGGCACTCCACGAGCTATCCTTAGTGATGGTGGGTCTTATTTTTGCAATCATCTATTCAAAGCCTTACTTGAAAAATAAGGTGTTAAGCATAGGTTGGAAACACCTTACCATCCATAGAAAAGTGGGCAAGTTGAGGTCTACAATAGGGAGATAAAGTCTATTTTGGTAAAGTCTTTGAATACCAATAGGATTGATTGATCGAGAAAGTAAGATGATGTGTTATGGTATTACCGGATAGTATACAAGACCCCTATTGGTGCATCTCCTTATCATCTTGTGTAAGATAAGGCATGCCACTTAACGGTTGAACTTGATCATAAGGCACTATGGGCATTAAAAAAACTAAATTTTGAGTGGGGTGATGTTGCACACTTGAGATTGGATAAGATGAATGAGATGGATGAGTTTTGAATTCGTGCCTCTTAGAGTTCAACCTTGTACAAGGAGAAAATAAAATTTTACCATGACAGAAGAATTGAGAGGAGGTAATTCCAACCCAATGATTTGGGTTTTTTTGTATAATTTGATACTTTGCTTATTTTGTGGCAAGTTGAAGTCTAGGTGGTCTGGACCATTCACCGTGGTAAGAGTATTTCCACATGGTGCGATTGAGTTACAGCAAGATGAAGATGACCCATTAAATGAGAACCAGAGGAATTTTATATTCTCTAAACTTTACTCATGAGCTAAACCCAAGGGTCGTGAGTCTAACCCACGACTTGTGAATTGATTTTGTGAATAAAAAGCCCCTCAGCAAGTTGTAGAACTTTGATCCATGACTTCACCCTACGGAAAATGATTCTAACCCATGCCTCATGGGTCAGGTCATAGGAATTAGAGGATTAATGGGGTGGTAGTTCCTAACTCACAACCCTGACCCACAGGTCATGATTTGAACCCAAAATTTTTATTTCGTGTCGTTGGTCAGAACTGGGCCCAACTATGAAAAAAATAAAATTGTGATTTAAATAGGGGGGCCCTGAATTTGGCCCTTTCCTTGGCTTTTAACCCTAAACTCAATCAAATTCTCAAAGACAATAACTCCTAACCAAATTTAAATACCTCTAGTCAAATTCATTCGTCCCTCAGCCAAAGCAAAAAAATATACAACATCTCTATCTCAATATCATAGAAAAAGGTCATGGCTCGTCATCCAGGCTGAGGGATCTTTGTTTGAGTCATGATTTGGATCCAACCTCCACTAAGCTTTTGTCTTAACTGACAGTGAGAATGATGGCTCATGACTTTGATCTATGAGTTTTCATAACCCGGATAACAAAAACCACTTGGATCTATGAGTTGTCATAATTTGGACAACAAAAATTCTTCTCTTCATGATCCACAATCTACTTTATGGCCCATCACCTATATCCACAGACTAGCATTCAGCCTTTTTAACCAAAATCTCAAATTTTTAGATCTGCAGCCTATTTACCTGCACATGTAACATAAATTTAATCAAATCCCAAGAAAATTACTCAAGAACAACTTCAAATTTGTAACAACCTTGATTGTGAAATTACTTTTTATGTGTTTTACCAGTTTGGCCTTTTCATTTAGTGGTTACATGCTATTTATGAGATATGGAGATGTTTGTCATAGTCACTAGTGCATTTGGGAGTGATTTAAGAGAGTTTAAGACTCTTAAGGGATTTAAAAGCTCTGACTTTGACTTTGGTCAACATTTTGTGTTTCCAACAATGGACGGTGATTTGGATAGTTTCATTAGATCTGAAGCATTAATTTTGGATTAGTGAAAGGGTTGGTTTGAATTTAAAACCTTTACTTTGCATTCAACCCTTATTTTGAAAGCTAGTACAAATGGCCAAATAGGATCCGAGAATTTAAACTATTGTAAACAATCTCTTGACAAAAATCTGACGCTATCATTAAGTCTAAAATGTCAAAAATATCCTATTAGCATATCTGATATATTTCTATGAGGTCCTAAACAAATCCAAGGGTCTGATAGGGACTGTTTTCCCAAACCTCCAACAGTTGGTTTGCATTTTTAGTATAGCATCAGCGGTCCCATTGGGACCACATAGACATATGTCTTGACAGCATTCATTGATTAAACAACTTATCATGATTGTGAGGTAGGGTACCACGATCGCAAAGAGTAAATTGATGGACCAAGTTGGGTTGACTCATCGTGATCACGAGGCCTAGCTATGCGACCGCGATGACCAACATAATGTTAAGTTAATATTGACATTTGTGTTTGCAAAATAGGGTTTGTGATCGAGAGGTACTACTCACCAAATAGTATAAATACATCATTTTGTGATTTTCACCATTTTTGGACCTTGAAGCTTCAAAAAGGGGCGATATCTATGGTTTCTCCACTATTTGTGCTTAGTTAAGCTCCAAACTAGTCTTTCCATTAATTCTATTGATTATTTTTTCAAAAAAACCTTCTTATTTAGAAGCCAAAATGGATTTTTGGGGGTGCTGGTAAAACTTTAAAGTGGTTTTCCTTTGATAAGAACATCGATTTCAACTCATTAGTGCGCGGGTTTTTGGCTATAGATTTCTATTGTTATGGAGAACAAGTTTCTAAAATAAAAATATCAACATTACCCCTTTTAGTTTCAAACCCATTCTTTGAACTCATGTTAAACTAGTCAATATGGGTATCATTAGCATCCTTTTCATGCTTAGATTATTTATTTGATAGTTTAAGCTCATTTCAAAATAGTTCAAAAGGGAAAATCTCTACATTAAAGGGTTTATATTTAGAATTTCATCACTTTGAGGTAGGTTATGGCTTAAATTTATTCATACTAGATTGGGTAGTTAATGAATATGTAAATCATGCTATGGGTTGGGAAATTAGCTATGGGGATTATATTTTTAAATTATTATTATTGCCTTCCTGTGTAGGGGCTTATATACTTATTGTTATTGACTTGAGAGAATATATATATATATATATATAATGTTTTCCCCATGTGTGGGCTTTATTTGACATCATAGGTCTTATTTGTGCATGAATATCATATTAATTATTGTGATGCCTATGAGAGGGCTTGAATAGATGTTATAGGCCTTCTTTGAGCATTATTCTCCCTATCATGATTAAAAAAATACCCAAGTAAGGGGTTTTAAATGATAATATTAATGTCATACATGACTATTTAATCTAGTGGTGCCGAGCGAGGGCTAAATCTTGAATTATATTGACATATTAAGTTGATTCTTGAATATCATCTCCATGCTGATCGATCGTAAGAATTAAATCCTTATTTCATATACACATATTCATGAGATACTGGTACCACTGAGAAATATTAAATTTAAAATAAGATAAAATACTTTATAAAACCCGCGATTCATGAACAATAGTTGGAGAGGTGAATGACACACTTTATAAAACCTTTGATTCCTGAACATTATCTGGAGAGGTGAATTATGATATGAGAAAGCATATGAATTACAAACCCCCATGGGTCCTATCTTGGGAGCGTTAAGGCTAGAAAGGTGCTTATAAAAAGTCATGCAATGACTTTTAATCATTTATCATGATCCCATCATTATTGAATTACATCTTCAGTGTTTCTTTTATGTGCTCTTGATGTTTACTAATCTACCCTGTATATTGATGTGTAGTTGTTCCTTTTGATCTCATTTTATAGAACAGTTAGTAGAGACGATGTGAGCTACCATTTGAAAACTTTTTTGTTTATAGGTGAAGTTCTCATAGTCTCTTTTACTTTTTAAATTTTCTACCTTGCTCAGTCGGCCTACGATATCTACAGAGTATAAGTAGACCATAATCTCTCCTAGTATTCCCTTTCAATGCAGTTCCTAGCTTGGGTACGAGTGTGATAGCTGATTTGTATGGTGTTAACTAGTTTTAAGAGTATCTGGTGAGTTTCTCACTTGGAGCCTTGTTATATTCTCCATCTATAACTTATGTATTTACTTGTATATGAACATAGATTATTGTATTTAAATTTTTTGACTTAGTTTGGATGCTCTTGTACTTATGATACTAGGTTTTAGGATTTGGTTGTGTTTTACCCATATTTTGAGTTGTGATTATTATGCCTTGAGTTTGTTCTAGAAGTCTTGTATCACTTAGTTTCTTCTTTTCTCTTTTTTTTTTATCTATTATGGGTGTTTAACTTACCTACCAAGGTGAGGTCGAGGTAGGTTCCATCATGACCTAAAATTTTGAGGGTCTTAAGAAATTGCTATCAGAGCACTAGGGTCATCAGTCCCATAAGTGAAAGAGCAGTATGTCTAATAGAGTCTTACAAATTTCTATGCTAACATCCACATCTATCTTTAAGTAGTTATGTGACGTATTTAGGACAAACTCTCTAATTTAATTTCTTATCATACAGTTAATTCATACCAATGATCTAAACTTGAATTCATTTTCTTTTTTTATGCAGCTGATAAGGACTAGGTCCAGATATTTTAGGGATGTTGAGCCAGCACCAACTCTTATATCCCCAGTTACAGGGCAAGGAAAGGGTCGTGGCTAACCCAGAGATAGAAGATAGGCAGAGAGAGCTGCCCAAGTTAAAGGACATGCAAGGTCAGCCTCTACTAAGCTTGAGATTTACTATACCTAGGATGATTATTAGATAGAGGATTCAGTGCCAGATCAGGTACCATAGGATTAGTTGATACCCTAAGGTAATAGGATTTATTAACTCGTCTCTTCAGTTATCTTGATAGTTCTCCCTATATTGGTATTCCTTTGATTATATTGGGTATTTCTCAGACTTCGAATAGTAGTCAGCTGCTAAGACAAGCTCCTTCTTATGGTATTCTTACTTTAGGGATACATCCAACTTTTGTGGTACCCACCAAGTGTTGTATTCGCTACCTACCAGTCTTAATGTTCCTTTAATCATTTTGGTTCCTCTGATATGTTCTGATTATCAAAAGAGGTTTGAGAGGTTTATTTATTTGGCTTGTTCCAAGTTTAGTAATGCCATTGGAGAGGATGCCTATGAGTTACTAATTTCCTGCTAGGAGAGGTTGTCTAACCTCAGATTCCTTGAGTATCATGGTATTTTATACACAACTTTTCAGTTGACTGACGTGACCATAAAGTGGTGGATGTCTTTTATTAGTTGCTGATTCTTTGGGTTCACCTACTATGATATGGACTTAAATTTCATAGACATTTCTAGAAAGGTTTGTGCCTTAAAGTTTGATGGATAAAATGAGATATGATTTGATCACCTAGAGCAGTACTTTATGACTATAGCTGAGTGTGAGACATGCTTTCATGCATTATCCAGATATTCTGATGTCAGTATCTCCATTGAATTATAGAGAATCAGGAAGTTTGGATAATTCATATTAGTTGTCTATGGATCATCTTGTGGTTTGGTTCATTCTAGAATATCATAAAGCATACTAAGTTGATTGAGTCTATCAATCAGACTACTCAGAGAGGAAACAAAAAGGTGTGCCAACTGGGTGAGTTTAGTGGATATGCATCTCGAGGTAGGGATTTTTCCAGTTGAGATTTTTATGTTTATCATGGTAGACCAGTCTAAGGTTCATTTTTTAAGTCTTCGGTTTCTGCAGCATTAGGCATCCAAGGATCAGTTCATTCATTAGAGGCTCTAGAGTTGGCTCATCAAGATAGGGTAGTTGCTTTAGTTCTTCTAGGCCCCCTAAGCATGAGGTAGATAGTATAGTGTGTTATGTATGTGACAAGGTTATTGAAATAGTGAAGGATTATTCTGAGTGTGTGTTTAGACCTATGTAGCAGGTTTCTCAGCTTCAGCTTTGACCTACTCCTAAATCTATAATTAGAGTTGGCTTACAGAGTGGCAAGGGTGTTATTAGAGGTGATTAAGGTAGATCTAGGAGATATTATGGTGGTGGATGCAGGTTTGCTCAGTCGATAAGCGAACATGGATAGTGTTATACTATACTTGGGAGACTCAAGGTAGAGGCCTCTAATGCAATTATTACAGGTATTGTCTTAGTTTGCTACTGATCTACTTTTATGTTATTTGACCTGGGTCTGCATTCTCATATGTGTCTACATACTTTGCAATTGGTTTTGATGATTCATATGAGTCCCTAGATATGCTTCTTTATATTTCTAGCCTAGTAGGATATTCTTTAGAGATTGATTGGGTTTATCAATCTTAAGTAGTAACTTTAGTAGGGTGTGAAACCTGGATAGACTTGGCCATCCTAGATATGGTTTATTTTGATATTGTTTTGGTTATGGATTGGTTAGCTCCTAATTATGCTAGTTTGGATTGTTATGCGAAGAAAATGACAGTAACTACTCTGGTTGAGCCATAGTTAGCTTTTGCCATGACCCGAGGCTACCCCTATTCATGACATAGTGCTTAAGGTCATAAGTGACCCTAAGATAACCCATAATATGGTACCTACTATAAGCACTAAGTAAAGTAATAATGACATATCATGTGCAAAAATTAAACTTATAAAAAAAATTATTAAGATATAAAACTGAAACAAATACCAATATGTCTAAATTATGGATAAAACCAAAAACTAGATTGAATATCTTCATATCTAAACATCTATTCTAAAAGACTCGAAGACATGTGGGATTGATGGGACAAACCCCCAACTAACTCTGACTAGCTAAAATGAAAGAAATACTAAAAATAACAGAATGTAACTTGTCCTTGATGGATGAGGACTCACCACGACTACTATTGAGTGGTATTGAGCTGGCTAAGGGTGATTGGGCAACTGAGCATCCAAACATATATTGTGAAATCAATATAGCGCAAAAGAGTGTATGTGGTCAGTACTTTGAATGTCTGGGTACGTGAGATAGAGACAAACTTAAATACATATGAATATTGAACATGAATGCATAAACATGTAAAATGAATGTAAAATCAAGTAAATCATGTACTAAATTAATCTGTAAACTGACTAACTGAATAGCTGATAACCTAAATTCTTGGTCATGCAAACCTCGATTGATATAACCTAAGTACTAGACTAAAATTGTGGGAGCTACATGTAACTGACATGCCCCAATCTGAGTTAATCTGGGTCTAACCTATACCCCAGTTGGAAGGTTCCAGTACCTTGCCACGTATAATAACACTAGTTGTATAGATCCAATAAACTGGTGTCCCGAAGGACTAGGATGTCATCCCCTACTGGCAGGTACCCCTAAGAGAGTGTCAGCCCTCAACTGGCAGGAAGACCTCTCAAAATCTACACTAGTTATGTATTACTGGAACTCAAGAACTCTACTAAAGGTCATGCCCTCGACTAGCAGGTGAGCCCCCATCCCTGGGTTCACTTAGTGTTAACTCCTAATCCTAACTGAATTGACACTGGTACTGATTAAAGTTAACTAGATATAACAACTGATAAGTTCTCAACATGAATATAATAATCTGTGTATGATAATAAAATCATGATCTAACTAACTTGTTACTTGGAAATGAAAATATCTATAAACGGATAGGTATCAGGTGTTCATAACCTTCCAGCACTAAATAATACTTTAGTACAATAACCTCATCATAATCTTGTAAGGAAATTTATGATTCGTAAACCCAAAATATAGTACATTTCACTAAACTAATGAAATCCATGAATTTAATTATAGGGGCGTATTACACTTGGGAGGACAACATACTTACATGGATTAATTCATTATTTGGAAAATTAACATGGTCTTAACTGAACGTCATATGAGTGATTGAAATTCAAAGCATGTAATGACATAATCCACATTGGAAAACATATTGGCATGGCTTGAACTCAAAACTACTAAGAAAACATGGATTAGATTCATAATTAACATTGATATTTTCATAAAAGAGGATAAAAGATTCATACTTGAATAAAAAAAAAATTTTGGGACTCAATGGGTGGAAGGAACCCATTGATGAATATCCCACAAACCTTAATTATTTAAATCCTTGAAGAAAAATCTTGGAATTGAAACCTTGAATGGTGAATCCTTGGGAAGAGGCTTGATTTTTACATTATTGGGAAAAGGGGGATGGTTTTACATATGATAACTGATAGGGAATAGGGAAATTTATGCCCTTTTTGGGGTTTTGATTCGTCACTTAAATGGTTAAGGGGAGGGGAAAAGGACAAAAATACCCCCATTAAGTTAACAAAAAGACTATAGAAAATATAGTCTCCGTGTCATGGAGGTTATTGCGGAGACTAACCTCTGTGACATATTACATATCACGGAGGCTAACCTCTATGACATACTGCCTATCACAGAGATTATCCTCCGTGACATGCCCAAATCGCGAAGGCTTGCTGCCTCTGAGGTCCAAAATCACCCCAAACCTCTTTTGAAAATTCCAAAATTCTCTCGGATGACCGTTTTAGCATCCCTAAACATGTTTCAACTCCAAAATCAATGTTTCAGACTCAAGAAAGCCAAAAATAAAAATGTTCACATTCTTGGGGTCTTAAAATGGCTAAGTCCTTGTACTTAGCATGAAATAAATCCCTTGGACCCCTTTAAACATGTGTCTAGGAGTTGGAAATATGCTTAGAATCTTATGGGGTAATACATCTTTGAAGGTTACTCTTAATTTCACTATGAATGGAGTTATATCTTTTTTTAGGGCTAGCCGCAATTTAGAAAATGTGTGTTTGTATTATTTGTCCTATGTTCACAATACTAGTATTTTCGCACAGTTACTTAGGATTTTATTCAAGTTGTTCACGAGTACATGGATGTGTTTCATATGGACTTGTTGGGTATGCCTCTAAATCATGATATTGATTTGCAATTGATGTTGAGCTGTGCACCAAGCCTATTTCTATTTCTCCTTAAAGGATGGCCCCGAGTGAGTTTAGGGAATTAAAGAAGCAATTACAGGATATGTTGAGTAAGTGTTTTATTAGACCTAGTGTACCTTAGGTTTTACTTTTTTGTTTATAAAGAATAAGGATTCTCCATGGGCATGTGTATTGACTATCAATAATTAAACAAGATGACGGTCAATAATATGTATCCTCTTCCTCACATTTATGATATATGATCCAAGTATCACCAGATTAAGGTGCTTTGGTGTTTTCAAAGATTGACTTGAGATCCAAGTATCACCAGTTTAAGATTAAAACTTCAAATATTTCAAATATATCTTTTTGAACTCAATGTGGTAATTATGAGTTCTTGGTCATGTCATTTGGACTGACCAATGCCCCAGCACCATTCACAAAGTTGATGAACCGAGTATTTTGATAGTATCTCGACTCCATTAAAATTGTATTTATTTATGATATCTTGGATTATCATAAGAATGATACCGACCATGTGAGAAACTTGAGAGCGATACGTCAGAGATTATGATATGAGAAGTTATATGTCAAATTTTCCAAGGGTGAGTTTTGGCTAGACTCTATTTCTTTCTTGGGTCATGTAATGACAAGGATTTAATTATAGTTGATCAATCCAAGGTAGTGGTAGTTCGTGAATATATCATTATAGTTGATCCAGCCAAGGTAGTGGTTGTTAGTGATTGGATAGGTCCACTAGCCCTACTGAGATTCAGAGTTTCATTGGGCTAGTAGAATATTATCAATGCTTCATGCAAGTTTTATTTTCTACTATAGTTCCTTTGACCAAGTTGACTCAGAAGAAGATTGTCTTTCAAAGATTAGGTACTTATGAGAGAGTTTTCAAATGATCAAGGATTTGTTAGCTTCGGACCCTATCTTGACCTTACCCGAGAAGGGCGTAGGTTTTACCATGTTTATATGATTCTAGTGTTGGTTTGGGCATGGTGTTGATAAAGAAGGCAAGTGATACCTTATGCTTCTTATCAGTTGAATAACCATGAGAAAAATTAACTACCGATGTCTTAGAGTTGGCTGCAGTTGACATTGTGTTAAAATTATGGCGGTATTACTTATACGGTATCTATTATGAGATTTTCTTAGATTATCAAATCCTTCAATACTTTATCACTCAATGAGATCATAATATGAGATAGTGAAGTTGGCTTAAATTGCTTAAGGACGGTCTCATTATCATTATCATCCAAGCAAGGCAAATATGGTTATGGATGCCTTGACCTGATAGGCAACTAGTGTGAGGAGTTAAGCGCATCCCTTGACTTATGAGAGACCTTTTCCAGTGGAGGTTTAGTTGTTATAACCAGTTTTTTTGCCTTAATATTTTGGCACCCAAGTATGTATTAGCCATTGTTGAGGTTAGATCTTTTTTATGGAGCATATTTAACCTCATCAATTTATTGATGATAGATTAAGAGTGACTCATGAAAAGGTGAAGTGCGGTGAGTCTAGGGAAGCATCTTTTAATTCAGATGATGTATTAAGGATTAGCGGCCCAGTATATATATTGGGAGTTAGTGGATGGGTTAGACTGATCTTAAAAGAGGATCATGTTCTAGATATTTTATTCACTTAGGTGCGGCTAAAATGTATCATAATCTAAAGTAGCATTATTGGAGGGGTGGTATAAATAAGGATATTTTAGAGTTTGTGGCCAAGTATTTTAATTGCCAACAAGTGAAGTATGAGCATCAGTGACTAGATGATACGATATAGATGATGTGCATTCTCGAGTGAAAGTGGGAGTGGATAACCATAGATTTCATAGATGGCCTACCCCCAACTATGGAAAAGTTTCACTCTATTTGGGTGATTATGTTTTGATTAACCAAATCAATATATTTCATATTGATGGAGGGAAATTATAATACAGATAAGTTGGTTAAGATCTACCTTAGAGATATTGTTCATTTTCATGATGTACTGATATCATTGTATCTGATAGAGGTACTCAAATTACCTAGGATTTTTAGAGTACTATTAAAAGTCAGTTGGGTACTTAGCTTGATTTGGGCATAGCTTTTTATCCTTAGACTAATGGTCAATCTGAAAGGACTATTCAGGTGTTATAGAACATGTTTTGAGCATGTGTCATGTACTTTAGAGGTCATTGAGACTAGTACATGCCCCTACAGGAGTATACCTATAATAACAGGTACTATTCTAGCATTCAGGAGTCACCTTATTAAGGATTTATATAGATAAAGGTGATGATATATTGTGAAATGATTTGACTCGTTCGATGTGAGACCTCAAGGTACAAATGTATTGAGAATTTTATGGATCATGTTAGACTGATTTAGCAGAAGCTACAGGCTTCCAAAGTAGGCAAAAGAGTTATTCCAATTGTCGATCCCACAATATATCATCAATGATTAGAGATCAAGTTCCATTGAAAGTTTCACCCATGATTGGTGTAAAGATATTCGAGAAGAAAGAGAAGCTTAGTGTAAGGTTCATTATCACTTTTAAGATCCTTAAAAGTATGGGGATATGGCATATATGCTAGCTTTTCCTCTACGCCTATTAGTTCTTCATCCTGTATTTCATGTTACTATATTGAAAAGATACCGTCTAGATGATCCACGTGTGATTTGATGGGACTTAGTTGTATTATACCATGAATTATCCATCGAGGTAGAGCCTATTTTTATCCTAGACATTTGGATTAGGAAGTTGATATCTTAAAAAATTGATTCAGTAAAGTGTCAGTGGAGACATTGCCCTATTAAGGAAGCTATTTAGGAGGTCAAGTCTAATATAAGATATAATTACCCCCAGCTTTTTACCACTCAAGTACTTTATTTGCTTTTTAGTTTGAGGACAAACTAGTATTTTAGTGGTGGATAATGTAACAACCCTGATTATGAAATTTCTTTTTTTTATGTACTTTGACTATTTTCCCCTTTTTTGTATTAGTAGTTACATTCTATTTATGAGATAATTGGCATGGTCCCTGATGTATTAGGGTGTGATTTAGGAGATTCTGAGACTCTTTGCTATAGGTTTGACTTTGGTCAAAATTTTATATTTTATGTGCTAGAGGTGATTTAGAAAGACAATTTTGAGTTGGTAGTGGGGTTGGTTTGGATTTGAAACCTTTATTTTGCATTTCGACCTTTTTTTCAAAAACTAGTGATGAAAGCCAATATGGGGGTCCCGAGGGTTAAATTGTTGTAAATGATCTCTTTTAAAAAATTTGATGGTACTATTGAGTTTAGAACATCAAAAATATCCTATTAACATATCTAGTTTGTTTTTGTGGGGTCCCAAATAAATTTTGAGAGATCGATCGAGACTATTTTTCTAAAACTCCAACTATTGGTTATAGTTATTGGTGCAACATCAGAGGTTCCATCATAATCGTGTGGTCATGTGTTCTGATCATGACCCTTAATCAAATAACTCATCGCAATCATGAGGTTGGGTACTGCAATCGCAAAGAGTAAATTGATGGACCAAATAGGGCTGACTCATCCTAATTGCTAGGCGCAACTACGCGATCATGATGACCAACTTAATATACAATCAATGTTGGCCTTTTAAATCATGAGGTGAGGTCCATGAATGTAAGGTATTATTCACATAATAGTATAAATGCTTCTTGCTTGCAATTTCCACCAATTTGGACCTTAGAGCTTAGGAAAAAGGGCAATTTCTTAGTTGTAAATGAAATATCTGGAAATGATGTCTGTTAGTTGTTCCAGTGATGAATCTAGTTGAGTTATAATGGTATTAAGTTGTGCGTATTCTGCAATAATGTGATGAGGAGAATTACGCTAGGGTCGAATATTGATGAGCATGGAAAACATCTAAAAGATAGATGACTTAAATCATTGTAAGTATTGTATTATGTGGAAATAGGTAGAGGATAATAATATTGATTGAATATGCTAGTTATAGGTGGTGATGTTAGAATTCAAGTTGTGTTATTTAAGTAGGTTATGATTTAATTGGAGTTTATACCCAATGTAGTTGTGTGTATGCTCTTAAATTAGATACTTGTTGGTTGGTCTTCGGACATACTTGAATTTGATGATATTTGGATTGTTGACACTTGTAAGAATAATTATTGAAAATGAACTTGATCAAATTGCCTTATGATTTTAAGTGCACTTGTAAATTTAGTACATCGTATTATGTCTTAGAGATAGTGTGAATTTGATAAAATGTATATAATATGATTGCAGAAGATCGGGTACCATGTCGGTACGAATATGGATATTGATGTTACTTATTTATGGAGGATCGAATACTATACCGGTATGAATATAGATATTGATATTATTTATTTTTGGATGATTGGGTACCACACTGGTATGAATATGGATATTGATATTACTTATTTATAGAGGATCAGGTACCATGCAGGTATAATGCATGAACTTAGATTGTCCCTTGCAGGTCATGACTAGTTGGGCAAAAACAAGTCTCCTATCATGTGTACAGATTAGTTTTGATTTTGAAAGATCATGTGATTTAATAAGCTAATAACGAGCTAATGGTGTTCTAATTGTGAGGTTTATAAAGACATAGTTGTTACTTATGGAATGATTGTTTGTAGCAATATGGACGATGTTAAATTCTAGTATTTTTGCCTGATTCATTTCTCGAGCAATCTGACTAATGTTAAATTTCAATACATTTGTGAGACATGATTGGATCGGATGCCACAAGCCGGCATGGTGATAATAATAATAATAATAATAATAATAATAATAATAAAGGAACTATTAATAAAGTGATATAAAGTGATGAATCCAATGAATTCTTCTAAAGAAACGGTCCTGAAGTTTCAATAATTGAATTAATCCTTCTTCAAAAGTATCTATAAGGTTTGCTAATGAGACGAGTTCTCTTGTATTTTTTACTGAGATGTGAGTGACTTGTATTCCCAACTTGATTGTATTCTTGAGATTGATTGTCTGACATGTGCTTGTAAAAGTGAAACTTTGTACGTACTTGCTTTATGTTGGTCAACTTTCTTTATTTATACTTGTTGTAATTGTAACTTACCTGATTAGCTAGTTATTACTCTTTAATGTTATAAGAGCATGTTTGGTTGTTATCCCGAGAGTTTAATGTGAGTTGTCTATGATTACTGGGTTGAGCTTATAGAAGTGGGTAAAGGAAAAGGTAATGCAAATAAAGGGATGATAGTGATGGTTTAGTGTTATATTGTGGTGGATGGTATGAATTAATGAGGCTAGACCATGCTAGTGGTGAATATAATCTCATTAATAAAGTTGGAAAATTGTAAATTATATAGGCAAAGTGTTATATTGATATTATATCATGACCCGAACCAGGGTCTGGCCGTGACAGGTATCTCAAGTCCTCCGTAGACTGGAGACCACCCCCTTTTTTGCCTAGTCAAACAGAATAATATACACTAGCAGCGGCTGAATTCTGAACATTTAACAAGATAGAGTAAATAAACACAAAATTTTAAGATATATCAATAACCAATACCCAGTACACTGTAATCCACAAAGCCTCTATGACAAAACCGAATCAAAGCAATGTCGGGACATGCCCCCGACAATAACCAAAACAAGTCCATAGAAATGTCTATGAAAGAAGACAAACCAAGAACTAACGGCCTTTTGGAAGAAGAAAGCTCACCACTTCAAGCTGATTGCTGACAACCCGAAAAACCAATCACTGCACAGGAAATGCAGAAGTGTCTCTGGTTCCTGCATCGCGTGGGAATGCAGCACTTGAAGATGGTTAGCGGGTTAAGCATTAGCATGAACTCAGGGATAAAGGATAAAATAATGCCAAGTCAAACCAAAGTAAAATCCACATCCACACAGTGACGTATATATACATATAATCATGTTGGGGTAGGCAACAAGGCTTAGCATAAAATTTAAGACATTATCCTGGACTGTGCAGCTCAACCATCGGAAGAAGGCAACCATGGGATATATAGGTCTAGCTCTCCCCTAAATGAAAGGGCCCCAATGCGTGTAGCTGCATGAACCAAAGAATAATCATATGTACATATGTACCATGGGGAAATCAAACCACCCAGTCATATATTAAGGGTGACTTAAGCACCCAATCATTCAATAAGCGGGATTCGAACCACCCAATAATTTAATAAGGGGGACTCGAACCACCCGGTTATTTAGACCTCCATCTCGGCAAATGTGGTTTCAAGTATTGGTCCCTCGGGAACTCCACTTTCTTGACCTAGCTACACAACCATATTTAAGCCCAGTTAAAACATCTTTTGCACATTCCCATTAGTTGAACCACAATACACCTTGAGGCATTCACTGTTGGTAATGTCATGCCAACTACACTTGCAAGGCAACATCATCATACCATTACAATTCCATTATCTTGGGGAAACTACCCCTTTGTTCATTAAATCAATTATGAGGGAATGCCACGACTCTATTTGTTCATTAAATCAAATCTTTATGTTTCAATAACTTCTAATATCATACAATGGTTTCAAAAGTAGTTTAATGCAAATATACTCATATTCAAAGCCAATTTCACAAGATTGGGTTAGGGTTATACCAAGTTAGTTATCCATATTCATAAAATTGGGGAAAACTATGACCCCGTAGTTCATTCACCATGCCCATGCATCCCACATGTTCAAACCATCAATTTAAACCATACATATTTCATAAAATCCATAGGAAAAGCAATTAATTCAATAATGTCCAATTACCCTCAACTGACATTTAAAAGTATCAATTAAATCACATGGATACAATTATAAATACATGTTTTTGATAAAATAAGACTTGGGGAAGAGTAAAATGCCTGAAATGATAAGATTTATAGAGAGAAACCAACCCTTGGGAGCTCTAATTACAAACCTTGAGAAACCCTAAGTATTTTTTCTTGAGAGAATTTGAGAGAGTTTCGAGATCTGTTTTGATCGTGCTATGTATAATAATGGGGTCTCTAATAGGTTTTTAAGTCATGGGTTATAATTGGGGAAAAGAGGAAATACCCAAAGTATGCTTAATGAAATACTAAAAAATTATCGTCAGTGACTATGGGTCTCTCTAAGACTGGTGAGGACTCGTTGCAACTCATCACCATAAGTTGTAGTCAAGGAACTAGATCAGGGACCCTTCACTACCGTATGAGTAGTATAGTGACCCCACAACTTATGTGGTTTCAATCGTAGATTGGATAGAAATCTTGGTTGACACACAGTTCACCTTACGATCGGCACGTTACGACTCGTATCAAGTCTGTATGACTAGTTTAGGCATGAGTCATAGTCAGGATAGAATATCTGGGCAACCTCACTGGTAACCCTATGATTAGGCTCATATGTACATATGTACCATGGGGGACTTGAACCTCTTGGTAATATATCAAGGGTGACTTAAGCACCCAGTTGTTCAACAAAGAAGCTTCAAATCACTTAATCATTTAATAAGGGGGACTCAAACCACCCGGTCATTTAGACCCCCACCGGCAAATGTGGTTTCCAGTATTGGTCACTCAAAAACTCTACTTTGACAGCCTATCTACACAACCCTCTTTAATTCTGTTTAAAACATCTTTCGCGTATTTTCATTAATTGAACCATAACATACCTTAAGGCATACAATGTTGGTATTGTCATACCAACTACACTTATAAGTTAACGTCACCATGCCATTACAATTTCATTATCCTGGGGAAACTACCCCCATTGTTAATTAAATCAATTTTGAGGGAATTCCATGACTCCCTTTGTTCATTAAATCAAATCATTGTCAATAACCTCTTAATATTATGCAATGGTTTAAAAAATAGTTCAATGCAAATATATTCATATTGAAAGCCAATTTCACAAGATAGGGTTGGGGTTATACCAATTCAAATATGAACATTCACAAAATTGGGGAAAACCATGACCCCCTAATTCATTCACCATGCCCATGCACCCTACTTGTTCTAAACCATCAATTTAAACAATACATGATTCATAAAAGCTATAGGAAAAGTAATTAATTCAATAATGGCTAATTATCCTTAACCCATATTTAAAAGCATCAATTAAATCACATGGGTACAGTTATAAACACATGCTTTTGATAAAATATGACTTGGGGAAGAGTAACATGCCTGGGATGAAATAATTTATGGAGATAAATCAACCCTTGGGAGCTCTACTTCCAACCCTTGAGAAACCCTAAGTGTTTTAGCTTGAGAGAGTTTTGAGAGTTGTTTTGATCATGTTATGGATGATAATCAGGTCTCTAATAGATTTTTAAGTCCTGGATTATAATTGGGGAAAAGGAGAAATATCCAAAGTACCCTTAATGAAATACTGAAAAGTTGTCGTCAGTGACTCGCCCTATGACTCATGAGGACTTATTATGACTCATCACCACGAATCATAGTCATGGAAAGTAGCTTGAGGACCCTTCACTGATCACCTTACGACTTGTACCATATGAGCCATATAGTGACCCCATGACTCGTAGGGTCTCAATCGTAGCTTTAGATAGAAACCTTGGGTGACACACTACTCACTTACGATTGGCACATTATGACTCATATCGAGTCTATATGGCTAGTTTAGGCGCTATTCACAATCAATATAGAATATGTGGGCAATCTCAATAGTCACCCTACGATCAGGGTCATACGACCCGTAAAGACAGTCTACGACTTATAAGGTAAGTCATAGATTGGGCAGTAAGCTCAAAGCTTAACAAATTTTCAAGGACCAAAAATTTAGGGTGTTACATATTACACCCTTTGTTGAATTTTATTCCATTTAAGATTTCATGATTTCTTTTCTTTAGTCCTATTTTATGATTATATGTACTAACACTGGTGTGCCAATGATGCCCACCAATAAGTGTGGCTGTATTGATCCTACTCTTTTACATTCCTTCTTGAGTGTAGACTAGATATAGGTTAGCTTATAAGTACTCAATAGATGGCATATTCAGCACTAACTTGTAATACCCCGCAAAATTCTAAGCTTAACTCAGCCCTTAGAGCTTGATAAGGGGTCCCATACTTAGAAATTTCAACTAAGTATTTACTCTTAGATTTTATTTTTAGCCTCATAAGTTGGAGGTCCTATTTCCCAACCCTAAGGACCTTAAAGTGTTGATTTTTAGGTTGATTCATGATCAGGTATGTCATTAGGTGTTCTTGGACAAATTTTGGATTTTTTGGACATCGTTTGAATTACATTTGGAAGTCCAAACCAGTGGATCAATATGATCTCGACACGCTGCATCACCGATCGTGTTGATAAATGTTTTTCCCAGCTCTCAGTGCCAATTTCCAGTGAGCCGACACGCCATTGCATCGACCCCATCGGTGCGGTATATCGAGCTATGCATCACTGGACCCATTTTCAGTCATTAAAACTCTGCATCCATAAGGGTATTTGGGTCATTTTCCCATACCTATTCATCCTTAAAAACACAAAATTAATCACTCCTAGGGCAAAAACATTCATTATTTCTCTCAAATTACTCAAGAACAAAAACCTAGGAGATCTAATTTCAATTCAAGCTTCAAGAAATTCACCATAAACCTTCATTAATTCAAGTACCAAGGTATGTGAGGTGTTCAACCAAGGGTTTCCTTCCACCCTTGGATTTCAAGAAGCTCTTTTAAATTACAAGTTAAATGATTTCATAGATTTCATGTTGGATTTGAATGTAATCTTGATTATGATGTTAAAATGGGTTTTCAATTCAAAGATTTATCATAAGTTCCATGAAAACTAGTTAATTATGGATTTAATTATGTGAACTTCATGTTGAACTCTTGAATTATAAGTTGAATGTAGTATCTATGATAGTATTACATGTTTATTGATATGTGAAATATCCATGCTCCCCAAGTGTTTGTCAAAATGATTATGTGAATTGACTAGTGCAAGCATAACATGTTATTATGTGATTTCATTCATCCACAAGCTCATGTATATCAAGTGTTTGACAAAAATGTCAAAATGAATGCATTATTAGTAAGAAGGTACTACTATGCAGCTAAATTCATGCAGTATTTTACTTTTCATATTATCGAGTCCTAGGGGTATTCAGTACCCAAAAATCTAGTTGTTTACCTAGAGCTACAGTAGTTACAGAACAGTCTGAGTAGTTTTATAAATAGTAATACTCAATAATCAGTTCCAATCTTGATTCAGTAGTCAGTTCAGAACTCAGTTCAGTTCAGTTAGATAGGACTATCAGTAATAGTTTAGTCAAGCCTAGTACAATTTAGAAATTAGTTTAGTGTCTATTTAGTTGGGAGTAGGAATCAGCACCGAGCAAACCCAGGTATGGGGGCATTCCTAGCAGCATAGGGTTTGACCTTTAGTATTAATCCCTAAATTACAGAACTACGTAGCTAGCGTAGGTTGAGATATCTTCCTGCCAGACTAGGGTTGATACATCTCACTTGAGTTTTCCTGCCAGCGAGGGTTGACAAAAGTGCTTCCTATCATAGAAGGCTAACTCACAGCTTATCTTTACCTGTGGAATGGTATTGACACCCTTCTAACTGGGTTACAGGTTGGACCCCAATCCATGTAGAGAGGGGCATATCAGTTAGATAACTACCTCCCATAGTTTCAGTTTTAGTCTTAGTATAGAACTCAGTTCAGTTCTATAGATTCAGGACTGTCAGACACCATTACCCAGCTCAGTGTAGAGCTTATTTTCATTCTACAGAATTAGTAGTATCAGAAATAGTCACTCAGTTATCAGTACTATAGTATCAATTAACTCAGATATCAGTTAATCAGTATTTAGAACTCAGTATCCAGTGTTAACATGATCTCAATTATAGTTTATGTATTCATGTATGTACTCTTATTCAGTTACGTCCATGTTACTTAGATAGTTGTTGTCTATGCATATAAACCCATGCATATCAGCCTACCTCACTTAGAATACCAGTACATTTAAAGTACTGACACATACTTTTATTTTGCACTATGATGTTTTATATCATAGGTTCAGACGCATGAGCTACGGACCACATTTAGTAGCCCAGATTATCAGCAACAAATTTAGTAGTGAGTCCTCATAGTTTAAGGATGATGTTATCTTTCTGTATTTAAGTATTTCACCACATTCAGTAGACAGAGTTAATTGGGGACTTTTCCCATCAACTCCATATTCAGACAGTTAGAGGCTTTTAGACTAGAATATTTCAGACAGATATTCAGTTTTCAGTATTCATTTATCAGTATTCAATATTTTTTTAGTAGTGAACCTTGTGGAAACTTCAGCCTAATTTCAACATTTATTTCAGTATTATTATTAATATCGTGTGATTATTTAGTGCTCACAGAAGATATCAGTCATGGGTTAGCTTGTGGTCCTTCGGGGTCGTAAGCATCATATAGCATCTGGGATACAGAGACGGGGAATTACAAACTTAGTATTAGAGCCTAAGGTTCAACAGAGTCCTATGAAGTCTGAAAGTCTCATCTAGTAGAGTCTTGTACATGGGTATATAGCGCACCACACTTATGGACAAGGGGATATGAGACATTTTTAGGAAAATTTTTCCTTCTTTCAGTATTCATGTCATGCGAGTGATAATGATCTCAAGTCACACTCTCATTTTAATCCATTTTTTCCTTCCAACTATAGAATATGCCTCCCAATAAGAACAAGAAATTAGTCAGCCCCTCAGCCCATTTAGGCAGATCCTCTGGACGAGCATGTATCCCATGAATAATTTAGGGTTGTATTTAATACTCTAGCCAATTCAGTAGCAGCCTAGAATGAATGCCCAGCTGCCGTTTCAGCCAATCCAATGGCGAATACTACTACAGCCAAGATTCGGGACTTCACCCGAATGAACCCTTCATTATTTACCGGGTCTAAGTCAAATGAGGACCCATAGGAGTTCCTTGATTAGGTACAAAAGGTTACAGATATTATGGTGCTAACTCCAAGTAAGAGTGCTGAGTTAGCCGCATATCAGTTACAAGATGTGGCTCACTCATGGTTCAAGCATTGGAAGTTAGAGAGAGCCATAGATGCAGGGCCCATAGAATGGGAGGAGTTTTCCACTACTTTCCTTGATAGGTTCTTCCCACTGGAGTTGAGGGAAGCTAAGGTTTTGGATTTATTAATCTAAAGAAAGCAACATGATAGTTCAAGAGTATTCTCTTAATTTTACTCAGTTAAATAGATATGCCCCTCACGTGGTAGCATATACAAGATCAAAGATGAGTTTGTATTGGGTATGTCGAATAGTGTGGTCAAGGAGTGTAGGATCGCAATGCTGATTAAGGAGATGGACATGTCCAGGCTTATGGCCCATGCTCAGCAAATAGAGGAGGCTAAGAATAAACAAAATAAGGAGGAGAACAAGAGACCGAGAACAGGTAGCCTCAACTTCACTCAGCCTAAGTCAGGGGGTGGTAATCGTTCTCAGTTTCGCTCAAAATCTTTAGTTCCAACTCTATCCTCAGCCAGTGCTCCAGTGCCAAAATTAAGAGAGGCAATAGAGATAGAGCATTAGGCTCAAAAACCTAGGGTAGTGTTAGCAATGCCCGAAAAAATCCTCTTTGCCAGAGATGTGGGAAAAACCATCAGGTTATCTACAGATCTAGCAGTAATATGTGTTTTGGATATGGCAAGATAGGCCATAGGATCAAAGAGTGTGTTCAGGTAGGTTCTTAGAGTCAGTATAATTATCCCTCAGCTCAGTCCGATTGCCCAAACCAGTAGGGTGTCACTTCCAGTACCACCAGCAGGCAACGCCCAAACAAACTCTATACACTTCAGTCCTAACAGGATCAGGAAAGTTCTCCTAATGTGGTCACTGGTACGTTACAAGTTTATCATTTACATGTTTATCCTTTGTAAGTCCTTATATAGCCTTTGACTTTGGAGTCAGTCCCAAAATTCTAGCAGAGTCTTTCTCAGTTTCTACCTCAGTGGATAAATCTATCATGGCCCAGCGGGTATACAGAAACTTTCCAATTATGGCATCTTAGAAAGTTACTTCAGCAGACTTAGTAGAGCTAGAGATAACAGATTTTGATATTATTCTCGGCATGTATTGGCTTCACTCATGCTATGCTTCAGCTGACTGTAGAAATAGAATTTTTTAATTTTAATTTCTGAATGAACATGTCCTAAAGTAGAGGGGTAGTAATTCAGCACTTAGGGCTTAGCTTGTTTTGTACCTTAGGGCAAGGAAAATGATATGTACGGGGTATGTCTATCATCTTGTTCGAGTTCAAGACTTTAGTTTAGAGGCCCCTAACCTTAAATCATTGTCAGTATCATGTGAATTCCAAGATGTGTTTACCGAAAATATTTCCAGAATTCCTCCCGAGAGGAAAATTCACTTCTAAATAAACCTTCTTCGAGATACTCAGCCTATCTCTATCCAGCCATACAGAATGGCTCCAGCAGAACTCATAGAATTAAAAGAATAGTTGAAGGATCTCCTAGATAAGGGATTTATCAGACCCAGTTTATTACCGTGGGGTGAACCAGTCCTGTTCGTGTGTAAGAAAGATGATTCTTTTAGAATGTGTATAAACAACCACCAGCTAAATAAAGTCACGGTCAAGAACAAGTATCCACTTCCCTAAATCAATGACTTATTCGACCAACTTCAGGGTGCCAACTACTTTTCTAAGATAGACCTCAGGTTAGGCTGTCATCAAATCAGAGTCAGAGAATGTGACATTCCAAAGATAGCTATCAGAACTCGGTATGGTCACTTCAAATTCCTAGTCATGTCATTTGGTCTTACCAATGCCCCAGTAGCTTTTATGGACTTGATGAACCATGTGTTCAAGCAGTACTTGGACATGTTCATTATAGTCTTTATTGATGATATTCTTGTACTCCCGTAGTGAGCATAACTATGCAGACCATCTCAGAATAGTGTTACAGACCCTCAGAGCCCATCAGTTTTTCTCCAAATTCAATAAATGTGAATTTTGGATAAGGTCAGTAGTTTTTATTGGTCATATCATTTTTAGTGATGGCATTAGAGTTGATTCTCAAAATACCAAAGCAGTGAGAAACTGGCCCAGACCCATCTCTATATCAGATATCAGAAGTTTCTTGGGCTTGGCCAGCTATTATCGGTGGTTTGTTAAGGGATTTTCATCTATTGCATCCCCTATGTCTAGACTAACTTAGATAAAAGTCAAATTCCAGTGATCAGATTCTAATGAAAAGAATTTTCAGGAGTTAAAGACTCAGCTCACTAAAATTCTAATTTTGACTCTACCAGATGGTTTAGAAAGGTTTGTGGTATATTGTGATGCTTCCAGAGTGGGTTTGGGGTGTGTTTTGATGCAGAGAGGTAAGGTTATAATGTATTTCTCTAGACAGCTTAAACCCCATGAAAAGAACTACTCCACTCATAATCTTGAGCTAGCAGCTATAGTATTTAGCTTAAAAATTTAGAGGCACTACTTGTCTGGGGTGAATGTTGATGTGATCATAGACCATAAGATCCTACAGTATGTATTTTCTCAAAAAGAACTAAATCAGCATCAGAGGAGATGGTTAGAGATATTAAAAGAATATGACACTAGTGTTCTGTATTATCCGGTCAAGGCCAAAGTAGTGGCGGATTCCCTCAGTAGGATGTCTATGGGTAGTGTTGCTCACGTGAAGGATGGTAAGAAGAACTTAGTTCAGGAAGTTCATCAGCTTGCGAAATTAGGTGTCCGCTTAGTCGATTCAGCAGAAGGTAGTGTGTGGGTTCAGTAGTTCAGAATCATCTCTGGTTTTTAAAGTAAAGGAGAAGCAGTACAGAGATACAGTTTATCTAAGTTAAAAGAGGCAGTCAGAGCTCAAAAAGTAGAGGTTTTCTCCCAAGAGGGAGATAGTGTGTTGTGTTTCCAGGGTCGACTATGTGTGCCAGGTGTAGATAACTTGATGTAGCAGATTCTTGTAGAAACACATGTTGTGCGCTACTCGATTTATCCAGGGGCCACCAAGATGTATTGTGACTTACGGGAAGTCTATTGGTAGAGTGGGATGAATAGAGATATTACAGAGTATATATCTAAGTGCTCTATATGTCAGTAGGTTAATATCAAGCATTAAAAGCCTAGTGGGTCTATGCAGGAGTTCAGTATTCCCACTTAGAAGTAGGAGGAGATGAATATGGATTTTGTGATGGGTTTGCCCAATACTCATCGTTAGTATGATTCGTTTTGGGTCATTATAGAAAAGATGACCAAATTATCTTATTTCTGACCAGTCTATACTTTCTATTCAGTTGAGGATTATACCAAGCTCTATGTTAGAGAGTTGGTCAGACTACACGGAGTTTCGTTGTCCATCATCTTAGATAGAGGTACGCAATTCACCTTTCATTTCTGTAAAGCCTTCCAAAAGGGTCTAGGTGCCCAAGTTCACCTCAGTACAGCCTTCCACCCTTAGACAGATGGTTAAGTCAAAAAGACCATTCAAACTTTGGAAGATATGATAAGGGCGTGTGCCATTGACTTTAAGGGTAGTTGGGATGACCACTTTCCATTGATTGAGTTTGTATATAATAAAAGTTACCATTCCAGCATTCAGATGGCTCCGTTTGAGGTTTTCTATGGGAGGAGATATAAATCTCCCATTTGTTAATTTGAAGTAGGTGAGGTTGTAGTGGTAGGGCCTGACTTGGTATTTAATACCTTAGAAAAATTTTAGTTGATCAGGAAAAGGCTTTAGACAGCTCAAAACCGGCAATAATCATACGCAGATATCTGAAGAAAGGATCTCGAGTATGATATTAGGGGATTTGTGTATTTGAAAATCTCTTCTATGAAAGGAGTGAAGAGGTTTGGCAGGAAGGGAAAGCTCAATCCCCGATAAGTCGGTCCTTACCAAATCCTCAGCCGTTTTGGAAAGGTAGCTTATGATCTTGAGTTGCCTTCAAATTTAGATTCATTCCATCCAGTGTTTCATGTCTCCTTGCTAAAGAAACGTATAGGTGACCAGTAATCATATTCCCTATAGAGGGCATAGATTTTTAGAACAGCCTCTCTTATGAAGAGATCCCAGTTAAAATCCTTGATCGTCATATTCGAAGACTGAGAAATAAAGAAGTACCTCTAGTCAAAGTTGTTTGGTGGAATCAGTCTATTGAGGGAGCTAGTTGAGAAGTAGAAACAGATATGTGGACCAAGTATCCTCACCTTTCCTCTGTAAACTCAAATTCAGCTCAAGGCAATAGTTTTTCTTGAATTTACTCAGTTTCATATCAGATTTCCTGTAGGAGTTAGATATCATTTTAGTTGCATAGCATTATCATATTATGCATACCCTCACAAAATAGCTCAGTCATATGAGATGTCCTCAGAATTCATTCATGTTTCAGTCATACATGTTCAGTATGAAAATTCAGTGTATCAATAGTTTCAATCATGAAATCATACTTCAGTTATGCATGCTCAGTAAGCAACTCCAGTCTATTGATATTCTCAACTTAGTCAATCTCATTCGAGGGTGAATGATTCCAAGGGGAAGATATTGTAAGACCCCGCAAAATTCTAAGCTTAACTCAGCCCTTAGAGCTTGATAAGGGGTCCCATACTTAGAAATTTCAGCTAAATGTTTACAGTTAGAATTTATATTTTAGCCTCGTCAGTTGGCGATACTTTTTCTCGACCCTAAAGACCTTAAAGTGTCGATTTTAGGTTGATTCATGATCAGGTATGTCAGTAGGTGTTCTCGAATAAGTTTTGGATTTTTGGACATCGTTTGAATTACGTTTGGAAGTCCAAACCAATGGATCAAGAAGATCTCAATACGCCATATCACCTATCGTATTGATAAATTTTTTTCCTAGATCCTAATGTCAATTTCTAGTGATCCAACGCGGACTCAATGCGGCGCGGCGCCTTTGCATTGACCCCATTGATGCAGCATGTCGGCCATCATATCGACACCATCGATGTGGCATGTTGGGTTGTACATCACTAGATCCATCTTCAGTCATTACAAATCTACATCCATGAGGGTATTTGGGTCATTTTCTCACCCCTATTCATCCCCAAATATACGAAACTAATCACTCCTAGGACAAAAACATTCACTATTTCTCTCAAATTACTCAAGAACAAAACCCTAGGAGATCTAATTTCAATTCAAGCTTTAAGAAATTCACCATCAACCTTCATTAGTTCAAGTACCAAGGTATGTGAAGTGTTCATTCAATTCAAGAAACTCTTTTAAATTACAAGTTAAATGATTTCATAGATTTTATGTTGGATTTGAATGTAATCTTAATTATGATGTTAAATGGGTTTTCAATTCCAAGATTTATCACAAGTTCCATGAAAACTAGTTAATTATGGATTGAATTATGTGAACTTCATGTTGAACTCTTGAATTACAAGTTGAATGTAGTGTTTGTCGAAATACTTATGTGAATTGACTAGTGCAAGCATAACATGTTATTATGTGATTTCATTCATGCACAAGCTCATGTATATCAAGTGTTTGACAAAAATGTCTAAACGAATGCATTATTAGTAAGCAAGTAATATTATGCTACTAAAGTCATGTAGTATTTTACTTTTCATATTATCGAGTCCTGGGGGAATTTAGTACCTAAAAATCTAGCTGTTTACCAGGATCTACAGCAGTTACAGAATAGTCTCAATAGTGTCATGAATAGTAATATTTTGTAATCAGTCTCAATCTTGGTTCTATTGTCAGCTCAGAACTCAGTGAACTCAGTTCAGTTCAGTTAGACAGTATGATCAGTAACAGTTCAGTCAAGCCTATTACAGTTTAGAAATTAGTTCAGTGTCTATTCTGTTGGGAGTAGGAATCAGCACCGAATGAACCCAGGGATGGGGTAATTCCTAGCAGCATAGGGTTTGACCCTTAGTAGTAATCCCTGGGTTACAGAACAATATAGCCAGTGTAGGTTGAGCTATCTTCCTACCAGACTAGGATTGATATATCTCACATGAGTTTTGTTGCCAGTGAGGGTTGACGAAAGTGCTTCCTTTTAGAGAGGGTTAACTCACAGCTTTTCTTTACCCGTGGCACGGTATTAACACCCTTCAAACTGGGGTTACAGGTTGGACCCCAATCTATTTGGATAGGGGCATGTCGGTTAGATAGCTACCTCCTACAGTTTCAGTTTCAATCTCAGTCAGTTCTACAAATTCAAGACCGTTATACACAGTCACCTAGCTCAGTGTAGAACTCAGTTTTGTTCTACAGAATTAGGAATGTCAGAAATAGTCACTCAGTTATCAGTACTACAGTACCATTAAACTCAGATATCAGTTAATTAGTATTCAGAACTCAGTATCCAATCTTAACATAATCTCAATTACAGTTTATGTATTCTTGCATGTACTTTCATTCTTTTATGTCCATGTTACTCAACTAGTTGTTGTCCATGCATATGAACCCATGCATATTAGTCTACCTTACTTAGCATACCAGTACATTCAAAGTACAGACGCATACTTTTCTTTTGCGCAAAGATGTCTAATATCATAGGTTCAAACGCATAAGATCCTGACCGCATTTAGCAGTCCAGATTATCAGTAGTAGATTTAGTAGTGGGTCCTCATAGTTTGAGAATGATGTTATCTTTCAGTAGTTCAGTATATTCATAAGATAGAGTTAGTTGGGGACTTGTCCCATCAACTCCATATTCAGACAGTTAGAGGCTTTCAGACTAGAATATTTTAGATAGACATTCAGTTTTCAGTATTTATTTTTCAGTATTCAGTATTTGTTTTCAGTTGTGAACCTTGTGGCGATTGCAGCCTAATTTCCACATTTATTTTAGTATTATTATTAATACCATTTAATTATTCAGTGCTCACACAGATATCAGTCATGGGTTAGCTTATGGTCCTTCGGGGTCGTAAGCATCGTGTAGCGTCCAGGGTACAGACTCGGGGTGTTACATAACTTTTGCACATCCTTCCAGGTAGATTTTGGAGTCTTTGTGTTATTTATTTTATTGTCAGTCTATTCTATAATAAGTAGCTCATATACATGTCTGACCAAGTCTTGGGGTAGTGAAGGACAATTGTAAAAAGTTTTTGAAAAAGTTTATTCGTTGATATTTAATTTTCTTTATAATATTTAATCCAATATTCTTTAAATAGAAGTCTTTTGCATGTTTCTAGTTAGGTAAGAAGGGATCTCCTAGCTACTTAGGATAGTGTAGGTTCCCGTACGGTCTGTCAAATTGGGTTATGACAGTTAGTATTAGAGCATTAGATTCACCAATCCCACAACTACAACAGAAATGTCAAGTAGAGTTTTTTAGATTGATGTGTAAGGCTCCACACCCAATCTTTGGAAGGCTATAAGGCATGTAGGAGTTGTTTACATTTCTTTCGCTCTATCGTGCCATCCTAATATTTGACTACAGGGTTGGATTCAATTGGTATCTAGATGATTCTAATTGGTATCTCAACAAAGTTTAATTAGAATCCAATTGATTCCAATTGGTATCTTAGTAAGATCGCATGGGAATCTAGGAGATTCCAATTGGTATATGTTGATAATGGCTAAGATGTATGAAAATTGCAAACTTATTTAGTTGTCTTTTTTTTGACATTTGGATGGACTTGAATAGTTAAATTGGATGATTTTTGTGAATTGTTTCTATTTAAATTATGGTGAAATAAATTGACTAAGTTACTTTTGTTGAGAATTGTAATGAAACTATGTGATTTTCTATTATTGTGAAATTAATAAATTTTGTGGTGCTTTCTTGTTCTTGATACTATTGTTATGCTAATGAAATTGGTGATATGAGAATCAAGAATATGATATGAAGACATGATGTCAAGGGAAGCTAATTAAAAAGAAAGTCATGAACAAAAGATTGAGGTGATATGTCTTTACCTTAATGACAGCGAATTGCAATTGATACTATGAATAGATCCTTATGTGGTCCAGTTATTTGATATTATGAATGAATCCTTATATGGTCCTATTATTTGATATTATATGTGGAACCTTAAATTGTCCAGTTATTGAGAATTTATTTGGATACTTTTTCAGTCCTATTATTTTAAATTTTAATTACTTCTTTGTGAGTATTGGCTAAGCGATATTATCTTTGAGTTCCTTGCATGAATTGACTTTTAAGGTTTTACAAAATAATGAGTTCTAAATGAAAATGGGAAAAACTAGTGGAGGTTGTTGATACCTAAGGTATTTGATTGATAACCTGTCTAGAATGTGATATTGGTGATGAGACTGTTAATCACCCGTAATCGATTGATTTTGTTTAGCCTTGCTTATGTGCTATTGTTGTAGGGCCATTTTTATTATAGCCTATCACCAAACTGATATTAAAAGTGGAAAAGACAGAAATTCCCCAAAGTAAGGCTTCTAGAATGAAGACGAACCATGCAACTAATCATAACAATGCAGAAAGAATTAATCCAAGATATCAATCATATCTAAAACTAGGTGTCAATAGTGTAAGAACTACTAATACAATCCAAAAATCAAAGACATCAAAAAAATAACTACAAAGGAATAATATTTGTCTCCAAATACTAATAAAGACATAACTAATACAAAAAGATAGAGGTGAACTCTGAACGCATGAATGTCCAATCGCTACCTTGAGAAATCTAAAGGCGCTCAAAATCAACAAATCTGAGGCGGACTCAAGCTAGGACCTACACCAAAAGGGCGCAGTATGAATATGGTCCACTTAAACTCAGTAGGTATCATAGGCCGACCAAGCAAAGTAGTAAATAAAGCATACAAAATATACAATAAGGTTACATCACCTGCAATCAGAAAATGTCCCATAATGATAGCCCACACCGCTTGCACTAACAGTTCTAATATATCACACATATTACAACATCACATCAAGATAGAACACAAGAGTACCTTATATGACATATAAGTAGAACAAAGGGGAACATGGATATACATGATCATCAAATACAAGTAAATGAAGATAAGATAATTACATAGATGGCAAGTCAATATGGCAATAAAACACAATATAAACACAATCAAGTAAGTGCAAAGTGCAATGTACATGATGATGATGATGATGATGATGATGCACGAGGTAATCGCACAACCTCCGGGATCATCACACAATCCCTATATACACCTACGGAGGAAAGCATCCCAACGCAGGACCCATAGAGGTTTGTCAACCCGTATACAATCCATATATCTTATATCTCCTTTTTTGAAACATCCCTTAAAATGTGTGTTATAAGGTGTTGCCAGTGTTACTCAAGTATTGGCACGGTGGTACCAATGTTTCGTGAATGAGTATGATATAAGATGTAATGCTCACAACCAATCACAATGAGTATTTCCACAACCACATATGATATATTTCTGCAACCAACCACAATGATACATTTCCACAACCACGAGAGCCAATATCCACTCATTATTTCGATTTTATCCATGAATTTCTATATGTCTCATATGCCAATAATGTACGAATATAATCACAATACTCCAAGTGTACCGTATTAAGAATTTTAACAACATAATACAATTATTCACATATATTCAAGGCTATCAATATCACATAGGACCCCACACGATCACAAATATAACGTAATATCTTAATTTAGACAACTACATCACATATAGGCCCCCACAGGCACAATACATAGATAGATATTTTTTTGTGATTAGTTCCCACACTTAACATGCATTTTGTATCATCATTTACTACCCAGTCCAGTTTAAAGAATTTAGTCATAACCTACCTCGAATATTGAAACTGATCCGCTACACTTCGAATCCACGACCTTACTTTCCACGGACGATCCCAGACATTACTAAGAATATCAAATAGGGAATCTGCGTGTCAAAACAAAACCAGCAACACCCATATAGACTACTTTTGGTTCAAGGTCAAAATGGACCCCGGAATGGATCTTCGAAAAAGAAGGGAAAAATCATAACTTTACTTCATAAATGTGTTTCCCATATTTATTGGAACCTACAACTGAAAACCCAAGTAAAATCGAGTCAAAACAAGGTTCAAATTCAATAAAAATATTTTTAAATTTTACCGGATAAAATCTTTGAAATCTAGGTTAAAATCAAGAATCGAAGTTGTTTAGAAGCTTAAATTGATGAAAAACCAGTAATTATAAGATTAAAACATTATTCAAGTGAAAAGGAGTGAAATTGAGGTTTAAAATCAAGTCCTAAGATTTTTGGAGTTTTGAGAAATTAATCAAGGAATTAGAGTAGAAATGGATGAAATCTCAGCTGAAATTCATAATAGAGTCAAGAAATAGATGTTAATCTAGCTTTCCAAGCTCCCACAAGCTTCACTTTTAAGATTTCATACTATTTTAGAATTTAACTCTCAAGAGATAGGGTGAAAGAATGGGAAAATGAGCAAAAAAAAAAAAGGAAAAAACTGCTATATATTGCAGATTTTTCTGCTGTAGTGCAGATTTTTTCAAGCCCAAACGGACTTCGACGAGGTACCCAAGATACGTTCGAAGTCCGATATACGCAAACGAACTATGTAACCTCACTAAATTTGATGCTTCAACTCAATCATGATATCATATTTTTGAAAAAAAACCATCATTTTTGCAAATTTGACCCCCGAAATCCAAAATCATAATTTTTCAAACTAAGGGTTGAAATGAGATTTAAAAGCCGTAAAATCACACAAAACATGCTACCACCCTAGAATCGATGTTCCAGATCTACTGACGAAGTGATATTTTCCATCCTAGATTATTTCAATCAAATGTGGGTCCTACACCCATATTTCCAATTTTCCAACTTTCTAATCAATAGGTCGAAATGAGCTCGACTGCATCGGCACTTAAACCAAAGGTCTACCTAGCCGAAAATTGATATTCCAGAGCTACTAGCGTTGTCTATTCATCCATCCAACACATGAATCAAAATATATCCACATAAGTTCAAAATAATGCTCTCAAAGCCATCAAAAATCATAATATCAGATAAATGATACCAAAATGTATCGTCAATCATGTCAATTACCCCCACACCCCAGAAATACCATAATACAACTACCGAGAGAGGTAAAATAGTTAAATCATACAAACTCACAAATTTCACATATTTCATCAAAAAGTAAGTCGATACATCATCCACCACTAAAAAATCTAGTTCGTCCTCAAACTATGGCAAAGAATACTTGAATCAACAAAGAGCTGGGGATAAGAACTATGCATATAAGACTCAACATCCCAAGTAGCCTCATCTGTTGGTCGATGTCGTCACTGGACCTTAACCAAAGGGATCACTCTATATCACAACCATCTAACATTCCTAGCCAATATTGAGATCGTTTGCTCAACAAAAGACAATCGCTCCTCTAACTGAACTGACTCCCAATTAATAACATGAGTCTCAAAAAGTAACGGGGAAGCATAAAAACATAAAAAACTGGATGAACCGTTGATAGATCAGGGGAAAAGCCAACTTATAAGCCATATCACCAATGGTCCGAAGAATCTTAAATGGACCAATATACTTGGGGCTAAGATTTCCCCTCTTCCTAAACCTCATCACACCTTTTATGGGTGAAAATTGAAGGAAAACACAATCATCAATAACAAAACTCAAGGCACAAAGTCAACAACCAGCATAGCACTTCTGCGTACTCTGAGCAGCTCTAAGTCTATCCTGAATGACCCAAACTCTATTAAAAGACTCACAAAGCAAGTCCGTACCTCAAGGCTCACCTATAAAACATTAAACCAACCTCACAGGGGAGCGACAACGCTTACCATATAATACCTCGAAAGGATCCATGTCGATATTGGAATGGTAGTTTTTGTTATATGAAAACTCAGCTAAAGCTAAATGTTTCTCCCACTGGCCACCAAAATCCATCATACATGCACAGAGCATATCCTCCAAGACCTAATTAGTCTGCTCTGACTGATTGTTAGTCTGGGGTGAAACATTGCTAAGATCAACCAGAGTACCCAACTAATCCTAGAAAGTCTTATAAAAGTAAGATGTGAACATAGAACCTCGATCTAAGATAATAGACACTGTCATACCATACAGATGAATAATCTCACGAATATAGATACGGGCCAACCTCTCAGCACTGAATGAGACCTGAATTAGAATAAAATAAGCTAACTTGGTCAATCAATCCACGATGACCCAAACACTTTTATAACCAGTAGGCAAGTAAAAAAAGATTTTTCAGTGGTCAAAGTAAGTCTACTGAATCTCAGTAGGTAAAGTAGGTCTAGCCCAATGATGAACCATTGTAACCTTGGTTGGATCAACCATGATACCTTTCTTAGTCACCACATGACCTAACAAAGAAATAGACTCCAACGAAAACTCACACTTAGAGAACATGACATACAACTTCTCATCCCTAAATCTCAGAAGCACAATCTGCAAATGTTCCTCATCCTCAGCCTCACTCTTGGAATAAACCAATATATCATCTATAAATACAATAACAAGGAAGTCAAGATATGATTGAAACACCCAGTTCATCAAATCCACAAATGCGGCAAGGGCATTGGTCAACCCAAAGGACATGACCAAGAACTCATAATGACCATATCAGGTCTGAAAAGTTATCTTCAGAATATTCGATGCTTCAATCCTCAACTAGTGATAAACAAACATCAAATCAATCTTTAAAAACACTGCAGCACCCTAAATCTGATCAAATAAATCATTATATGACAAAATAGATACTTACTCTTAACTTTCACCTGGTGCAACAGCTGATAATCAATACACATAGCATAGACCCATCCTTCTTCTTCACAAATAAGATAGGCGCACCCCAAGGTGATACACTATGTTGGATAACTCCCTTATCCAATAACTTTTATAATTGATCATTTATTTCTTTCAGCTCGGTTGGGTCCATCCTATAAGGAGGAAGAGAGATGGGCTTGGTGCTCGGCTCAACATCAATGGTAAAATCAATATCAAAATCCAAAGGCATACCAGGAAAATTCGTAGAGAACACATCCATAAACTCATAAACAACACAGACACAATCCAAGGAAAGAGGTAAAATATTGCTAGTATCATGAATATGAGCTAAACAAAATTAAATTGCCCCTCTCAACAAAACGATGATCCTGAACATAAGATATCACCCTCCTGGGTCCCGAGTGAAGCATACCCTTCCAAGGTATCCTTGGCACAATCTCTAAAGCTAAAGTTACAATCTTAGCGAAGCAATCTAAGACAGCATGAAAAGGATCCAACCAATCCATACCTAAAATAACATCAAAATCAACCATATCTTACATGAGCAAGTCTACCAAAGTCTCACGACCATAAAAAGTCACAACACAGGATCGGTACACCCGATCCACCATTAAATAATCTCCTATAGAAGTATATACACAAATGACATGGCAAGAGGCTCATTAACAGAATCAAAACTCGAAACAGCAGTATGTAGACAAATATGAGAAAGTCAATCTGAGTCAAATCACAATAGATCTAAAACAAGCGAGGATGATACTTATGATCACAAAATCAGAAGCCTTCATCTTTGGCCTAGTGGGAATAGCATAACCCTAACCACGACCCCCAACTTGCTAAGTAGTCCCATGACCACCACCACGATCTCCACCACCTCTACCTCTCATACCTCTGTAGTACCTCCTCCTCTTCACAACTAAAATACAAGTAGCTCTAATCACACAGTGGGGACAGTCCTTAGATAAATGGCCAACCTCATCACATACAAAGCAACATCTACAACCCGCCTCAATAAGAGAAGGTACAATTAGGCCTAAAAATCCACCCTAAACTACTGAACTAGAAAATTCACCACCTAAACTCTATAAAGCTATTTACCCTATCCTACCATGGTATCCAATAAAACCTCTAAAATATCTACCTCGAGAGGTCTAACTCCTAAACTTACTAAAACAGCGCACCTTCTTAGAGCCTCCTTTGGATGCTCTAAGAATATCCTCTGTCATCGTGATGTGATACACAATTCTCTGAAAAATGCTCCAAACATAACCATCTGAGAAGTACCCAACATGAGGCTCAGGGACTCTCCTCTTAGATGGGGCTGACCTATGAACCCATCCACTCCCTCGAGTCCATCCACGACTCGAGGCTCTCCCTCTAAGAGAAGGATCTGCATCTCTAACCTTACGGGACCTAGTCAACGTCATATTCATAAAAAGAAAACACAACTAAGAACTCAAGGTATACAATAAGTTCACATGATAAGGAATAAAATGTGGGAAGCTTTTCCAAAGACATCCTATATCCTCTTGAAGATAGATACGAATGTCTACATACCACTCTACGAGACTCTATTAGACATCTCGTTCTTACACCGTTGAGACTAATGCAACCTAGTTGCTTTGATACCAATTTGTCACAATCCAAAAATGAGGGTCACGATGGCACTTGTCGCGGCGTACTTTAACAAGTAAGCCTATCACTCAAACTGATATAAAAGGATGAAAATATTGAAATACCTTAAGGTAACGCTTCTAGAACGAAGCCTAACCATATAAGTAATCATAAAAATATGGAAAGAACTTATCCAAAATTTCAATCATGCCCAAAACTAGGAGTCAATAGTGTAAGAATTACTAATACAATCTAGGAGTCAAATACATTAGAAAAATAACTACAAAGGAATAATATCTATCTCCAAATACCAATAAATATATAACTAATACAGAATGATAGAGCTAAAATCCAAACACATGAATGTCCACTCGCTACTTTTAGAAATCTAAAGGCACTTGAAATCAACTAATTTGAGACTCACTCGAGCTAGGACCTACACCAAAAGGGCATAGTAGGTGTGAATGCAGTCCACTTGTACTTAGTAGGTATCATAGGCAAAGTAGTAAATAAAGCATACAAAATATACACTAAGGGCACATCACCTGCAATCAAAAAATATCCTACAACATAGCCCACACCGCTTGCACTAACAATTCTCATATATCACATATATTGCAACATCATACCAAGATAGAACACAAGTATGCCTTATATTACATATAAGTAGAAGGAGGGACATAGATATACAAAATCATCAAATACAACTAAAAAAGATAAGACAATTACATAGATGGCAAGTCAATATTAGAATAAACATAATATAAAAATAATAAAGTAAGTGCAATGTATATGATGATGATGATGCACGAGGTTGTCGCACAACCTCTGGGATCATCACACAATTCCTGTATACACCTATGGAGGAAATCCTCCCAACGTAGGATCCATGGGGGTTTGTCAACCCATATACAATCCACATATCTCATATCTCCTTTCTGGAACATCTCTTTGAGAGTATGTTATAAGGTGTTGCCAATGTTACTTAGGTATTGCCATGGTGGTACCAATGTTTCATGAATGAGTATGATATAAGGATGTAATGCTCAGAACAAATCACATTGAGTATTTCCACAACCACATGATGCATTTTTAAAACCAACCACAATGATATGTTTTCACAACCACGAGAGCCAATATCCACTCATTATTTCTATTTTATCCATGAATTTCCACATGTCTCATATGCCAATAATATATGAATATAATCATAATACACCAATGGTACAATATTAAGCATTTTAACCACACAATATAATTATTCACATATATTCAAGGCTATCAAAATCACAAAGGACCCTACACGGTTGCAGATATCACATAATATCTTAATTTCTACACATACATCACATATAGGCCCCCAAACAAGAACAACACATAGATAGATAATTTTTTCATGATTATTTCACACACTTAACATGCATTTTGTACCATCATTTACCACCCAGATCAGTCTGAAGAGTTAAGCCATAACCTACCTCGAATGTCGAAACTTGTTCGCTACACTTCAAACCCATTACTTTACTTTACACAAATGATATCAAATTTTACTAAAAATATCAAAAAGGGAATCTACGTATCAAAACAAATCCAACAAAATCCATATAGACTACTTTTAGTTTGGGTTCAAAACGGACCCCCGAAATGGGTTTTTGAAAGAGAAAGGAAAAATCATAACTTTACTTCAAAAATGTGTTTTCCATATTTTTTAGCAACCTACAGTTAAAAACCCAAGTAAAATCGAATCAAAATAAGGTTCAAATTAGATAAAAATATATTTTTAATCTTTACCCAATAAAATCTTTGAAATTCAGGTTAAAATCAAGAATCAAAGTTGTTTTGAAGGTTAAATTGATGAAAAACTAATAATTATAAGATTAAAATATTATTCAAGTGAAAAGAAGTGAAATTGGGCTTTAAAATCAAGTCCTAAAATTTTTGGGGTTTTTAAAAATTAATCAAGAAATTAGAGCAGAAAAGGATGAAATCTCACCTTAAATCTGAAATAGAATCAAGAAAAAGATGTTAATCTAGCTTCACAAGCTTCAGTTTTAAGCTCTCATACTATTTTAGATTTTAACTCTCAAGAGGCAGGGTGAAAGAATGGGCAAAATGAGCAAGAAAAAGAGGGGAAATGCTATATATTGCAGTTTTTTCTGCTATAGTGTAGATTTTTTGTGTCCAGGCGGACTTCGACGGGGTGCTCGGGATTTGTTTGGAGTCCGATATACGCAAATGAACTATGTAACCACACTAAATTAGACACTTCAGACTCAATTGTGATATCATATTTTCAAAAAAGTATCATTTTTGCAAAGTTGACCCCCAAAATCCAAAATCATAAATTTCCAAATTAAGGGTCGAAATGAGGTTTAAAAGTCGTAAAATCACACAAAACATGCTACCACCTCAAAATTTGATGTTCTAGATCTACCGAAGAAGTGATATTTTCCATTCTAGGTAATTTCGATCAAATATGGGGCCCACACCCATATTTTTAATTTTCCAATTTTCTAATCAATAGGTAATGAGCTCAACTGCATCGAGACTCAAACCAAAGGTCTACCTATCCTAATATTGATATTTTGAAGTTGTTGGCGTAGTCCGTTCATCCATTCATTGCATGAATCAAAAGATATTCATATAAGTCCAAAATATGGCTCTCAAAACTATCAAAACTACAATATTGCATAAATGGTACCTAAATGCATCAAAAATTGTGTCAATCATCCTCACACTCCAAAAATACCATAATGCAACTATCAAGATGGGTAAAATGGTTAAATTGTACAAACTCACAAATTTTACATATTTCATCAAAAAGCAGGTCATTACATCATCCACCACTAAAAAATCTATTTTGTCCTCGAACTAAGACAAAGAAATATCTGAATCAATAAAGAGTTGGGGATAAGAACTACGGATATCAGACTCGACCTCTCAAGTAGCCTTATCTACAGGTTGATGTTGCCACTGGACCTTAACCACAGGGATCAATCTAGAGTGCAGCCGCCTACCACCCTAGCCAATATGGAGACCGGCTCCTCAAAAAAAGACAACGGCTTATCTAACTGAACTGACTCCCAATTAATAACGTGAGTCTCAGAAAATAACAGCGAATGATAGAAACATAAAAAATTAGATGAACAGCTAATAGATCAGGGGCAAAGCCATCTCATAAGCCATATCACCAACAGTCCGAAGAATCTCAAATGGACTAATATACCTGGAGATAAGCTTTCCCCTCTTCTCAAACCTCATCACACCCTTCATGGTTTAAATTAATGAAAAACTAGTAATTATGAGATTAAAATATTATACAAGTAAAAAAAGTAAAATTGGAGTTTAAAATCAAGTCCCAAGATTTTGCCGATTTTGAGAAATTAAACAAGGAATAAGAGTAGAAAAGAATGAAATTTCATCTTAAATCCGTAATAGAATAAATAAATAGATGTTGATCTAGCTTCCAAAGCTCACACAAGCTTCACTTTGAAGCTCTCACACTATTTTAGTATTTAAGTCTCACGAGCCAAGGTGAAAAAATAGGCAAAATGAGCAAAAAAAAAATAGTAAAAAACTGTTATATATTGCAGATTTTTCTACTATAGTGCAGATTTTTCTAAGTCCAAACGAACTTCGACGGGGTGCCTAGGATTTGTTCGGAGTTTGATACATGCAAACGAACTATATAAACACACTAAATTCGATGCTCCAGAATCAATAGAGATATTAAATTTTTGGAAAAAATTATTGTTTTTGAAAAATTGACCCCCAAAACTCAAAATTATATTTTTTTAACTCGAGGGTCGAGATGAGATTTAAAAGACGTAAAATCACACCAAACATGATAGCGCCCTAAAATCGATGTTTTGGATCTGCTGGATAATTTGATTTTCTATCTAATATCATTCCAACCAAATATGGGTCCCACACTTATATTTCTAATTTTTTCAACCTTTCGATCAATAGGTCAAAATGATCTCGGGTGCACCAGGACCCAAACCAAAGGTCTACTTAGCTTAAATTGATATTCTGGAGTTGATGGCTTAGTCTGTTCATCCATCTGTTGTGCGGATCAAATGATATCCACATAAGTCTAAAATAAGAACCTCGAAGCCATCAAAAACCATAATATCGCATAAATGATACCAAAATACATCAGGAACCATGAAAATCACCCCCACACCCTAAAAATACCATAATAAAACTATTGGGAGGAGTAAAATGGTTAAATCATATAAACTCACGAATTTCACATATTTCGTCAAAAAGTAGGTCATTACAAAAATGTTGAGTTAGTGATTGCTTGGGCATAAGTTTTAGATGTGGTTTTATGCATTAGAGGAAATCTTGATAAGAAAAAATATTGTTTACTTGATGTTTTGGTTGAATTTTGCATTTATACGTCTTATAGAGTTGGCTAACAAATGATACTTTTAGAAGTTAGTAATTCCTATGATGGTGGCAATGCAAAATCAAATGGCTCAGTTATACCCATAGAATAATTAAGAATGGACCTAAACACACTAATCTTTCCTTGCATGGTGCTTGGTGGGTATCGCTTGTTGAGTGGTTAAGGATTTGGTGATTAAATAAGTGTTAGAGATGCCAAAGAAAGAGTGTTTGTAGGCTTAATTTAAGTGGATTCTCGATGTCTAATAATCGTAAGTCTATGTGATTTGGAAGAGGTTATGTTATCACCTTTGTATAGTAGTAAATATCAAGCTTAAACCCTGGTTGATCTTGAGGTGTAAAGGATGATGGTTGTGAGATATTGATGCCAGATTTATAGGATGAATATAATAGTGTTGATTAAGTTCATGCGGTTATCTAAGTTATGCGACCTATAAGTGGTGTGGTGGCTTAAATACGATCAAATGTAGATTCTCCCTAGGGTAGCCTTGGCTGGAAACTGATTCAAGTGTCTTAGGGGGAGCTTTTTTGTTGGGTGGATTAGGTGAGACTTGTCTAGTGTTGAAATTGAGTAGTAGATTCATGTAGCATCTTGTAGCACTATTCAGAATTGAGTTCGGTGCTCTAGAGCTCCAAGAATGAAAAAAAAAAGGTGTGTTTGGATGTTTTCCTTCTTCAATGTGAATCTTTTAACCATATTTTATCCTGCTTGGACTCGTAAAACTTAAGTTTGAGACTTACATCATTAAAAGGAGAATAAGTTATTCCTACATAAATATTTGGCTCTACATCTTTGTATTTTAAAAAGCCTTAATAGAATCATTGAGTATAAAATGTGGGTTGTTTGATATGGATATTGTTGGAACCCTTGGGGGTTGCACCACACAATGACGGATCAGGTCCCTTAAAGTTAATCATAGGCAATCAAATAATAAAGTGCAGGAAAACTAAAGGATGTGCAGGAAAATAACAACACACAATAATTAACGTGGAAACCTCCTTGCTCAACGAAGGAGAAACTACGGCTTGCCCTCACAAGTACCTCAAAATTTCACTATAATCAACCTCTTGATTACAGACTCAGACTTGAACCTAACTCCAGGTTCCTCTTACTTGTAATATCTCTATTATAAGATCATCTTGACAGCTCTGTTAAAGCACTCTCTAAAGTGATTAACTCTAATCACTTTTGGACTTAGGCAACTCTACCTAAGAACTCTCAAAACAAAGAGAAAAGATCATTACTCTTATATCATGAGTAATTTGATTACAAATTAGGAATCACTCAATACACTCTCTAAATCAGTACACACATATGGCAAAAGAGCTTGAGCAATATCAGATATGGAGTTTTTGCCTTTTTCTCTCTTCAGTACTCTTTTAGTATTGCAAAAAATATTTGATGAAGAGGGATATTTTTAATTTTATAGATGACTGATTATTAGGGTTGAAATATCATTAGGCCATGTGTCCTAATTAGTACGAGCAACACCTGCTAATTTGTTACACAAGATGACAAAACTATACAGTCACACGTGCCAGTTGTATTGTAGCCATGAACATCCAGGGACCTGGTCCCTTATAGTCATCTCCTTATCATCAAAAATTCATATAGAAATTTTCCCTTATTTTATGATGAAAAAACAACCATAAATCTTTGAGCATCAATGCACATTCATCATATTTAATCAATATGATTACCACTCTGAAGATGAATGTTCCCTATATCATTATTCTTCCAACATCATGCAACATAGAGACCTAGTCCCTTATTGTCATTTCCTTATTAAGCTTCAGTTTTTTCTCCCTGTCATCATTTATCCTTCATTTATCTATTCATCACATCACTTACTTTCCCCTATCAATATGCCATTTAAAACTATAACTCAACTCATCATAGAATTATTTATCAGTTGCACTACACCTATTCCTAACAAATTAGTTAACTCATGACCATTGGGGCAACACTAACATGAAGAATAACTTTGCAATTTAAAGGAAACAAATGTAACACACAGAGCAAAGAGTCATTCATAAGTAGAGAATAAGTATCATTGCAGTGCATAATTTAAATGTTCTAGGGAAAAAACTACTAGAATCAAGAAGGATTAACAGGTGGAGAACTGGGAAAAAAAATTGAAGGAGTAGGGTCAGGTAGTTGTTAGATGCCTTATCTCTGTATTTTGGCAAAGCGCCTCATCAGTTAAGATTGACACCCTATTCTTTAATTCAGCATTCTCAGTTCTGAGCATTTCAAAGTCATATGGGCTTCTTTTGGAGAGATGCTGAATTGTCACCTGGAGTTTGCTAATTTCTTCATCCTTGGTAGTTAGGTTGAACTTCGGTTCTTCTATTTCCTTGTTGATCTCCCTTTGAAAAATGTTGTCTGATTTAAAACATTTAGTTTTGAGCAGTGTCTTCATGCCAAGAATTTGTAGCACTGTTCCTTGGGTTCCATTTTCATAGACAATACCAAATTGGTCATATACTTTGTTCAACCAATATCCATAAGTCTTGCCATGTTTTCCATTTTTTCCCAAGAACAACTTTGTGAATGTATTCCATTGATGTATTTACTAAGAATTCTATTAAAGGTAAATGCTTTGAGACAGTTCTCACTCCATATATAAGAACTTCCAAAATTTCTCCCAGTGTTTCTTCATTCAGCTTTATTTTTTTTCCTTAGACCTATGCAGTTAAATTCAACCCACATTCTGAGAATTCCAAAGTAAACTAGAATTCCCTGACTATTTGACAAAAAATAGTGGGAATAGATCCTTCCATGAGATGCATCCAACCTTGATGTTTAACTAGCTCAACTAATTCCACCATACTAGGTTCTATTACCATATTTGAATCAAAAATCCTTCCATTTAACACATGTTGATTCTTTAAGAACCTGATTCTTTCTTGAATAAAACCTTAATTTTCTCCCCATTTTTTCTTCTAGTATAAGTGATCATAGATTCTTTGTATCTACTTTCCTCTTCTAGGGACCAAGTCCCTCAAGTGTCAGTTGCTTCTCAATAAAACTTCCAGACCATTTTCCAGGAATTCTTGGTATTTTATTGATACTATTTTTCTTATGATCAACTATGCTCTTTCTTGGGCTATTTAACAATAATATGAGGTTTTTAGCAACCCAGGTTTCATCCATCACAACACCATCAGAATAGTTTTGTAGATTCAAGAATAATTCTTCATCAACAGGTTGAATGATGAAGGAGTTAGACTTTGGAAAAGTGGAATAAGAAGGATTTTTTTCATGAAGGTTAAGGAAGGGATTTTTCACAATGCTAAGCTCAAAATCCTTTGAATAACATGAAAATGGAAGAGTTACAGCCGTCAGAAAGGTCTTTTTCTTATAAGGGCTATTTGGGATTAGGATTTTTCTTTTTGATAAGAGAAGGAGTGGGCACAGCAAGATTTAAGGAATAATGAGCAACATGAAGGGTTTTCTATGGGAACAAGATATGATTAATTTTAGATTTTTAGGAGACTCACCTTTTTTTTTAGAATAGGACAACTTTTTCTAACACAAGGACGAGGAGGATGCAACTTTTCTTGACAGAATAGAAAAAAATTGCACATAAAAGATACTAACTTGAGAGATGGGATCGAGTCCCACTTTAGTTTGAGTGAATATTCAACTTTGTACTTGTCACCTCTGTCCACCTCTAGAGTTGTTCCCATGGGTATATACCTATAATGGTATGATACTGAGTTAGACCAACATGTACCTAATGTACTAAGGATACCTGTCTCCTAAACATAGCTAATTCTGTAAAGAGATACACTGATTCACATGTTAGGTATATTCAATCAAATCACTGCTTGCTTCAACTTTTTATCCTCAACGTACTCTCTTTTTGGAACTATTAAGAGATCATCCATTAGTTCTGAGTGCTAGGTGCAAGTCTTTGTTTCACTCACACTGCCTTAAGTTTCTTTTATTAGATGAATTCCTTTGGGACCAAGTCCCTGAGAATTTTGACATGACCATTTCTTATGGGTCTTCTACTTGAGCTGGGATCAGTAACTGACATTTTGAATTAATATCATTCTCATCTGCCCCTTTCATTCTTTTACCATCATCATCCTGAATGAACTCTTTAATTTTTGAGACTTTACTACCAATAGGGATTAACACCTTTATGCACTTCTTACCTTGAGAATTCCAACTCTGTTTTGCCAGGGATCAGGTCCTTTGAAATAAACTTTTTCAAATTAATACACTTCCACTTGAAGTATCCAGAGAGAGAGAGAGAGAACAGTCAAACCTTCCAAAATTAAACTTTGAGCACTTATCAATGAACTATTGTTTACTGCAATCCCTTTTCACATTCCTGGAACCATGATCATATGTTGAATTTGGGAAACCACTTAAGTTTGAGTTCCCAGTAGAAGGACAATGGTGTGATCAAATCCCTTTTTTCCCATTAGGTAGAGAGTTACTTTTCATAATTTTCTGTGGCTTGAAACCCATAGAGTGGTCATTCCCTTACGGAATATACCTAGAACCATTCATTCTAGCTCTAATCTAGCTTTGATAATTTTCCTTTATGTGCCCATCTCTTCCACAATAAGTACATAGAGGCTTGTGGGCCTTTTTCTTAACATCATGAGTAGCCTTCCCTTGAGACCCACGAACTTCGGATCCTTTTTGATAGCCAAGACCTTTCCTATTAATAGTACCTTTACTAGTTAAATTAAAAGGGATCTGAGAGGATATAGTCCATTGAAAGGATTTTTTTTAAGTTCTTCCCTCAGACGGACCAGGTCTCTCTCCAATTCCTCATTCTTCTAGAATGCAGACATAAGATGCTTTAGGGAATCCACCAATTTTTCTTCAAGATCAACCTAAAACTTTGATGTATTTTTCTTCCCTTTACTCTCAGAAGAATCTATTTTCTCCAGTTGACTCACCAAGCTCAGATTTTCAAATTTAAGCTTAACAACCTGTTGCATAGTTTTAGATATCTGGACAGTCAAAGCTATCAATTCAAGCTCTTAACACATGGAATCAATCAACACAATGTCAAGTTTTTTTATTATTCTAGCAGAGTAATTCTCTAAGTTTTCTTTAATGTTAGAAAGTGTCACCTCATTTTCTTCTTCATCTTCAGTGTTTGCAACAAAAGAAAATAAGGAATCAAAGGTCACTTTCTCATCCTCCACTTCCAGCATCGAAACATCTTCTTGCTTTCCATCTTTCTAAAATTCACTAAAGGAATCTCCCCATATTGCTAGAGCATGCCTTACTGCATAATCAGCTGCATCTTTTTTGTTTTATTTTATAGGGACCTGGTCCCTGTTCTTTTCGTTATCACCACCAGTCTTGAGATATTCCTAATAGTCTAATTTGTGTATTGGACAATCCTTAATGAAATGCTCAGGACTTCCACATTGTGACAAACCTCGAAAATGCCTCCCTTTTTATTGCTACTTTAACTTTCGTAAAACTGGACACTTTTCATCATGCTCTCACAAATTTTTTTCCAAATAGGCAACATCAGTGTCTTCTTTATTAGAGTCTGGTTTTAGTACCTTTAGTGCCAGAGATGTTTACTATTTTCCTTCCTTCTTCTCTTATTCTTGTTGCTTCTTGAGTTCATAAGTCTTTAAATTTCCAATGAGCTCATCCATAGTGAGAGTTTTTAGGTTCCTTGCCTCAGTAATATCATCTACTTTTTTTTCCAGGATTTTTGTAGAACCCTAAGAATCTTCCTCACGTGCTTATACAGTGGAATCACTCCTTTTAGGCAGTATAGCTCATTTATGATGGAAGTGAATCTTGTATTTATTTCCTGTATTGTATATCTTTCTTTCATGGTGAAGGTTTCATACTAGGTAGTCAGCATGTTAACATTGGAATCCTTCACATATGTAGTTCCCTCTTGAGTTGGCGGGAGGCTCAGTACTTCAACTAGTCTTCGGGCAATTTACTTTAAACCTACTATTTCATCTGGTTTTTCAAGCAAACCCAGATTTATTTAGAATTTTCACATGCAGAAATCCTGTTGTATTCATCTAGACCTATACCACACACTAGCAGTTTCTTTTCTTTGTAGTTCTTCTTAATTCTTTTCCTGTTTTCATCATTGAATTCCCTTTTACTTTTGATAACCATTATTGTAACAATCTCCTTCTCTGACTTCTCTTACAGGTATATAAGGACCATCAAGAATTATATCATTCAGATCACTATCCTCAGCCATAAAGTCAAACATCCTTATTTTCCACCACCCATAGTATTGCCCATTAAATCTAGATGGTCTAGTGGTAAATTGCCCTTTTTCCATGTTAGGTAGAGTAGCCATGCTAACTAAATCACTCTATATATGAACATTTTAATGTGTTTTGGCTCTGATACCAATTGTTGGAAACATTGGGGGTTATACCACACAGTAAGGGACCACGTCCGTCAAAGTCAATCACAGGTAATCAAGCAATAAAGTGCAGGAAAACTAAAGGTTGTGCAGGAAAATAACAACACACAATATTTAATGTATAAAACTCCTTGATCAAGGGAGAAAAAACCATGGATTGCCCTTACAAGCACCTCAAAAGTTCACTATAATTAACCTCTTGATTATAGACTTGAACTTGAACCTAAATCTAGGTTCCTCTCACTAGTAATACCTCTAATACAAGCTCATCTTGACAACTCCGCCAAGGCACTCTCTAAATTGATTAACTCTAATCAGTTTTAGACTTAGGCAACTCTACCTAGGCACTCTCTAAACAAATAGAAAATATCATTACTCTTATATCATGAGTAATTCGATTACAAATTAGGACTCACTTAAAACACTCTCTAAATTAGCACACATATATGGTAAAAGAGCTTGAGCAATATTAGATATGGAGTATTTGCCTTTATCTCTTTTTAACACTCTTTTAGTAGTGGAAAAACTATTTTATGGAGAAGCATCTTATTCCTTTTATAGATGAGTTATTATTAGATATAAAATGTCATTTAACTAGGTGTTCTAATTAGTACGAGTAGCACCTGCCAGTTTGCTACACAAGAGGACAAAACTGTACAGCCACGCGTGCCAGCTGTATTATAGCCATGAGTATCTAGTTACCTGGTCCCTTATAGTCATATGCTCATCATCTAAACTTCTTATAGTAGATATCAAGTAATTAAAAAGGATGCAGTATAAGTAACTCTATTAGTAATGTCTCTCTAATTCCAACCTCGTGTGCTCTCCACTAAATGCCCGTTAGGGGATGAACAAATGATAAATTGGTATCTAATTACAATGAATCATTTCTTTTACTAAATTATCCATTATAAATTCATGAAAATTCCTCAATATTACCTTGAGTCCAAAATAACCAATATTTCTTTACTATGTCACCCTAAATATTTCGGTAAAGATTTTAGCCTTCTGATATATCTAGATAGGCCCAAGACTAATGATTTTGATTATTCATGAGTATTGTTATCAATAATTTAGTTTTGAACTTTTTTATGTATGGATTAAAGTCGTACAATATCTCTAATACAAAGTTAAGTTGAAAACTTTCTTAGTGATAGTGTTTCGATATGGGTTTGTATTAGGGACAACTTTAAATGACCATATCTCCTAGAATATAAATATCTAAGGGTCCCAATACCCACCAAATCAAATATCTCTAAGTCCTCTTTCCAATTCAATAAATCATTCGTTAATCCGAGTTTGGAGTAAAAAGTTATAACCATTTTACGGAGCACTATTTGAACTGAAATGGGAATTTTACTGTAGTGAGAATTCTTATGGTATTTAAAGCAATCTCATCCATTTTTCAGGTCAAAAAAACCCAAACTTCATTCCTCAATCCTAAAGAGGTGATTTTTCAAAGTTTAGGGTGAAAGTCCTATATTGAAGTAAGTTTTTCCATCATCTTCTTCGTCTTTTAATCCTTTAATATCCTAGAAACCTTAGAAGACCTTTAATGGTGGATTTTTTTTTGGTGAAAAACTTATAGTATTCTTAACATCACCTAGATTTGATTTTGAATTATAAATTAAAGACACCTAAAATAAATTTCATAAACTATATTATAAATTTTGATGGTTAGGAACCTTGAATTCCTCAAAAATGAGACCTTTAGCATAAAAAAACTCCATTAGTGGAGATGGATTAAGCTTGAAAGAACTAGTTAATTGCTAATTGACCTTGGGAAATGATATAGACCTTGAATTAAGGTAGAATTAGTGGATTTGAATCCCCAAGATATTTATTTGAAGAGTAATTGTTTAATTACTCTTATTATTTCTTGACTTTTAGATGATTGATTATTCCAAGGCATGAAGGAAAGGAAATAGCATCCTTGTTGCAACTTGCTTCTTCCAAAAGTTTGACATCCAAGTAGGCTAGGTTTAATGTGTTAAGACAGTGTTATTTCATATTTTCATAATTTTAGAATTGAAAGGATAAAGCATGTCTAGGCCTACAGGAATGGAGTTGAGGTGGATAAAGATATAAGAACTTTACTTTAATCTTGAAAATGATGTCATTGATTGATTATGTGATATTTATGATACAATAGGTTATATGCCCGAAAGGGTATTGTTGTAAATGAAATATGTGGAAATGATGTTTCTTAGTTGTTCTAATTATGAAACTAGTTGAGTTATAATGGTATTAAGTTGTACATATTATGCAATAATGTGATAAGGAGAATTATGCTAGGGTTGAATATTAATGAGCATGGTAATGTATAAGCAATAAATGACTTGAATCATTGTGAGAATTGTATTAAATGAAAAGAGGTAGAGGATAATAATATGCTTGAATATGGTAGTTATAGGTGGTGATGTTAGAATTCAAGTTGCGGTATTTATGTAGATTATGATTTAATTGGAGTTTAGACTCAATTGAGTTGTGTGTATGGTCTTAATTTGAATGTTTGTTGGTTGGTCTTCAGACATACTTGAATTTGATGATATTTGGATTGTTGACACTTGTATGAATAATTATTGAAAATGAACTTGATTGAATTGCCTTATGATTTTAATTGCCTTATGATTTTAAGTGCATTTGTAAATTAGTACGTTGTATTATACCAGAGAGATAGTGTGAATTTTATAAAATATATATAACATGGTTATGGAGGATCGGGTATCATGCTGGTACGAATATGGATATTTATATTACTTATTTATGGAGGATTGAGTACCACGCCAGTACGAATATGGATGTTGATATTACTTCTTTATGAAGGATCAAGTACCACGTGGTATGGTAGATGGACTTCATTGTCCCCTACAAGTCATGACTAGTTGGGAAACAATAAGTCCCTTAGCATGTGTGTACATATTAGTGTTTATTTTAAAAGGTCATATGATTTAATAAGCTGATAATGAGCTAAATAGTGTTCTAATTGCGAGGTTTAGAAGGACATAGTTGTTACTTATGGAAAGATTGTTAGAAGCAATGTGGTCAGCGTTAAATATTGATATTGCTACCTTATTGATTTCTCAAAAATTATAGTTGATATTAAAATTTGGTATTGTTGTGAGACGAGATTGGATCGGATGCCACAAGTTGATATGGTGATGATAATAATAATAATAATAATAATGAAGGAACTAATAATGAAGTGATATAAAGTGATGAATCCAATAAATAATGATAAAGAAACGATCCCAAAGTTTCAAAAATTGAATAAATCTTTCTTCAAAAGTGTAACGCCCCGAGAGTACACCCATGGTGTCACACGGTACTTACAGTCCCAAGAGACCACAAGCTAACACATGAGCTGGTACCTGTTGTGAGCACTAAACTGATAACAAAAGATCATATGCAGAATTTAACTCAGGAATAACATAAGGTTTTAAATTATAGTTTTGATAATGTCTGTAAAACAATATTGATAATACTGATAAAATGACTGACAATAACAACCAAAAACTGAAGACTGACTAACTGTCTGTACTAGTTTGAAAGCCTCTATTGATGACTGTGGAGCTGATGGGAAAAACCCCCAACTAACTCTGACTGAATAGAAAATACTAAAACTGATAAAGTAAGCTGAGGTAAATAAACTATTTCCTTAAAGTATGAGGACTCACCACTGCTACAGCTAATAATCTGGCAGTCTATGCACGATCAGGGAACTAAGCGTCCGAACCTATGATATAAGACATCATAGCGCAAGAAACGAGTATGTAGTTAGTACTTTGAATATACTGGTATGCTAAATGAGGTTAGGTTGGTATTCATGAGTTTATGTGCATGAGTAATAACTGACTGAATGTATAGCATGAAGTACTGAATAGAATGCATGAAATCTGTAAAAGACTAAGAATGAATAACCAAGAACAAAACATATTCTGAATATAATCTATAAATTGAGATACTGAATACTGATAATTGAATAACTTATATTTGTATCCTATGGTTAAGCAAAACTAAAATTGAATTACTAAGCTGATTACTGGACTGAGACTGTGGGAGCTATCATCTAACCGACATGCCCCAATAAGTTAATTGGGGTCCAACCTGTGACCCTAGTTGAAAGGGTGTTAGTACCATGCCACGGGTACTAACACTGGTTATGTGGATCCACTAATATACTATCCTGAAGGACTAAGGATGTTAAGCCTAAACTGGCAGGTGACCCTTGAGAGGTAGTCAAGCCTGAACTAATGAGTAACTCCTCATATCCTACGCTGGCTATGTAGTTCTGAAGTACAGGGACTGCTACTAATGACTCTGCTTAACTTACGGGAAAGCTGCCATGCCTATACTCGCTCGGTGCTAAATCCTACTCCCAACTGAACTGACTCGGGATACTAAATTGTTCTATGTTTAACTGATTATGATAACTGATTGAACTGATATTTCTCATAACATATCTAAAACTATTTTGAAGATATTGATACTAAGTAAACAGCTATGTTTTTGGGTATTCATAATCCCCAGGACTCGATAGCAATAATAGAAAAATAGTACTAAAACTTTGAGGACATAATGTGAAAGCATTTATTCAAAATTTATTCTTGTAGGTATTTCATCAAACACTTGATATTCGTAGTTTAAGCTAAGCGTGGGAATAGTTTAAATCTTGTAGTAATAGCATATTTTCAACATCAACAACACTAATTATTAGTTAAATCAGTGTACAACATTATTCAAACGTGTGGAATTTAATAATAATAACAACTTCATGTAAACATGGTATAAAATCAAGATTCATAGGGATTCATGGTTAAAAATCCCAATAACTTGTAAAAATCACAACTTTAAATTTAAAATTAGATTCTTGGACTCCATGAGTGGAAGGGACCCGTGGATGAACATTTAACATACCTTGATATCAGAATTTGTGAGAATTATTGATGAATGCTTGAGACTTGGACTTGAATTTGATGAACCTAGGGTTTTGTTCTTGAGTAGTTTTATGAAGAATGAATGTGTTTTTCCCTTTCCCATGCTTAATTTCATGTTTTTGACTAATTTAACATGGGAGAAATGACCTAAATACCCTTCTGTACATTGAATTAATTATACAAGACATGCCCGGCGATGCTGTGAATGATGCATCGTGTCGATGGTGTCGACGCGATTTCCAACGCACTGCATCGATGGTGATGATGTGATGGCCAACACGACGCATCCTGATCACTTTGGCTCACTATTTTGGTCATCCAAATATGTCTCAAACGATGTTCGAAAATTCTAAAATTCACCCGAGATGACCTATAGATAACCCTGATCATGAATCAATTTAAAAATCGACAATCTAAGGCCGGAAAGATCGAAAATGAGACCATTAAAATATTGAGGCTAAAAATGAGACTAAGTCTTAATAGTTAGCTGAAATTTTTCTAAGTCTGGGACCTCTTTTGGCATGCTATATAGGACTGAAATGGACTTGGACTTTATGGGGTCTTACAAAAAATATCTATAAGGTTTGCTAATGAGACTTGAATTCTCTGGTGTGTTCTACTGAGATGTTAGTTGACTTATATTCCCTACTTTATTGTATATTTGAGATTGATCATGTGACATGTACTTGAAAAAGTGAAACTTTATATTTACTTATTTTATATTAGTGGATTTGTTTTATTTATACTTGTTGTAATCATAATTTTGCCGATTATCTAGTTATTATTCTTTAATATTATAAGAGAGAGTTTGGTTGTTAGCCCGAGAGTTTAGTGTAAGTTGTCTATGATTATTGGGTTGATCCTATAAATGTGGGTAATGAAAAAGGTAATGTGAATAAAGGGATAATAGTGATGGTTTAGGGTTGGGTTGTGATAGATGGTGTAAATTAATGAGGTTATATTATGCTAGTGGTGAATATAATCTCTTTAATAGAGTTGAAAAATTATGGCAAAGTGTTATAATGTTATTACAACTTTAATTGAATTATGTTCCATGTAAGATTTCATAATTTTTTTTCTTTGATTCTATTGTATAATTATATGGACTATCACTAGTCAGTTGATGATGTCTATTAGTACGTTTGTCTTTAATGACCTACTCTTCAATATTTCTTCTTAGTTGTAGACTGGATACATATTACTTAGTAGTTACTCGATGGACGGCTATATCCAGCACTAACTTCTACACTTCCTTCCAGGAAGATGTTGGAGTCTTTGAGTTATTATTTTATTGTCAGTCTATTCTGTAGTAGGTAGCTCTGCCAAATCTTGGGATAGTAAAGGACAGTTGTAAGAAATTTTTGAAAAACTTCATTTGGTGATATTTAATTTACTTTTTTATATTTAATCCAGTATTTCCTTAAAAAATGAAGTCTTCTGCATATTTTTAGTTGGGTAATAAGGATTCTTCTAGCTACTTAGGATAGCATAGGTGCCTGCACGATCTGTACTACTTAAGCTAGGCTTGGAATTTTGATACTTTGAGGTAGGTTATGGCTTAACTTTCTCCAAACTGAATTAGGCAGTTAATGAACATGTAAAGCATGCCATGGATTGGGGATTATCCATGGATATTATATTTTGAAATTATCATTATTGTATGCCCGTGTGGGGACTTATATGCTTTATTTTTTACTTGTGAGAAAATATATTGCATGTTCTCCGTGTAGATTTTTATTTAAAATCATAGGTCTTATTTATGTATTAAATGTCATATTTATTGTTGTGATACTCATGCGGGAGATTCAATAGATGTTTATTCTTTTTTTAGCATTTACTATTTCTATCATGATAAAAATACTCAAGTGAGGGGTTTGAAATAATAATAGTGATGTCATACATGAATATCCATTCTATTAGTGCCAAGCGAGGACCGATATCATAAATTATTGACAAATTGAGTTGATTCTGAGCTCACTTATGCTTGTATTGTATTGATTATAATTTTCATTCTGATTGATTATGAGCATTACATCTTTATTTCATATATACATATTCATGAGATACTGGTACCACTGAGAAACACTGATTTTGAAAGAAATGCAACACTTTATAAGACCCTAGACTAGTGAACAATATTCGAAGAGGTGAATGTGACACTTTATAAAACTTTTGATTCGTGAACATTAACCAGAGAGGTAAATTGGGATATGAGAAAGTATACGGGTTGAAAACCCCCCATGGGTCCTATCTTAGGAGCGTTGGGGCTGGGAAGGTGTATATAGAAGGTCATACAATGACTTTCAATCATTTATCATGGTCTCTTACCTCATTGCATCTTCTGCGCTTCTTTTTTGTATTCTTAACGTGTACATAGCTTCCTTATATATTTCATGTGTAGTTGTTCCTTTTGATCTCATTTTCTAGAATTGTTAGTAGAGGCAATATGAGCTACCATTTGAAAACTTTTATGTTTGTAGGTGACGTGCTATAGTGTCTTATACTTGTTTTATTTTCTATTTTTTCTCAGTCGGCCTATGATAACTACTGAGTACAAGTGTACCATACTCACATCTACTATGTGTTTTCAATGTAGATTCTAGCTCATGTACGAGGCGCAGTAGCTTATTTGTTTGGCATTAGCAGATTTTTGAAGTATCTAGCGAGCTCCCAATTTTGAGCTCTATTCCATCCTGTTGTTTTGGGTAGTACAAAATCTATATGTTTATACATTAAAGCACTTCAATACAAGTTCAAGATTATATCAAGAACACTTATGAAGTTTTTCAACACAAGTTCAGTATGAATTATGAACTATCAAAGAAATGTGTTATAGTTAAGAAATAAGATGAAACAGAAATAAAGTCAAGTCCTCTGAATTCACGAAGTGTCCTTAAGGAATTAACTCCCCTCAAGTACCCGAGGTTGCAAAATTTTCCTCCCAGGATAAAATGGCTTACAATCCAATAGTAGTGGTGCCTCAAACTATCAGATTCTTCGAACTCACTTAATGGGAGATGATCACAATAAGTTCTTAAAAGACAAGAAGTGTTTTTCAGCTCTCAAAATTATATCTCTAATTAAGGAATAATTCAGGTATTTATAGCCATTAGGAGTCCCTTCGAAAAAGAAGCATTGGTTCTAGAAAAGTTGCACTATTACTGAACAATTACATCACCTGCGCCCAATCTGTGCTGGAATTATGCCTGACCTGCAGCCGCAGACTAGAAATTAAGGCTAGAAATTTGATCTCGAAAGGGTGCATCAATCATCTAGTTTGAGTCAAAGAGACTAAGTCTAAGGCTCCAACAGTTCAGTCAATCCATGTAATCAATGAGTTTCCTAAAATTTTTCCCAAAGATTTACCAGGGATACGTCTAGATAGGGAAATAGAATTCGGTATTGATCATCTTCCAAATACTCAATCCATCTGTATTCCTCCATATTGTATGGTTCCAGACAAGCTTAAGAAGTTAAAAGAGCATCTTAAATACCTCTTAGATAAGGGTTTCATAAGGCCAAGTGTCTCTCAATAGCGCACTCTCGTCCTATTCGTGCGAAAGAAAGATGTTTCTTTGCGAATGTGCATTGAATATTGTCAGCTGAATAAAGTAACAATCAAAAACAAATATCCTCTTCCTAGGATCGATGACCTATTCGATCAACTCTAAGGTGCAAGTTACTTCTCTAAGATAGACCTTAGATCCGGCTATCATCAGCATAGAGTAAGGGAATGTGAATTCCAAAAATAGCTTTTAGAACCCGTTATGGTCATTTTGAATTCCTAGTCATGTCTTTCGGACTAACAAATTCCTCAGCAGCCTTCATGGACTTGATGAACCAAGTGTTCAAACAATACCTAGACACATTTGTCATAGTCTTTATCGATGATATTCTTGTGTATTCTCGTAGTGAGGATGATCATGCAGAGCATCTTAGAATTGTGCTGCAAACTCTTAGAGATCACCAATTGTTTGCCAAATTCAGTAAATATGAATTTTGGCTAAGTTCAGTAGCTTTCCTCGATCATATTATTTCCAGTAATGGCATTAGAGTTGATCCTAAAAAGATAGAAGCAGTCAGAAACTAGCCTAGACCTATCTCTCTATCAAACATCAAAAGTTTCATGGGTTTAGCTGGCTATTATAGATGGTTTATTGATGGATTTTCATCCATTGCATCCCTATGTCTAGATTAACTTAGAATAAAGTCATGTTTCAGTGGTCAAATTCCTGTGAGAAGAGTTTTTAGGAGTTGAAGACTCGACTCACTTCTACCCCAGTCTTAGCGTTACCTGATGGTACAGAAGGATATGTTGTTTATTATGATACTTCTAGAATTGGTATGGGTTGTATTTTGATACAGAGAGGTAGAGTGATAGCCTATGCCTCTAGATAGATTAAGCATCATGAAAAGAATTATCCAACCCATGAATCTGGAGGCACTATCTTTATGGGGTGCATGTTGATGTGTTTATGGACCACAAAAGTTTGCATTATGTGTTTACTTAAAGGAAGTTAAATTTTCATCAGAGAAGGTGGTTATAATTGTTGAAATATTATGATATGAGTGTTTTGTACCGTCCGGACAAGGCCAATGTCATGGCAGATGCCCTTAGTAGACTGTCGATGGGTAGTGTTGCGCATATGGAGAATGATAAGAGAAAATTAGTTCAAGAAGTTCACTAGTTGGCTAGATTGGGGGAAGGTTGGTTGACTCAGCTGAAGGGAATGTTTGAGTTTAGAGTATTTTAGAATCTTCTCTAGTCTCTGAAGTAAAAGAGAAGCAGGATAAGGATTCTAATCTGGTCAAACTGAAGGAGTCGGTTAAAAACCAAAAGAAAGAGGTTTTCTCCCAAGGGGGAGATGGCATGTTGAGATACCAGGGTAGATTATGTGTGTTTTGTGTTGAATATTTGAGGCAACAGATTATGGAAGAAGTGTATGGTATGTGTTACTCCATTTACCCAGGAGCCACCAAGATGTATCATAATTTGCGGTAATGGTATGAAGAAAGATATCGCAGAATTTGTGGCCAAGTGTGCAACTTGTCAACAGGTTAAGGTAGAGTACCAAAGACCGAGTGGCTCATTGTAGGAGTTTGGTATTCCTACTTGGAAGTGAGAAGAGGTAAACATAGACTTGGTGACAGGGCTACCCTATTCGCGTCATCAGCATAATTCAATTTGGGTTATTATAGATAGATTGACCAAATCATCCCACTTCTTGCCAGTTCACACATCCTACACAACTGAGGATTATGCTAAGCTGTATATCAGAGAGTTGGTTAGATTTCACAGAGTTCCCTTGTCCATTATCTAAGATAGGGGCACTCAGTTTACCTCACAGTTCTGGAAAGCCTTTCAGAAAGGTCTTGGTACCACAGTTTATCTTAGTTCAGCTTTTCACCCACAGACAGATGGTCAGGCAAAAAAGACCATTCAGACCTTAGAGTATATGTTAAAGGCATGTGTTCTTGACTTCAAAGGCAGTTAGGACGACCACTTGTCATTGATCGAATTTGCCTACAATAACAGTTACCATTCTAGTATCAGAGGCCCTATTTGAGGCTCTTTATGGGAGGAGATGTAGGTTACCCATTGGTTGGTTTGAAGTAGGAGAGGCCGCTTTGATAGGGCAAGATGTGGTATTTAAAGCGATGGAGAAAGTCCATATTATTCAAGAGAGATTGAAAACAGCCCAGAGTCATCAGAAATCTTATACAGACATAAGAAGGAGAGATCTTGAGTTTGAGGTTGCTGATCTTATTTATTTGAAGGTTTCACCCATGAAGGGGGTGAAGAGATTTTGCAAAAACCGGAAGCTTAGTCCCTGATATGTACGTCCTTACAAGATTTTGAATCATGTGGGGAAGGTAGCGTATGAGATTAATCTACCTACAAACTTATTATTAGTTCACGCAGTGTTCCATTTATCCTTATTGAAGAAGTGCATGGGCGATTCAGCTGTTATAGTCCCTCTAGAAAGCACAGATATTCAGAATAGCCTTTTATATGAAGAACTTCCAGTAGAGATTCTTGATCACCAGATCCGTAGACTAAGGATAAAAAAAGTTCCCTTTGTCAAAGTTCTGTGGTGAAATCAGTCTGTTAAGGGTGCCACTTGGGAAGCAGAAGCAGACATGCAAACCAAGTACCCTCACCTCTTCTCCACAAACTCAGATTCAGCTAAAGGTAACAGTTTTCCTTAACTCAGTTCTTTTCTAGTCTCAGTTTTAGTCATATGGTTATCTTTATGTCAATTTATGCACTCGTAGATTAGTTCAGTATCTCATTATGTTTTAGATTCAGTCATGCGATTTGTTTCAGTTATGCATGCTAGTACATAGTCTCAGTTCCTCAGTATCTTTAGTTTAACTAGCTTCATTCGAGGATGAATGTTCTTGAGAAGGAGATATTGTAATACCCCGTATTCTTTCTAGTTCAATTCAGCTCAAAAGAGGCATATCAGATACTTAGGACCTGAAATTTCAGCTAAGTGTAGGAGACTTAGTCTCATTTTTGGCCTCTAAACTTTGATGACTTTATTCTCGACCTTTCTGACCTAGGAATGTCAATTTCTAAGTTGTTTCATGATTAGGGTAGTCCTTAGTACCTTCGAGGTGAGTTTCAAAATTTTCAGAGAAGGATTAGGGCATCTTTGGTTGACCAAAATAGAACATCGATGAGATATCACCGTGCCACGTCGGTAGCCGCATCAAGTAGGCAATGCGATACGTCACTAATTATGTCACTGATTGCATCGGTGCCTATATTTTGTTGTTAAATTACTAGTTTATGGGGCATTTGAGTCATTTACCCTCACCCAAATCTGCCAAAAACACACAATTTTAGCCCCAAATAGAATAGATGCTTCATTATTCATCTTTTTTGTCTCCAAGAAAAATCCCTAACTCCAAGAATCAAGAACAATTCCATAACTCCTTCTCCAATAAATCTTATAATTCAAAGTTCCGGGTTCAAGAACTTCAAGAAGAAGCTTCAAGAACGCCATTAGAGATTCAAAAGTTCAAACTTTTACATTCAATTAATCAAGCAAGGTATGTAGGGTTATGAACAAGGATCCTTTTTCATCCTTGTTCCCAAAACTAGTTTTCAAAATTGAATTTATATGATTTATAGTTTAGTGTTCATACCCAATTATCATTATTTGAAGATGTTGATATTTCAAGTGATTAAATGTTGAATTACCTCTCTACTTTTGCATATTTATGCGTGTGGAATGATTTAATATACATTGAGAATTAAATTTCACTATCTTGACTAGAATTATGCAAGAATTTAAAGATTTTGATTATTGAGCATGACTTTATTATAGTTCGACATGAGTTTAAACCATGGGTTTTAAGCCCTAAGTAGAAGTATTGACATTTCAAGAAGATGATGTTTTTAAGCATCCCATGGCTAGCTTATATTCAGATTTTTCATAAAAGATTTGATCTTTTGATCTTCAGTTAAATTATGAAATTCACTTTACAGTTTTATTACAGTTTAAAGAAAATAGATTAGTTTTGATTATAGCTTAAAACTGACAGATGCATAACTAGTTTTCATTATAAATCCTTGTGCTATTTTTAAATTTGATTCCTACAAATTGAGCATACAGATTAAAGGAAGCAGTATTTAGCACCGAGAAGGAAGTATGGGTTTAGTGCATCCTACTTTCCGAGAACTACGAGCCAACGTAGGTTAAGATTATCATATTATTCCCATTTCTATATGGATGACAGCTACAAATTGTGATCACTTAGATTAGGTTATACTCCTTGGCAAGAGTATGATACCTCTCCCCAGCGTGAAGTTTTCCCATAAGGGAACTATATGTTGGATACTATGATAGCTCACATAGTGTATGTCAGTTAGAAGAACCTCCCTTGCAGAATAGTTTTTAAAAGAATTTCCCTACAGCCTACAAAACAGAAAAGAATAACAAAAAAGCTTTTAGAAACTAAGTGGAAAGGCTCATGATTTAACCCAGATATTGTTTTACATAAGTCATTAGTCATGAGATTTCATCTTTAGTTTATAGATGATAAAGGTGAGTCCTTTTACACTTTGCCTGTAAGATTTCAAAATAAACTTGACTTCAGCCCTACTTATTCTACTAGCAAAAAGAGTAAAGGTACGACTTTTAGAACTAAGCATTATGGATCGCAGGTTCTATACAGTATGTTTTATTACTCATGATTTATGATTTTCATCTTTTAGTTATTCAAGCTAATGTGAGCCATTTACATTTAGCATGCGTTCTTCTATGAGTTTATATGAATATTGAGATATTTTTTTACTTATGCATTCATCCCCACATGCTCAGCACATTCCAAAAGTATTGATCCACATATATGTCTATGTGCTACATTGTCTCATAATGTAGTTTAAAGTGCTTAATTCCAGCAGTGTGATTGACCGTAAGCATCTCTATTTATATCCCGACAGTTGGTGAGTCCTCATAGTTTAGGGACCCAGTTATTCAGATTTTTAGCTTTCCAGATTAATTTACTCAGTTATGTCAGACAGTCTGAGTCAGCTGGGGGTCTGTCCCGGTGACTCTCTAGTAGTAGCATTAGAGGCTTGTCCGATTATTAGATACATTTTAGTTTTTCAGTGTTGGTTCTTTAGATTTTCTAAGTCGAGTACTTTCAAACATTATATGCAGTTAAATTCAGCTCAGTTCAGACAGTATTACAGTATTTTAGCATACCGCATGCTTATATTATCTTTACTTGGGTCATCAAAATGAGTAGCAGGCTTTCAGAGTTAGCTCGGGACTACTTGTAGTTCGGAGCACCGTGTGCCATCCCAAAATCCATTTTTGGGGCGTTACAATACAGGACATTGTTAAGAGTCAACACTTTTCCTGATGTCATTTTCAGGTAGACTTTTCCTCTTTCTTCAACTTTTGCAGTTACGAAGTTTGCCATAAAAATTTTCTCTTCACCTTGAGCCGAAGCAAATATAGTAAATAACTCTTTATTTGCACAAACGTGTAGGATGGAACAGGAATTCATCCACCATTCTCAAGGATTTCACACCAAGTTACATTTAGATAGCATGGCACAAGATTGTCCATTTTGTTCACGGATTCAGCCATATTCGCTTGGTCCTTCTTTTTACCTTTCTTTGGGTACGATAATTTATTGACTTGTTTTATTGACTTGTGGCTAATCTTTCCATAATTAAAGCATTATACCTTGAATTTCTTCTCAGGTTGATTGTTTTCTTTTCCATCTTTCTTCTATTTTTTGTTGTGTTCGTCTCCTATAATGTTTGCTCCACTCATTGTAGAATTTTCTTTCGACCTCCTTTGTACAGCTTTGTTGTCTTCTTCAATGTGTAGCCTTACTGTGAGATCTTCGACTGTCATCTCTTTTCGTTTATGTTTCAAGTAGTTCTTGAAGTCCTTCCACATAGGTGGCAACAACTCTGTTATTGCAGTGACTTAAAATGCCCCATTCATAATCAAACCTACAATAAAGTTCATGTGAACATTAAGAACATTTTTAACATATTCAAATAAGGTATTCACCAAACTCATGCCTTCCGCAAGGAAATTGTGTATGATAACTTGCAGTTCGTGTACTTCAGATGCGACAGACTTGTTGTCAATCATTTTATACTCAAGGAATCTTGCAACAAAGAACTTCTTGGTTCCAGCATCCTCAGTCTTGTATTTTCTTTCCATCATACTCCGCAACTCTTTTGACGTCTTTACTCCACTATACACGTTGTATAGGTTGTCTGTGAGGCCACTTAGAATGTAATTCTTGCATAGGAAATCAGAATGTTTCCACGCCTCTATAACAACAAATTATTCCTGATCCAAAGTTTCTTCAAGCAATTCTGGAGCTTCTTCAGATGTAAATCTTTGAAGAATAAAGTTCTAAGGTAGAAGAACATCATCTGTTGCCACCATTTAAAATTAACACCCATAAATTTTTTGGGTTTCTCCATTGGTGCCATTGCCTGCAGAGCACTCGTACAACTAGTTGTAGCAACATTTGTTGCTGTCACATTTATCCCAGCATCATTAACATGACTATCATTAGTCATTTTTCCTGTCACAAAAAGGCTGTCAACTTCAGTATATCAAAATACTAATTTAGAAGTTTGTAACAACTTTAAACACTACTTGTTTCTAGTTTAATGATGAAGGTTTTATGTCTTTCAATCGACAACCGAATGACCTTTAACTTATGATGAAGTTTTTACATCTTCAAATCACTTGTTAAGTTCAAACTGAGTAGAAAGCACAAAGCATAAAGCTTTAATCTCTAGAAACCAAACAATATAGATTCTGAAAGGTTAATTTCTTAAGATTGTTGTTTCAGGTAGTAAAAAATCTATATGTTTATACACTAAACCACTTCAACACAAGTTCAAGATTATATCAAGAACACTTATGAAGTTTTTCAACACCTTCAACACAAGTTCAATATGAACTATGAACTATCAAAGAAGTGTGTTAGAGATACGAAATAAGATGAAACAGAAATAAAGTCAAGTCCTCTGAATTCACGGAGTGTACATAAGGAATTAATTCCCCTCAAGTATCCGAGGTTGCGGAATTTTCCTCCTAGGATAAAATAGATTATAATCCAACAATAGCGATACCTCAAACTATCAGATTCTTTGAACTCACTCAACGGGAGATGATCACAATGAGTTTTTAGAAGACAAGAAGTGTTTTTCAGCTCTCAAAATTATTTCTCTACCTGAAAATAAGTCAGGTATTTATAGTCATTAGGTGTCCCTTCGAAAAGGAAGTATTGGTTCTAGAAAAGTTGCATTGTTATTGAACAGTTACGTCACCTGTGCCTAGGCTATTCTGGAACTGCAGCTGACCTGCAGCTGTAGGTGATGTTTCACCCATTCCAGTGGCTTTTGTGTCTGACCTACGCCAGGCAGAGCCATCCTGCGCCAGTTCTATGCCTGACCTACGTCCGCAGGTTGCCCTTTTTCTAAAATAGTGTATTTTTTTCTAAGGTTGCATTTCTTTCGAGATGCGTTGCGTATGCGCTTGCATAGTGTCTGAAATACACACGCATATGGAGAAAATCATTTCATTGGATTTTTTGGATTAAAACCTCGCTTGTTTTACAAGTTTCAAAAAAAATAATTTTATTGATTGTTTTCCAAATCCAAATCTAAATCCGAGCGAGCGACGGCGCGAGGCATTTTGTTGTTCTTGCCTCACTATCCATGTGGAGATATGTTTCTTAATAAGAATACATGAAACTTTCTTTCTCTCACCAATGTGGGAGAGTTAGTAGACTTTCCTTATTTTTTAGTACACTTTTCTTTTTGAGTGTGATCTCATTTTTTCCTCCACCAATTCAACTTGAACCCAATCATTTGAAAAATCTGAATCTGAAGTCGAGTGAGCGACGATGACGGCAGCGCGAGGCACCTCTTTGTTCTTGCCTCACTATCCATGTGGAGATGTGTTTCTTAATAAGAACACGTGGAAGTTTCTTTCTCCCACCAATGTGAGAGAATTAGTAGACATTTCTTATTTTTTAGTACACTTTCCTTTTTGAGTATGATCTCATTTTTTCCTCCACCAATTCTCTCCATTTATCATTCACACATTCAACTTGAACCCAACACAACCTCCATCTATCATTTATGTCTTTACTTGTATTCGTAGTTAGACTTTTTGTTTTGATTATCAGACTTGTTTAGATGTTATTGTACTTATGTTACCGGGTTTGGGGATATGGTTGTGTTTTATTCACACTTTGTATTATGATTATTATGGCATGACTTTCTTCTAGAAGTCTCGTATCACTTAATTTCTTTTTTTTGCCTGTTGTGAATCTTTGACCTACTTATCTGTCAAGGCAGGATCAGGATAAGTGTCACCATGACCTAAACTTATGGGTCGTGATAAATTCATAGTGAAAAAGCATCAAATGTACTGTGAAATTTTGGCACATCAGCCATCGAACGTGACATGGATAGCAGCAACGATCTTCTTCTTGTGTCAATATTTGATCTCTTATATAATTGATATATAGTTCCAAGTCTTAATAATTGATTTGAAGGATGTGTAATTAATATTAAAGTTTTAACATCAAAAAGAAATATTCTTCTATTATATGTTGAATTGACAAGTAAAAATTAAAAAACATACATATGTTTTATATAACAAACTGAACAAGCAAAATGATTAAGGGAGCATTTCATCTAATCCGCATTTTGTAATCATGCGAGTAGTCTTGATTTGCTAGTACAACATGGATAGTAGTATTCCTTTTTAGTCTATCTTCCTCTTGTAACTACCAAATATAATAACTAAGGGACTAACTTTAATAATAGCTCATTATCCTAGCAATTCTTATTGCTATCATGGAAATTAGAGGACTAAAGCGAGGTTGTTACACCAATAGGCAATGGGTGCCAATTAGGATCAACTTGAGATTTTTGAGTGGTAAAACATAATTAAGGACCTTCTTCATTCCCATGTGCTCTTCTTTTTTTTTTTGTAAATATAGGATCTTATATTATAGACGTCACAACTACAATGATGTATCTTGTGCCAGCGCCACTATACAAACATTGGCAGCAATAATAGTTACTCTTCTAGAACTAGTATTTACATCCTGATAACTATTAGTATTAATATTATACAATAGTTGGGTAGCAGTAGACACCCTAACTGTTCGACGTGATAATTCTCCATTTCTATCCGCTCATAAAATATTCAAAGTGGGTGATAGAAGATCTCGTAGCAACCTAGTACTAGTAGTAGTAGATATATTTAGTCTAGCCAGTGTATCTGCCATCTGATTTTGTACGCCAACAGTGAATTATGTAGACTACGCATCAGAAACCTGCAATTAGAACACAAATTTGAAATTTTTCTCAGGTGAGCTATTCACTAGAGATACAAGCTGAAAACAATCTACATTTATTTCCAAATTAGTATAATGATATTGAATAGATAATTCGAGTCCTACATATAGTGCTAAAGTTTTACTTCTAAGGAGCTAGACGCGCAAACCATCCTTACATATCCTAGCAACCAGTCACCCGTAGAATTCCTAAATACGCCTTCGGTAGATGTCAACTTTGTTGCACTATCAAAAGTAGCATTTGTGTTTAGCATCACAGAATTATAGGGAGGGGGCTGCCATTTGAGATACATATTTATAGGTATAGGAAGGGGGCTGCCATTTGAGATACATATTTAAAGGTCGCGTAGCAGATTTTAATTTTGTGGTCATAAGCTAGAATTTAGTCTCTAACGCTCTAATAGCTGCAACGGAGATCTGAAATGTTGTGTTGTCAAACACACATCTGTTTCGAGCACGCCAAATCATCCATAAGCTATATCCTAGCAACACTTTGTCGGGGATCAGAAAAAGGCTCATTTGCAGAATTTTGATATTGAAAAAAAGTTGTACCCAGGAAGAGGAAAGGTTAGGGACCATGGCATAAGAGTGCAAAATCCTGAATTTGACGCAGTATACCTAGATGCTCCCAAATAGGAGCTACAGCTTTGCATACTAGGAAAATATGGGTGCTGGTTTTCTCGGTGGAGGAGTTGCAGCTTTTACAAACAGGTGAAAATATGCAATGGACATAGTGAAGATAGGATGTTGTGGGAATTCGATTATGATTCAGAAGCCAGATAAAATGACGAATTTTTGGCGAAAGATTTAACTTCTAGACTCACTTGAAAGAGTGTATATCTGAGTCAACATCCAACTCACTATCTAGGCAAATGGCTCTATAACAAGAACTGACAGTGAAAGGACTTGAATCAGTTAGTCCCCATCTAATTCGATCCACCATGTTTTTATTATGTAAAGGAAAGTGGATAGAATTAATTCTAGACAGAACATCATAAGTGAGGACAAAAGATAAATTCGACGGATCCCAGGGGTTTGCTGATCTAAACCGAGATATTTTAACTTGACTTTCGTGCTTCTAGAGTGGGCCTAGGATCAACCATATGTTATTTCCTCTCTTTCTTTTTATTTATTCAATATATTAAAAATATTTTTTTCTTTTGTAGATTTGTTTAGCAAATTAAGAGATAATCAATTAGAATTTTCTTAAAACTTTTTTATTGACATTTTCTAAACTAATAGAAATACAAGCAATAAAATTTAGATTTCTAAAATATCAATAATGAGGATAATTAATTAAAAAGTATCTAATTACTTAATATTTATTCAAGAATATATAAAACATTAAATTGGAAAAGTCAAAGAAAATGAAGGAAGTAAATTAATAGGAAGCCAGATGAGAATGAATGTGATATTATTTTGTTACTCACGTCGTTAAGAGTCAAACTACATTAGTTTTGATCAATATTTTAAAATATCATCATTTTAATAGGATAAAAATTGCAACTAATAATATTTTTTATATAATTTTTTAATATCTAAAATTTTAGTATAAAAATATTAAATTAAATTAATCTAATTTAACTTTAAAATTAATTAAATTGACTCGACAATCAAAACGGGATAGGGTCGATGGCAGTACATTCTTGCAGTTAAGTGCAATCAATATGTTATCCACTTGAGATTGGTGAGTGTTCAAAAAAATTGGTGATTGGTGAGTAATTGTCCCTTCACCCTAGTAATCATGTTGCTTTTAGATGTCTAAATCCAGAATTTTAAAATATGGTTTGAGTTTTAAGTCTCATTATTCTTGTGGTAATGATTTTTATTCAAATGAATTAACACTCACCCACTCCAAATTTATGTGTATCTTTGTAAATAATAATAATAATAATAATAATAATAATAATAATTTAATTTATTTAAATTTCTTCAGTTTTCTTAGGTTTAAGTCATCGATAAACCCTTAAAGTTGTCCACATATTTCACTTTGGTATCTCAACTAGAACTTGTATCTATTAGACATTTCATCTAAAAAACTATATAACTGTTAAGCACCTCATGCTGATGTAGCACAAGAAGTGAAATACACTTGCTCTTGACTGCGTGAATCACTATTATCACTGCGTGGAATCACTATTATCACAATTTCTTTTTTATTTATTTTTGCAAATTATTTCTTTCTTCTTCATCTTGGTATTTATTTATTTTTAAAAAAAAAAATCATTCTTGTTCAACAAAGTAGCTGCCCCCAGTCCTTCTATACAAATCTAAAATAATTACTTTTCAACTTTTTTATTCATTACAAATCTAAAGTATCATATTATCCATCATGAAGGTTATTATCATAAAAATTTGATTAAGAAAAATATTAAAGAAATTAATGATGAAAAGAAAAAAAAGAAAAATAAGAGGAAAAACATGATAAGTTTATGGGTGGTTAATGATGGTGTTTTAAAAATCATAATTTTACTGTTCCTATTAATGTCTTTTTTATATATTCTGGTGTATTTGTTGTATCTATTTTATTATCTAATAATAGTTTTGACATGTATCTTATCTATAGTTGTATTGTTTTATTTGTATCGATTACACAGTCTAAATCTAAGAAGTTGTAATTAATTATTTGTTTTGGTGTCCATTTATTATATTCATCCTTTGGATTATATCTTTTAAACTTATTCTTGTAATTATAGGTTGGTTTCTTATTTCTGATGTACTAGGTATTATATTTTTATCTAGAGTATTTACTTCTGTATTTATTAGTTCTAGACTTTCTTTATTAATTACTTCTTGTTTTTCATTAATTTCTAGTTTTCCTATGTTTTCTAGAATTTCTGTATATGTTTCACTATCTTCCGAATCATAATTATTTGTTTCTTCAGCATCTATTGTATTTATTTCTAATTCACTTGTTTTGGTTCTTTATTTTTTATTTCTAATTTTTCTTTAAATTGATTTATCTCATTTAATAATTTTTTTTCTTTATGGGAGAAGGAGGAGAAGGATTGTTTGGAGGTGCTACACCCAACTACTTTCTCTTTCTTCTCCAGTCATTTCCTCTTACTTCGCCGGCAATCAACTCTGTCATTAATACCGCCAATGACTTGAGCCTTTTCAAAAGTAACAACTTTTAATTTAAGAAAAAAAATCACCCCACCCCAGTCATTTTTTCTTCTGCATTTTCTTTCTTATTCTAGTAACTTTATTCCTTAGCTTGTCGAATGACCTATGGCCTTAGTTTGGTTGTCGAAAAAAATAAAATCATCGATACATCGTTTTCACCTCTTTATTCTCCGTTTCTACTACCAAATTAAATTTTAAATGCAAATAAAATTCAAAATTAAAAGCAAAATAGATCAAAAAATATAAACCAATGAAGATTTAAGTACTAAAAGAATAGGGAACAAGAAGAAGGGGAGGATTAGGAGGGAGGGGGGTGGTTTGCGAAACAGATTAATGGAGTAGTTTTTGGATTATTTTTAAATTTAAAGTTATATTTTTATAATTATTTTGGTCCCCATTGCAACGTGCCACATTTTAACTATTCAATTTATCATGTCACTGCAAGTGTATTACACACACTTCACATTTTCAATTACCCTCTGAACTTATCATGTTTTATTCATGATACACCTAAACTTTGACTAGTCCCAAATACTCCCATGAACTTGTTCTTTTACTACATCAAGTAACCCTTTTTGGTCAAAAGGCCATAATTGTGAATACACGCACTTACACTGTGAAAAATTTAATTGTGTGTCTTCTCGTATGGATAAATAATATCCATGAGAGACCCTCCATTAATAACAAAAGAAAGTGAAAATTTTTTCATTTACACCCTGAGTCGTTCACTTCTTCATATCTCTCTAAACATTAGAAATCAAACCGGCTGCTTAAACTATTTCTCTTATTCACAATCTAACTATGTTTTAAACGATTTCGTATTGAGTTTTTGTTGAAGATTTTATTGAAGTTGTTAGTGAAGGTATAGTGATTTCGTTGAAGGTGATGATGAAGATTTTAAGTTAAGTTTCTGTTGAAGATTTCGTTGAAGATATTGAGTTTTCATTAATAAAAGTAGAGTAATACTGAAATTTTTTTTGTCAAGTAAGTTTTACCTAAAAATGTGTTTTTTGTTTGTTTTCATTGTGTTAGTAAAATTATTTTCTTTCGATTACTGTTTCGATTAAGCATAGAAATCATGTTGTTAATTGTTATCCAGTGTGTTACTGATTATATTGTTCTGAAATTATGAGAAATTTTGCATGCATGATATTAGGGTTTCTCGTAATTAGTTCAAATATTAGGACTTTTTTGTAAAATAATTTTTTTATTATAATTTATGTGTTGTTTTGGTCACTGTTGAATTGTATTGTTCAGTTTTGAGTCTTTCTGTAAATTTACTCATGTATGTTTGGAAATTTTCTCAAAATTAGTCATGTATATTGTCTTGTATTGTTAAATTATTGTGAAATTATGAGAAATTTCGCATGCATGATATTAGAGTTTCTCGTAATTAGTTAAAATATTAGAAATTTTTTGTAAAATTATTTTATTATTGTAATTTGTGTGTTGTTTTGATCACTGTTGAATTGTATTATTCAATTTTAATTTTTTTATAAATCTACTTATATATTTTTTAGGATTTTCTCAAAATTAATCATGTGTATTGGCTTGTATTGTTAAATGTTGGGGAAAAATCTAGTTGGTTGATTTTTATTGTGGTTATAGGTTGACATATGACTACTAAGTTGCTTAACTTAAGATTTAAAATTGAACGTGTCATGCTGAGTGACGTTGGTCCAATCTACCTTGATCGTAGGACTGAATATGTATATAACGTAGATGAAGATTACTTGTCAATTTCTGAAATTGCAGACTATGCAAAGTTATTTGGTGTTACAAAGTTGGGGAAGACTTACGTTGTGTCATCTTTGGGGGGGTGATTTGGTTGAACTCAAAAAAGACAGGGACATTTATGGTATTGCAATATTTTTTTTAAAAATAGGGATGCAATAGATATGTATATCTGTGAGGACTCAATTGTAGATTATGTAGGTCAATTTGGAGGACAATTAAGTCAAGTTACGGATATTTGTGAGACTTTTAATGCACCTGTAGCTGGTAGGAAAGTAGATCAGATATGTTTTGTTCCATATGAAAATACTAAGGAAAAAATATTAAGATCTAGGTTGACTTCTTCTTTTACTGATATTGTTCAAAATAATTGTAACAAATCTAAAAATGCAGAATAAGTTAGGGTTGATAATGGTTATAGTTCAATAGATTGAATTAACACTGAAGAAGAACTTGATACAACTGTTCAAGAACTAGTTGAACCTGTTGTTCCAGCAGTAGAGGAACCTTTTGTTTAAGAAGAAGAGGTTAGAGGAAATAATAGTGATTCTGACCAATCTATTGACTATGAAATTGATGTGTACGAGGAGTTGAGGATAGTGAAGAAAAATATAAGAAAGCTTAAGAGAGAAAATAGGAGGAATAGAAGAAAGAGAAAGCAAAAAAAATTTTGGGTGAAGTTGGACTGGATAATAGATTTGATGATATTGAAAATGATAAGAAAAATTACAAAGATAAATTGACAGAAGATAAGCCATACTATGATAGTTTTGATTGTGATGATTTTCAAAGTAATAATGATTTGTTACCTGATTTTGATGATGAATTTGAGGGAGGAAAGTTAAGGGAAAGAAAAAAAAGTAGTTCAGTGGTATATGATCCAACTTGTGAAGTGTTTGTGAGGCAGCTAGATTTAGTATTTGAGAATGCAAATGAGTTTAGGGAAGCGGTTACTGAATATTCTATAAAGAAGGGGGTTGAATTAGACAAATATGTGAATGAGAATTATAGAGTAAGAGTTAGATGTAAAAGTGGTTGTCCATGGTTGTATGGTTGTTTTATGCTAGCAAGGAAGGATTGAAACTTTTCTGTCAAGAGCTACAACCCAAAGCACAAATGTACCCGAACCAACACTAATCTTCTTTGTAATTCAAAATTTTTGTCAAATTATCTTAATGATAGGATTATATCCCAGCCAACTATCAAAGGGTAGGAAAATTAAAAATTGGTTAGGAAATAGTTGGATGTTTCTGTTGGCAAGGAAGTGTGTTTAAAGATAAGAAAAATGATTGTGAAAAGAATTATAGGGGATCATGTGGTTGAATTTAACAGAATTCTAGACTACAAAAATATGTTGCTCCAAACAAATCTTTGTAGTACTTGTGCTATGAAGTTGACTGATTCAGATAGCGGGATAAAATAATTTCACTCTTTCTACATATATTTTGATGCTTTGATGCTATGAAAAAAGGATTTCAAGAGGGATGCAGAAAGTGTATGGGACTGGATGGGTGTTTTTTTAAAGGAGTTTGTAAAGATCAGTTGTTGGTAGCTATTTTTAAGGATAGAAACAATCAAATGTTTTGAATAGCATGGGCAGTGATTGATAAAGAGAGTAAGGCTACATGGAGATGGTTCTTGATGCTATTACAAAATGATCTCAACTTAGGAGATGGTTCCCAACTCACTATTATCAGTGAAATTCAAAAGATAACTATATTTACCAATATTATTTTTATTTAATTAAGATAAAAATTAACTAACTTCATCTTTTTGTTTTGAAACTGCAGGGACTCCTTGTTACTACAGAAGAAATATTTCTTCAATGTGAGCGCAGAATGTGTGCTAGACACATCTTAGCTAATTGATCAAAAAAATGAAGAGGCATAGAAAGAAGAAAGAAATTTTGGGCTTTTACTAGATTAACTTTTTAGGCACAATTTAAGTATAACTTTGATGCTCTATTTAGGTTGGTAGAGGTATTGTTGAAGATCTAATAGTTTACAACAAGGAGTGATGTTACAAGACTTACTTCAACACCTTTTCAAGTGTGACAGTATGAATAATAACATGTCAGAGAGTTTCAATGCTTGAATTTTGATTTCTAAAAATAAGATTATTATTTTAATGGGGGAAGAAATCAAGATTAAGATGATGACAAGGGTGAGTAGGGCCAGAGCATTTGCTGATTCTTGAACAGATGACAAATATTCAAAAACAATGATGGTGTTCAATGTAAATGTAGAAAGATCAATGAAGTACAACATTGACTGAAATGGTGATCAAGGATTTGAATGACTGAAGGGACATACAAGCATACTGTGAATTTGAGGCAAAAAAAAATAGTTGTAGATCATAGAAACTATCTGTGTACTTGGTGTAGCAAGAATAAACTACTTGAATTTGAAAGAATCACGGAAAATTTTTAGTTGGTACAGAAAGAAGACATATTTAAAGGCTTATTCTTGCTGACTATTCTTACTTTATTCAGTTAGTTCCAAATATAAAAATATGGTCAGATAGCAGGAATTCTATAGTTGAGCCACCTGAAGTGACACAAATATCTGGTAGGTCACCAAAGAACAGAAAGAAAGAGATTAGTGAAGTGACAAAATCTGACAAGTTGACAAAATTTGAGGTGTCAACGACATGTTCATCTACAAAGAAATAAATCATAACAAGAGAGGTTGTCTACAAAATTCCAATCGTAAATCTAAATCAGCCACAAAAGAGGAAATAATATCATTAGCTTACTTAAAATTTTATCATTAGATTACTTATTAACTAATTTGTTCTTCTAACATGTTGCCTTACAACAGTCTTCTACTAAAAAGAGAGGAAAAAGCAGCACAAGCAATACTGACAAAACTGATGGAAAAAGTGGTTACAAGAGATCAAGAGTTGTGGGTCAATGTGTATTTGTTTCTGAATTTAAATATAATTGTTTTAATGTAAGTGTCTTATTAAATTGATACTTCTAATTATTTTTGCAAAAGTTATACAAAATATAACAAAAGCATACATTTTTCAGCAAGGATTAGCTAGTAGTAGAAGGGTTAACACAGGCATAGTGAATTCTACATATGTCACTGGTGATACTGGTTATCAACCAACAAAGAAACTAAAGTAGAAAAGTATGCGTGCTATTACTCAAAGACAACTTCAAGTTCAAACCAGATCAAAAGCTGTTGAAATTAGGACAAGGACACAACTGCTGAAAAAGTCTCCATCAAAGAATACCAAGGCAAAGACTTCAATAAAGAAAAATGCAAAGGAAAAGGAAAAAAGTTTTGTTGATGGTGGTTGTTAGTTGTTGTTTGTTGGCTATTGTAATTACTTGTGGTATTGTAACAAAATGATTGAACTAGTCGTTATTTCTGTGTTTTGACAATCGATTTTTTTTGAAGTACTATACTTGATTTTGGTTGAAACAATCAAGCACTATGGTGTTGTTAATTTTATGAAGTTGAAACAATTAAGCACTATGGAATGCATCTATTATGTACAAAATTGTGTTGTTACATTATGCTTAAGCTTTGTTGTATCACTATAATTGTATTGCATTATGTTTGAGTTGTGTTGTTGCCAACTTATCATCTTCTAACAGAGAAGCCAATAATAACCAAGAAATATTAGAAGTATAACTACAAATATATTACTTTAATCAGCAAAAAAATATACTATATTCATCGAAATACACCATCTTATCAAACTAATGCACCATTACATACGCCAACATCAATTTCAATCAACGACACAAAAGGTAAATGAACATCATCACATTACATATCAAACTAATGCACAAAATTAGTTTTAACATCTTTTTGCCTTTCAACTCTTTTTGTTATTTGTTGGTCTTCTTCAACAAACTCAAAATCATAATATTGACTTGACGTGAAAATTCTGAATCATACAAATCAAAAAATTTGCAACTAATTTGAAATAGAGACTGCAATTCTATAGAAAACAAAGTTATAAAATTTACTTGTTACAAAACATAAAAATAAAAAGAGGAAATATAAAAATTACATACACCATAATGCATACAACCGAGGAATTTACGTCCGGAATTGTCATTCGACCTTGAAATTTTCATAATTGGAAGAGACCCACATTCACAAACAAGTCTCCTATTATAATTTATGGAGTTAAAAATAAGTAAATAAAGTAGAAGCAGTAGAATGAATATTTTTTAGATTAGAAGTGATTGAAGAAGAGGGATGATTAAATTTTTTGAAAAAATTAAAGAAAAATGGAGTTTTTCATATATTTTTTTACCGTCGAAAATACTGATTTGGCCAAAAAATATCTCCATCACACACGTGGTGGAGTGTGAAATCAAATATTTTTCTACGTCGGCAAAAAGGGTTACTAGATGTAGTAAAAGAAGAAGTTCAAGGGATACTTAGGATTAGTCAAAGTTCAGGTGTACCATGAATAAAACGTTACAAGTTCAGGAGGGTAATCGATACTTCTCTCTTAACAAAATGTGTCTAATAGGAATAATTTTTTAACTAGTCAAAGTGTTCAATAGGTATAAGTCTGAGTTGAGGGGTTCAAGTGAAATCTCGAAAAATAAGTTTAAGGAGTCATCGATGACTTAAGTCTTTTCCTTATTTATATTGTTTTAGAATCCCACTTAAATTTTTTCTTTAACCATATGATATTAAAAAAATATTGAGTTGACTATTTCAGACTAACTTAAAGGTGGAAATATTTTCTATCAGAAATTTTTTTTCTTGAATTTGAATAGTCTTTAATTAATGGTGGAAGGATCTCTTTCAGTCAATCGATACAAATACGATGACATGTTCAAAATATTGTAATTTCAAAATTATCCCACAAATATTGTTGTCTATTTAAAATTATAAATTTCAAAAAATTATAATCACATTGTAAGATGTTAATATGATATAATTGAGATATTTTTTAAAAGATCAAAATTATAATTTTTTATCATATGAGTATATATAAGTCGAAGCAGAACAAATTATAGGTATCAATTTATCATACTGTAAAATATCAAAATTAAACTTTATACCAAACAATACCGAATTAATTTGATATGATTATATATATTGTACCATGCTCATCCTTGCTCATGAGGGTACCAAGTAGGTGTCTAGACATAAATTTCACATTTTTAATTTATTTATTTATTTGCATTTTGGAATTTCAGTGAAGTTTCATTTGAGATAAAGTTGTATTTAGTTATAAAGAATTTTACAAAATAAACCAGGAATAAAACTTCATGCTAAATGTATTTTTTCCAATATATATATATATATATATATATATATGATATTATAGTCCACAATTTCTTAAAGCTATTAAGATCATTTCAACTTGTCTATAAGTCATATCCTAAACAAACAAACAACCTTGTTTATAGAATCTTTGACACTTTGACTTACAATAATATAGTATATAAATTACGGAGGAGGGGGGGGCATAGAAAAATGGATTGATCAATTGAATTAATTCAATTCATCAATTTTAAATTATGTAGGACCTCTACATCTCCACTCTCACATTGTCCTGAACATCCTCATTCCTAATCTTATCTCTCTTGGTATGTCCACGTATGCATCTCAGCATGATACTTTTCACAACATGCATCTTCTGAACATAAAAATTATTGACTTATCAATACTTCACTCCATACAACATTTAAGTCGTTATAACCAATACTCCTTAAAACTTATTTTTGAGTTTTGATGGTACATTTTTATCACAAAAGATCTGGAGGCGAGTCTCCATTTTATCTATTCAGCATCAATTCTTTCATTGTGTGACATCGTCAATCTCTCCATTTCATTGAATTAAAGATTCAAGATACTTGAAATTTTCTATCTTGAAGATGATATGCATATCAAATTTCTCTTTCACGCCCCCCTCGTATGTTACATCACCAAATTTTAGTTAGAAATTGGATCAATATAACGAACATCATAGTCATCAGGTAATAAATGTACACCTATATAACTTTTGTTACAATTTTAGTGAGTGCATGATACATTGCCTCAACGAAGGAATGAAAAATAATAGTAATAGCTTGTTTTTTAGACTTCCAACCAATAGGACAACCACCAAGTAATACACAAAATCAAATCACAAAGCGTCTAGAATGCTTTAAGAGAAAAAATTTCATAAACATCCTTACCAATAAGGATGATATCATCTAATTAAACCAAAGTGGAATCAGATTTTTTGATGAACAAATTAAAGAATAATTATTTAGATAATGTATATTACCCTCTTGAAGTTGAACCATGTTTATTGTGCAAAAACTTTCAGACATACAGTCAATATATAAATTATAAATCTGCATCCTAGATTCTCTTTCTCAAGAAAAATATTTATCAAATTTAATCGCTATTTATTCAATTCTTAACGAATAAGATGATCTTGACCTATCATATATATATATTCTAACTAGTACCTAATATCTTCTTAGCATTCCATGATCTGCTAGTTTTATCAAGCCTTGCTCTGTAGTTTGATGGTTGTATTTGCTAAAGGTTTGGTACATTCTATTTTGTTTCAAGTGTGACTAAATAATAAGCCATGATTCTTTCGATTCTTCATTTGACTTTTCAGTATCATTTTTATTTCTAGTTAAGCTAATAATAACATAATGCAATCGTCCTTTAGTATCATATTCCATCCATCCAAATATTATTCATACTTTTTAAGTAGTATTTTGCTCATTTGTGATATGTAAGTCAAACAATGTATGCTTGCATCTATTAGACTCTGTATTCAACTAAAAAAAATGTAAAATCATTCATTGCTTGTGGGATATTTTTGGATAGTTTCTTGTGAACTATATCAAAAATAATATAGAGGGCATAAAATTCATCTTAAAATAGTTCTAATCTTATTTTAAATGAATAGAACGCCACTTAAGTCATCTTAAAATTAGTTGGGTATGATTAGTCTATGATAAAATGTGAGCTTTGAAGCTCAAGTTTTCATCAATAAAGAACTCAAATAGAGAGAAGCAGAGGAAAGCAGAGAAGTTTAAAACAGAAAATCATGTATCGAAAAATTATTTTCTCTAAATTACAAATGTCCATCATCAAATCCTCCATATATAGTAAGATCAAGCAAACATGAAAAAGAATATTTTTGATCCAGATATAAAATAAATAAATAAAATATTCTCTCTAATAATTTTTAAAAAAATAGATATAAAAGTAAAAAAAAATGAATACAATTTCTCTAATAGAGGATTCAACATTATTAGTTCTTCAATTTGAGGATCAAACAAAATCTTGTCGAAGCAAAGGCTGTCATCTTTCTCCATTCTCGTATTTTATCTATCAATTCTTTTTAATTCTAGTGAATGTTAAGTTGACAATACAAAACCTTCAATATATATAGATATAATGGGATTGGCACAATCTGCTAATTTGGTAATTAATAAATTGACAGTTTATATAAAAATTTAAAAGATCCAAAATTTTCAAACATCTATTTCCTAAATTTCATCATTAATAACTAAATCTAATTTATTATTTCATCTTTTTTATTTTATTTTAATAATTTATGGTGCATAAATTCAAAATTTATAAACTAAATGATTTGGTCTCAATCAAGATTATACAGATTTTTGTGTTTAACTTCTTGTATCAATTAAGATAAAGTTATTGCATAGTTAAGAGTACTTTTGCATAGATTTTTATATATATAAAGTTGCATCATTCATTTTGATATCTATAAGATTATTATTGGTATATTGCATAGATTTTCTTCATTTATGAAGCTATCATACTTGTAAAATTAATATTTTATATAAGTTTTATTCATTTATTTGGTAAATAAAATTTACAAATTATTATTCTCGTCATGTCATTAGATCAAAATTGCAAGAAAAAAATTATCCTAAAATAACAGACAATACTAGATGAAAAATCTATCAATAACTATATTAAAACAGCAATAAAATCTTGACTCAAAATTGCACTTAGACAATAGTAAAAAAAAATAGATCAAAATATGTAAAACAATCATATTGAATTTAAATATTTTTGTATTTTGATCATTTTATCTCTCCCTGTACTTGTATCATGATATTTGTAATCTGCAAAGGTGGCTGGCATGATTCTCAAGTCGATTGTGATTTATGTTGGATTTTGATTTTGTAAAAATTTGAAGTTGGAATGATTGACTTTGATCAACATTCAGAGATCTAGACGTCGTATGAGAATTCTGTTAGTTTTGTTAACTTTAAAATATCAATTTTAAATTAATAACACTGTTAGTTCGAATCTCAAAGATTTTAAATTAATTTGAAGGATTCGGATGAGGTGTTGAAAAGTTAAGCATAGAGTTGACTTAGATCAATATTCATTGATTGTAATACCCCCACAAACTCCTAGTTAAGTTTCTAATCATTCGTCACATGCTTAAAGGCCCAAAAGTAATTAGTTAAATCATAGATAAGTGTCATGATCATTCACCTTGTGTATAAAGTATTTTCGATGCGAATCATGGTCATAGGAAGTACTTAAAGAAAATTTGAATCGATAAAATTTGTACCAATTATGTTTTAGTATTCCATCCTACAAGGTTCAATTCTAAATGAGTGTAACTTCTTGAATATATAAAATTTTGGAGCTCAACACCCACCAAATGAAATATCTTTGAGTCTTCTTTCCGAAGTATCTAATTTCACCTTAATTCGATAACAAAGTAGAAATTTATGCTTATTTTACGTGAGAGTGCCTGTCTAAGAGAAAGTGACGACTTGAGTTGGTGAGCTGTCAACTAGAAGACAAGCTGCCAACTTAGTCGTCAACCTTAACTAGAAAAAACCTTAAATATTATAGACAAGGTGACAATTAAGTTGACAAGTTATCAAATAAGTCGTCAACCTTAACTGGAACATATCCAAATCTAGCTAGAGAATGACTACTAAGTTGTTAACTTAGTCGTAAAACTGAGAAATTCATGCAATCTTGTCCTATTTCTTTAGGGATATTTCAGTCTTTTCTTCACCTCAAACCCTATACCACGACATAAATCATCCAATAAATATTTTTTACTCATCATTAGTCAGTTTTAAAATGCTTATTCTCTTCTCCACTCTCAAGAAAAAAAGTTAGGGTTTCTTCCTAAAGTTCAACTTTCAAGGATCCAAATTCAAGTTTTCCTTCAAGAAATTCAGATATGTAGGATTTGAACAAGGATAACATTTCATCCTTGTACCCAAAAGCATTGATTTTTACAACTGAATTTATGAGATTTCAATTAGTGTTCATACCCAATTCTCATATTTTCAAAATTATGATACTTTTCATGTGATTTAAAGTTTAGTTAGCACAAGAATTTACCTTTACTCGTGTTTTTACTTACATGATTGTTATTATTAGATGAATTTTAGTTTTTTTATTTGAATTTTCATGAATTGATAAGTATACATTCAACATGATTCAGCCAGTTACCAATTATATGAATTTGTCATGTTTCCCCTAGTTTACAAAAATTTCAAATTTACTATTTCAGGTTACTACAGTATGATTCATATTTCATTTTTGAGCTTATGATCTCAGATATGCTATGAAATTCACACAGTTATTCATGAGTATGATTAATTAACAGAAGCATGATTGATTTTTTGATTTATAAATCCATATGCTTATTTTAAGGTGAATTTTATCAGTATGAGCATACAGTATATGAGTGTGTGCGTGTATTGGTAGTAGTATTTAACATCGAAAGAAGAACATGGGTTCAGCGCATTCTATTTTTCAGAAACTAGTGCTACCGTGGGTTTAGGGGGCCTCGTCAGAGAGCATCCCCCTAACCCAATATAGGCTTAGTTTAGTGATTACTCCAGTTCAGTTCAAGTTCTATTCCAATGAAAAAGGTAGAACAACCCTCCTCAATGTATGTTAGACGTTGGACTCCATTTCACCTCACATGATTTATGTCGATTATGATAATCTCCCATAGAAAAGAGTATTTTATAAACTAAGTGTAATGACTCACAGTTTTTATTCAAATATTATTTTATGATTTATTCTTTATGAGATTTCAGTATTCAGTTTTACTTATGATCAAGGTGAGTCCTTTTACATTTAGCCTGCATGATTTGAAAGTATATTCAACTTCAGTTTTACTTATTTTACAGAAAAGACTGTTTCAGAAACTAAGTGTAGTGACTCACCCAGTTTATCAGATTATGCTTTGTTTTCATGTTTTATGATATTTCATTTTTCAGTTCATTTGAGTCTCTTGGTAAGTCTATTTACACTTAACATGCATGTTTTAAGATTATACACTGATTCAATTTTACTTATAGTATTCGTCCCCACTTACTCAGTATATTTCAGAAGTACTGGCCACATATATGCCTGTGTGACTATATTTTTTCATAATATCGGTACCATTTGAAGCCCACACACCATTATCAGACAGTTCGTAGCTTCTAATCAGTAGGTGATTATCTCTCTTGATTCAAGGACTCGAATCAACTATAGTTCCAGTATTATATATTTTATTCAATTGTATTGATTAGGGTTAGTTGGGGGTCATGTCTCGGCTACCTATAGTCAGTATTAGTAGAGGCTTCATAGGCAGTAAGTCAGAGTTGATGTATTCAATTTCAGTTCTTTTGTATAATCCAGTGATGTAAAGGTTTTTAAATAGTGTTGTATTGAACAAGTTCAGATAATGACATCTCTTCCACTTATTATTTCTAGTTTTATGTATTTTATTCAGTTGCTCATGAATTATACCAGTATCATGGGTTAAATTAGGATCACTTACGGTTCTAAACACCGTGTGACGTTCAGGGGATAGTCTCAGGGCATTACCTTAATAATGACCTTCGTTGGTAAATCTGACAACTTCATTAAATCCAAAATATCAATTTTAGTTTAGTAGTATAGTCAATTATGTCATGAAATTCTGATTGAGTTTCGAGAATTGGTTTCAAATTTTTTGAAAAGTTGGTTTGTTGGTTTCAGTTGTTTGCTAGGGCAACCCCATCCCGTCGTCGCATTTGCGATACCCCTATTGTGATTATTGAGAAGGAATTATGTTGACCTTGGAAATCGTGTAGGGGAAGTCGCAATTGCATAAGGGATTTGGCATGTCCGGGTTTAGTTCTGATTTGGCCTTTACAATCGCGATCGGACCATCATAATCGTGATGAGTCTGAGTTAGATGACCATGTGATCGTGGAGACTTCACCTGGATAGATTATTTAATTTTTTTAACAAAGACCTTATAACTCAATTTTTGAAGCTTTGAATTTTATTTTGGAGAAATTCAAAAGGTGATTTTCAAGATTTTTTTGTTGGGTAAGTTTCGAAATCAATATTTTATTATTCTGCAGTGATTATTTCATGATTCATCTTCAAATCTTAATTTTCAACTTGAAGATTTGGGGGTTTTCTAGTAAAGTTAAGAAATGATATTTTGATGATTTCAAAGTGGATTTCAACTTCACTTTTGATGAAATCTCAGATCTGAACTTATTAAGTTATAGGTAAATTAATTTTTCAATAAGATTTTAATTTTTTCCTTGGAGACTTGGGTTTGATTTTTGTGGTGATGTTTTCAACTCAAAATTCAAGTATAGCAATATGAGTGTCTATGATTTCGTATTCTTATGTAAAATCAATATTTGACTAGATTGAACTTGTTCAAAGGCTATTTAGAAGTTAAAGGTATTAGTTTGACTTTGTGGGTCTTCTATCAAGGCAAGTTGAGACTTTCTTTGACTCTATTTTGACGTACTTATGTGTTAGTTGCTTGAATGAGGAGCAATGGGTATTAAGGGTCCTATAGATGAGGTTACGAACATCTATGCATGCAACGATGTATTGAAAAGGACTAAAATAAAATCAAAAATTTATTTTAGAGATTCCTCTATTCTTGATTATTGGATTGTGATATCAAAAGTGGTTAGTTCTATTTGACTTGGTAGGTGATGATATTGATGGTATACTTCTTTTATGAGTGATATACTGATATTTGAATCACTTAAGTTAGATTGATGATTTTTGGGCTTCTAGCCAGTGTTGTTAAGTTGAGTACGGCCTTGCTAGCTTGGATTTTATATAATTGTGAGATTCGTTGATATCGTGATTCATGCATAATCACTCATATTTATATCAGCACTGTAAAAGTGATATTTGAGAAAGTTGGTTTGAAATAACTTACATGCCCGATGGCAAAGTATTTCGAGGGATTTAACCAATTTGACTTGTTGCTTGATAAGAAATTATTTCGATCGGTGGCTGGATGAGAAATGATTTTGATTGGATTCATGATTTGTATGCTCGATGAAAATTGTTTTGAGTATGTATATGAATCTTGTGAGTCTTCATCGGTCCCAACTCGCTACACATGATAGTAGATGTATATTATATCATACATTGCATCTTATTGTATTCATCTCATTATTTCATTTGATCGATTTTGTTGTTGCATAATGTAATTGGTAAACTGTTGTTATTGGTCTGAAAATGATATAAAAAAAAATTAGGGGTGAAAGGATTTTCGCGTAATTTAGAATGTAAATATTATGAAAAAGCCAAGTTCAAAAAAATAATATGACACTCTCTTAGCTTAAATTTGTACTGATTATTTTTTTAAGGCATATGATGCAGTAACTTGGTGAATCAAACTATTTTTCTTCACACAAAAAAAAGGAAATTATTGGGAAAACATTCACCTCCTCTATTGCTTCTTATGATTTTAATCTTTTATTTTTCAATTGATTTTTTACTAATGCTATATAAATTGCTAACATATTAAAAATTTGATCTTTTATTTTTAATAAATACTAGTTTAGGTGTACGTGTCTCGTGCGTGTACCTCACTTTATTGGGTTCAAACGTTACACTAAATAGGATATTTGTTTAAATAATAAAGATGAATACAATAATTAAATTCAACATCTTTTGGAGAATTTATTTAATTAAACCTAACCTTTATCAAAAAAAAATTATCAAAGTCGATCATCTACCACCTGTAAATTACAACAAAATAATACGATGAGATATCAAAATAATATAATTAAATCTAATCTTTACAAAAAAAATTCTCAAAGTCGTCTGACATTCATCTACCATCTGTACAGTATAACAAAATAATATAAAATAAAGATATCAAAATAATACAACTAAACTTAACTTTTACATACAAAAATTCTCAAAACAATGATATAAATACAATACAATTAAATCTAACCTTTATCTAAAAAATTCCTCAAAGCCGACCGACATTCATCTACCACCTGTAAACTATAACAAATAATACAATAGTGATCACAAAGCTTCAATTTTGATGAAAATAATTCTTTTTCTGAGCAAAAATTGTGACCCTAAATAATTTATTTTTTTTGTTTCCCAAGGTATCCCCACAGCCGGCAGCCATGAGACTAATAAAATATACACACGTTGAATTCTATTATATTGACAAAAACAATTAAGAAGTTGAGGGTTAGAAAATTAAGCATCCACAAATCTAGACATGCAACCGAATCAAGTTAAATGAGCATCAATCATATTTTTTCAGTAAGTAAATTGATTTCTTCTCTAGTTTAACGTGCATCTCAATATTTATAGAAGTATTTCCTTAATAGAGCCCTATTTTAGAAGTATTTTTTGTATCCTATTTTAGGAGTATTTTCCTAATTGACAGTACAAAAAAAAACATTAATTGATTCTCTTTTCATATATTTTAGGAGTTTAGTTAATATAATAAAAATAATTAAATAATAAATTAAAGAAAATAGTAAAAAAATAATTTTGTCTAAAGAAGAGTCCTATAATGAAGGACAAAAAGTTCAAATCACTTTATTAATAATTCTTTTAGTTACTAATTCTCTTAATATCTCATACCACATTGTAGAACTCTTTAATTTTAAATCTTATAAAAATATTTAATGTATAATTTATGAAAAATATATTATCAAATAATAACAAGAAATTAAATTAAAAAATTACAGCAAGAATATTAGACTAATAATAATAAGTTATGTACTTATTTTATTATTCTTTTTTCCTTATGAAGTGTACTTTTTTGCCTAAACCGTGCACTTCTTTTCAATTTTTTCCTCCTCATTTACCATATACTTTAGGACTTAATAATTATTAATTTTTCTAATAACTCTTATCATATATTTTACTGTACCATATTTTAGTATATTTCTTAATTTTTAAAACTTGTCATATGTTTTAAAACTCCTTGGTTAGAATATTATAAATATAATTAAATAATAATTTTATTAAAATAGTAAAATGACTATTTTATCTATTGTGAAGACTTTTAATGAAAGGACAAAAAGTTCAAATAACTTTTCTAAGGGTCTTCACACTTTTAATATATTATAAATATAAATTATAGATATAGATTATAGATACTTATATCTAGAATGATCATTTATAAAGATAATAAAGTACTATTGCCTCGATTAATCTCAAGTAAATTATTCGTTCTAATATTATTTCTAAATGATTTCTTATTCATTTTGCTTGATCGCCATAGCGCTCGGATCAATGTGGATCGACTCAGATTTTTTATGAACAAATTAAGAATATATCATTTAGATAATGTATATTACCCTCTTCAACAGTTGAACTCAAATTTACTGTGCCAAAACTTTCACACTTTTGATCAACACATAAATGTTCATCCTGAATTTTTATTCGTCAAGAAAGATGCCTATCAAAATTAATCATATTCATTCAGTTCTCAATGAACAACATGATCTCAATCTATCATTAAGCTAATTCGCGATATCAACTTAGCAATTCACGATTTACTAGTTTCGTCTAGCCCGCTCTGTTGTATGATAATTGTACTTGTTAAAAATTCGGTACATTTTATTTTGATTCAAGTACGACTAGATAATAAGCATTGATTCCTTCAGTTGTTCGTTTGATTTTTTTACTAGTATCATCTCTAGTTAGCCTATTTAATTTTTTGACAAGAGTAGACCATCAAAGTTTATAAGTTAGTAAACAATGAAAAGAAGTTGGGATTTTGTTCATACACGTGCATTGTTCGAATGAGACAAGTTGTCCAAACTACCATTTAACCATTTAACATGTTTGATGAGTTGAGTAGGATGCTTCTATCTTTAATCGATTTTGAAGTTTGAGAACGAAAATTTTTTAATAAAAAGTAATTCCTACCCTGCTAAACAATAAAACAAATCCCTTACCCCACCCTACCCCCACGCCACCCTTTAATAGGTCTATTTGATGTAAATTCAAAATTAGACAGATTAGTATTCGATATTAGTATTCGAATATCGAATTATTAGTACAATCTTCCTAAAAGAAATCTAAATGGCTAGTTCAAGATGTTTGAACAACAAAGTTTGATTCTGAAAAAATCGTGTCTAAACAAACTTTATTAGAAGTTCCTTTAACAGATTGGTGAGCTGATTTATAATTAATTAATTAATTAATTAATAAATAATAAATAAATAACAACAACAATAAGAATAATAATAATTCAATCGTCCTTGAGCATCATATTCCATCCAAATATTAATAGTCTTTTTGTTGGTATTTTCCACATTCGGATATGAAAGTCAGACAATATGCTTGCATCAATAGAATCTGTATTCAACTCAAAACAATACAGAAATCATTCGTTGCTTGTGGGTTTTATTTTTGCGATCGTTTCTTGTGAATTAAACTGAAAATATAGACGCTTTAGAATTCATTTAAATAGTTCTCTTATTTTAAATGAATGACACCCCCACTTTAGTTATATATATAGTTGGGTAGAATTGGTCTAGCTAGAAATTTGTTTGTCTAGTTAAATGCACCACAATAGAACCAAGACGAGCTATTCAAAACGTAAAATATTAACATCAAATTGCATGTGTCCTCACTCTTGGTTGACAAAGTATAATATATGTTACTTGTAGCATCTCAAATAGTATATAATTTCTATACTTAGGGAGTATTTAATTCTTCAATAGTTGATTTAATTCCCTTTTCTCCTTGATTCCAACTTTAGATACGTTACTTGAAAAGCTAAGCTAAAAACATTTACAATACTTTATCACACTATGCATTGAAAGCTACAAATTACACATTGACAAGACTTCACCACACCATGGACTTTTTGAAAGTCACAGATTAAAAATAAACTTAATCAAGACTAAAATCCATGTTTAGATACTAGCTGGAATGGATGAGATCCTACCACGGAATTTAAAAGATACAAGGTAAAAAAACATAGAGAAAAACCACGCGGCAGATCAGGAAAGACGTAGAAATGATGACACAGAGACGAAAGTTGTCCCTCCTAAAACAACCAATGACGAATTTTTACTTGCATGCTCTTCTCTTTAATAGTATCTAAACTGGGCTTCCATCCTTTTCCTGACAATTGTCTGCTTAAGAATTCAGGCCTTCCTTCAAGAATATCACTGAAATAATCATGTTTAGATCCTTCGTCCTCTTTTTCCTTCTTCAACAAGTAAAGATTCTTATCCGAATTAAGAACATGATCGCGACCAGTTCCCAATGACGATGAAGAAACTGCTGCTGGAAATATACGTGCAAAAACTGGCAAGAACCCTGTATAAGAAGCTAATAGAGACTTGGACTTGAACATAGTGCTTGTTTTCGTTAAAATCTTCCGCGCTTCTTCGGATGACAAGCTTGACGGTTTGCCTTTCCTTATTGGAAGCATTATGTAAGCCTTGTTCTTCTCAAGTTTCATGTCAGCAGGCAATGGAATCGGCCTTTTCCCATGCGCGACCAGCTTGAATTCAACCACCATTTGTTGAGGGTGTTCCAGCATCAACTCTGCCACTGTTAAAGGCTTGTCGTAACAATGGACCGTTCCATCAGAAAAAACAACCTTGCTTGTGCCCTGTGGAATGGAATTGCCCATTTTGGAGTTTGTTGGTGATGGTTGGGGAAATCTACTTAAGATGAGTTATGGTCAGCCAGGAGGGGGTGTTTTAATGAGCATTAATAAAATAGTAGTAAAGTAGGTATATTTAAGAATGAAGGGTTTGAACTATTTAAGTAAAGGAGTGAGTTTGTTAAACCGCTTCATAATGGTGGACTTGGTGGTAATGACTCCACAGAAAGTCAAGAAAAAGGAAATAAATTAAAGGATCTCTTGTTCGGAGTTGTTTTCTTTATGATGGTTTGGGTTAAAGATAAACTAGTTGACCTGCTCCTCTTTACTCTGTGATCTTATGGATACAATCTAAAACACGCAATTATTTAAATTTCAAAGGGAGTTAGACTAGAGAGAGAAAGAGTCTTACCTAATCAGAAAGAGCAAGTCATGAAATGAGGAACCGTTCAACAAAAATTCAACTGTATTTCCAACTGATTTATCTCAAAGTTGTGACATAGTTATTGGTAAAAGGAAATCACAAGAAAATCCGACCAGAGGAGGCAAAGAATCCAAAGTAAAAAACAAGAATCGCGGATTAGCTAAAAAGTTCTGGCCGTTCTAATACTACCTAATTTGCTACGTTGATTTGATTAAGTTTAACCATGCAAATCGGTAAAAAGGCCAACTGCATTTACCCAGCCCTTAAAACCTAGCATAGAGGGATTTGACATCTTAATTGAACTTATTATTTCAATTCTCAATGACAATGGACAATCTGCAGGTGTTATGAGTGTCTTAGATTTTGTAACAAAATGCAAATCTTGTGTCATAAATTTGAGTTGACTAATTGTTTTGAGTCACCGAATAGAATGCGATGATGAAGATAAAAAGAATGAGAATCCTGAATACATAATTCACACAGTTGCGCAAATTTCGTGCATGCGAGCACTTCGACTTTTGCCATCAAGTAACATGCACAATCTAATGCTTTCAACAGTTTAAGCAATATTCTGATTCTGAACAGAGATGAGCTTCAAAGTTCAAGACAAAAAAATTTACCAGATTGCTAAAGAAGCAGCAAATCAGTACGCATGCTAATAAGAGTTGGAAGTCAATAATCTGGGATCTGACAATTTTCCAGCCCTACTTAAATTTTACACCAACAGTAAATAGCTTCTCATCACACTAAATAGATGCTCAATGCATACAAATTATAAGTACTAAAAGACCTCACCAGTTTGAGAACAAATGAACAGATTCCATCTTTTCCAGACGGGAAAAAATAGTTGTACGAAAGCATAAAAGAGGACAAATTCTGCTTCAACTTCTGGTACATAAGCAGATGATATAAACTACTTTATATATTGAGAAACCCACTTAAAGCCATCACCATAACCCATTTTGCGTACAATACTGCACATAAACACCTCCAAGGGACGAACACTAGAATCAGCTAGATTCACCTTACCCTTGCCAGTAGTGACACCAGTCAACCCAAGGTGATAACGCAACTCATCTTCTGAGGCAGCATACGGTATGTCAATCTTGTTTCCCAAAATAAGGAAGGGGACAGTAGCTAGGGACTCATCAGACAGCAGTGCATCTAATTCTTTCTTCGACTCAGCAAAGCGCTCTTTGTCATATGCATCTACCAGGTATACAACAGCATCAACCTGCAAAAGGCAACTTATGCTTATTAAGAGAACGCTGACATCATCTTCTTGACAGGTGTAAAGTTCAAGGACATGAGGAAAAGCAAGAAAAAGCATAGCAGGCCCCAATGTCATTACATGCTGGGCAGCATTGCCATAAACATCAGAGCGCAAGGTAGCGCAAAGAGAAAAGGAGTAAATAACAAAGAAATGCAAATTTTCTAGAAAATGATTGCATATAAGTAAATTTTAATACTTTCTATTACTGTTAGCTCTAGGGAGGTGTGTTCTTACAGCCACTAAACCCCAAACTAGTCCATCAGAAAGACATGTGCTCCACTTTCAGGTTTCAGCTATACAATTCTTGCATCACACGTGCATAGAGAAACATATGAATCTCACACAAACTTTTGTACATTGTCATTTAGAAGCTTCTAAGAGAATAATCATTACGCATGCAAAATATTAATTAAAGAGAGCATGGGGATGGTCCAAGGGTGTTCTTAATCAAAAGAAGATAACCCCTACAAATTTTAGGAAGTTTCAAAATGTTTCATATCATTCCATTTTAATACAATTTTTGAGAATCAAAATTCATTAAACAAAAAGTTCGAACTTCAATAAGATGTTTCCTCTAGCTGTCTTAACCATTACTTTTGACATTTTTCTTTCGCTATTACTCCCATCTAGTCCAATCCAATATGAATTAAATTTTCAAAGTTCAAGAATGTATTAAATATCTTTCGTACAATTACGCTTCTTTTTAATGGAGTTCTCAACTACTTTTAAATCCCAAATAATGACAATCTCTACTATTTTAAAGAGGTTGGGAAAAATCAAAAGTTAGGAGTGTGTCACACCCCAACAATTCGTTTATATTGGACATCAGGAGTACTAACATAGTAATTAGTAAATAAGTCCAAATTGATATTTTAAATCTCATGTCCAGTCAGAAACCACTATATAACTAGAGAAGAGGTCAATGGAAAACTAACTAGAAAAAAGAGGAAATAATAACTTACAAGACATCAGTTATCATTATTCTGAGAATCGAGTCTGCATGCACAATAGAGGAGTTTTAAATTACCAGAAACTTTTCTTATGAAAACACGAAGATCTCATGAAAGAAGATGTAGCTAAACAAGAGAGTTGACTATACAGTCCGGAGGAATTTGTGCTCTTCTTTCTTTCCTTTTTGGGATAAAATCAAGAGTTCTAATTTACCAACATTTTTTCTAATGAATCCATAAAGATCTCAAACTCCCATATCAATTAAAAGTATTCACACAGAAAAGCATAGTACCCCAAATCACAGAATGATAAAAAAATTAAGTAGCTAAATTATAGAAGTAAAAAGTCTTCCTACATGTGTTGCTTGTCTAGCTCACAAAGGAACTCTAATTTGTCGGGCTTAGCTTAAACTGTAAAACTTATGCACAATAATAAACACATATAAAGATAATATTTAACACTCCTACAAAGATCAAACTCTCATATTTTAAAGAAAAGAGATTTCTTTTTTTGATGAAATAAGTAGATGCATTCGAGGACATCAAGAAGATGCAAACATTACAATGATAGCTCAGTAAGCTCCCAAAAATAAGGATTTGTAGCTTCTTTCTAAGCTCTAGCGCTAACAAAATCCAAGAAGAGTTCTAAATTATTTACAGGGGTCAGTTTGGACCGGCTAAAGAGGATAATTAGACATCTGCCTCGCAAAAGATTACTAGAAGTTGAAATTCCATCAAAACATCTTTTGTTCCTCTCTACTATCCATAAACACCAAAATATAACACCTGGGATCATTATCCAGAAAGAAAAGAGAAAATTTAGCTAGAACACATTTTTATTAGAACATAATTTTTACAAGATGATCTATCAACTGCTACAAAGGTTCCCTTATACAGGGGATGGAGAACTCCTACATGCATTTACATAAACAAGTAGAATGAGAAGAACATGACACATAGTTTTCCACAACCCAAGTCGATATCACACATAAAGAACATTTGAACATAAAAATTAGTATTAGACAAGTAATAGTGTGAAATGTCTTACATTGTAGAGATTTATTAGGTAATGAACAAGACATAAAATAGATTGCAAAATTTTTGCATGAGCTAGAGAGGAAGACATGCACAGTGTAATTTTTACTATAAGAGCTAGGAGACAGGCAATGGAAATGTGAGATTTTTATGGCAAATGAAACCAAGAGAGTGGAAAAATATGAAATAGCAGGTATCCTTATCAAGACATGGTAAGAGAAGAAATAGTAGGAGAACAAGGATTAGTGAAAATTTTGTCAGACATGGTAAATAAAAGAAAGTGGCTTTGCATTTTAGTGGGAAAAAAAGGATTTTAATGGATAATTTTGGCGAGGAAAACTGGCTTACGGTTTTATTGTCCACTCATCTTCCAACCTTGTCCATTCCCATGCAAGTATTAACATGGTCTTCTACTTCTCCAAAACTTAGATTTACTTGTATGAAGTTGATCTTCTACCTGTAGAGCAAAATGCATCATCGCTGAACTACCTCTTATAAATCCGTAATCTGCCTTTTTTTCCCCAAGAAAACAGCACCTGGACACATATCCCTCCTACTAATCCGACACATATCTAAGAGAGTTGAAGAATATATTGCTGCACCATAACTTGATCTCACTCTATTCTTGCAACTCCAGGAAAGCAGATCATCACCGTACATATTCCAGATGATTTCCCAGGCAATGGAAAGATAATTATTAACCATATTCACCTTGAAGCTGACAGAATTGCCTTGCCATGGAAGAAAAGACCAACTTGTCATTGTCAAGCTTGCTTTACTACCTCTTGTCTTATCATGTCTTGACAAATATTTCCACCATTCCATGTTTTTACCACTATGTCTTGTTATTCTTTGCCATCGAATTCCACTATCCCGTATCTTGTCCGCTAGCTTTGCCATAAAGTCAGTCTATCCTACGTCTTGTTTCCTAACTCATGAAAAGTCTCAACTTTATCATATATCCTGCACATTACCTAATAAGTCCATATAATACTAGAGATTACCCACTATTTTTTGTCTAGCATTAAGTTTTTATGTACAAATATTGTTTATGTGTGATCTCCACTAAACACTCCTACTAGGCATGACTTGAAGGAAACGCATCCAACTGCATGAGAATAAGGATTTTGAACTTCGATGCGTGCTATGCATGCAATCTCTTTTGATGTGTAGGGAACTAAGACGGTTAATATAGCCAATGATAAAGCCCATTTTCCAAATGAACTCTCACCATCAACTGACTTCCACTGGGAGCCTTTAAAGAAGGCTAGATGCTAACAGCTAACAGTTCTATATTCTTCAAGTCAAAACGACAGTATCTTAATCTTCTATAAATATGTCCCAATTTTACACTTTAGGAGTTGGGACTTGTATTCATCATCATTTCCAACTTGGGATATATTGCTACTTATAAAAAGCAACAGAGGAAAATGCCTATCTCAAAGATATTAAGATGAAAAAATTTCAATAGCCACCATTCCAATAGTTCCACATTTCATAGCGTCACCAAATAAGGTGGAGAAAGAATCAGCACTCATCAATATTACTTGATTTATTTTTTTTAATTTATTTTTTTCTTTTTTGAAAAATGCTAACAAGTGAATAGGAAGTAGCATATTGTGTTTCGTCATATTATTCTAAGGCCCATAAAGAGATTCGCAAAGGACAGCCACAGTGCATATCAGGGAGCCACCCCTCTCTTCAACTAGCTCAAGAGTTGAACTCTCTCGTTTTTGTGTCAGTCACTTAAACCCCTTCAGGTAATGTAAGAATTGAACAACCCTGACATCAAGACGGTAGCTCCTGTTTATTAAATTTTGCGAAAGACATTTATGAAAAATTTCTAAATCCTAGCTCTTTAAAGACCTCATATAAGTTGACCTTTAAACTTCACTTGTTTCATTGTTCCGAATCTAGTATTTTCACGCCTGCAAGTTGCAACTATAGGAAAACATATTTTCATGCAATCATACTACTGAAGGACTTAAAATTTTACCTGATAAAAGTAGTGTTTTACTGTCTACTTCTTTTTGTAATTTACATAATTCAAACAAACAAATTTGCAAAGAAGCTTCCATGAAGAGAATATAAATGTCAAAGGTAAGAGAATCATATCTCAAAAACTATATTATTCTAGTTTCCATAACATCATGCATAGACGATCCAAGTTGGGTTATAGATATACTCATATGGTATATAAGAAGATAGTCACTTCTTCTGTAATGCCCCGAAAGAATGATAATCTCATTGTTGGTACATATTTTTTTCAGATCTCACCAACTTTTTCTAAATCGTGCTTGATTAAGGGCATAAAATGACCTTGTTGATGCCGCTATCTTTGGACCTTGTCTCACATCATAAGACTGGGATCGAGCAGCTTAGACACTTCCCATCCTTTGTCAACTTGTGAGAGGCTTCTTCAAGGACGAAACACTACACACCACATATACAGGCAGGACAAAACCTCAAGGGAACTGGTTTCCCAGCCCCTTAATACAAATGACCCATCTTTGGAAGACGGTCAGATAGCATTTTCTGAGCTCCTTGTCCTGGTCAAGTCCAACATGGGAAGGAGAAATTGACTTAGGCAACTAATTATAAGTTGCTTGTCCTCTCTTTACCATGATGTGTCTTTTTAGGACAAAACTCCTAACCACTGGTTCAGATGAGAAAATACCTTACATGAGTCGTGGACTGATCCATTTGTCGGTAGTCCTTGTATAGAAACTGTTTCTTGAATTTACAGTTAAAAATGTTCCATTTCAATAATACTAAAAGATGCAGGGAATTAAATGAGTGAATCAAAAATTAAAGGGTTCATACTACTGAGGATCGATGGAATTTGTTCTTTTCTAATCCTTTTGGTGATCATCATCAAAAGATTCAGCTTTACATCACAATAAGTGTAATCAAACCACTACATCGACCTACGGAACTAACTCATCTAAATCACTAAACCCCAGCATATTTGATGTATTAACTCCAATATTATCCATGTTCGATTGTCTATATTTTATGAATGAAACTGTAAAATCAGTAAAAGTAGCTGGCTCTTCAATTGCAGCAGCGATATAATACTACAAACACTAACAATGAGATATATTCCACTATTATGAGCATTTGTCACGCACACACATATAGATATGTATATATGTACATAAACGCACACATTTCAACTATTAAGGATGCTCTTCGGATCTCTAATATTTACGTAATGTGCTGAGTATGGAACTAGAAGAGGAGCCAGTAGAATAATAACACGTGGAAAGCTAAGATAGACTGCTAAGTCAATGAAGCTCACTGAGGAGATTCATTCCAAAAAGAGCAAGATATAACAGAATCAGCAGACCCCTGCGCCAACCAATTTTGCGGTAACTAACCCTCCTCTCCTCTCAATTCTCTCTTCTCCCACTTCTGTTATCTTCTTCCTCTCAGCTTATTCTTCTTCTCTTAGTAACTACATGCGTGGAGCTTCAGATTTTATTCTTCCTCTCAATTTATTCATTACTTGTAATTTCAATCATTCAATCAACACAAATCAGAGAAAATCGTCCTCAAAAATCTCTTTACTAATACACGCCGATTTCATCCCAATAACTAAAAATATATATGTACAAAGGAAAATCAAATTTAGTGTCGGCATTCGAAGTTATGCAAGAATTGGAGAAGCAATATAATACTAACAACACACCACAAACACCAAAAATGAGATATATATTCCAATACTGTGAGCAATTAACACACACAGAGAGAGATATGTATTTCTGTACATATACACACATTTCATTTAATTCCTCAATCAAAAACTACTCCTACTAAGGTTGCTCTACATATCCTTAGTATTAATTGTGCTCAATTCACAGCCATTTCATTCCATAACTAAATAATATACCTTTTGCAAGGCAAATTAATTAGTGTCCGTGTTAGGAGCTAGGCAAAAATAAAACCACACAACATAATTCGCCAGATAGAGAAAACCTAGATGCAAAAATGATTATAAATAATACCTTGGCATAGTAATCTTTCCAAACACGACGAGCGATCTGATGACCACCTAAATCAAAGGCTTTGAATTTGATTTTTCCAATACTCAACTCTTCGGATGTCGGATACTGAGTCGGCTGATGCTGAACTAATCTCTGTAAAATCAATCGAAATCATTAGCAAAAGAGAATATCAGTAATTGACGAAGAAAACGAAAAAAGGTAGTTACCTCGTCTTTGAGCATGTGAAGAAGAGTGGTTTTGCCGGCATTATCGAGGCCGAGAAAAAGAATCTTAGCTTCTTTTTGCCATAAACCTAGAGATGCCAAAACGCCATAGAACCAATCCAACAGAAACATTCTTCTTTTCCGATTATGGGGAGGGAGATCTCGCTTCTTCTTCCACCAGATCTGGGATCTATCTACCCTAACTAATGTGCTTGTTTATGGACTAATTAAAGCCCCGTACCATTCTTCACGTGTTACTTACTAATATTTCATACAGAAATTAAATATGTGAATTTAATTTCAGAAGTCCTCGGCATATGTATTTGTTTTATCGTCAGTCCTCGTTACTTGTGTTAATCACAATTCACAAGTATGTGCTCTGACGGAGAAAATAATAAAGCTTTATATTATACTCCATTTGAGATACACTTAAAATCATTTCTTACAATTTACTATAATTTTAGCAGATTTAATTTTAAAATTTTACCGAAAATAAATAGTCCTTATTAGAGCATTTTTGAATGGGTTTGTAGATTTTGGTTTACTAGTCTCGCGTATTCTTCGTTCAATGAATTCAAGATAGAAGAATGACTTCGCCATTATAAAAGACAAAATGATTCGATGGATTTGATTTTGTAACGTAGATAATTTTATTTACATGTTTATTATATGAATTTTTCAATTTAATAAAATTTAATATTTTAAGTCCTTTGATTATTGACCTAATCTATGTGATATTAAAATAATATTAAAAATTTTGAAAATAAAAAAGAATTTTTTTTCCTCCATTTTTTATGATTAAAAAATATTTTTAAAAATTAATAAATGTAAAAAAAAATCCCCCAGCCCCTCCTCCATCCAGCTAGGGGCGATCATGTGTGATTTTGAGGTGTTCTGACGTCCATTAAATTATATAAATTAGATATAATTATATAAAAAATATAAAATAAATAATATAATTTATTAAAAAATATTCGTGAACAAACATATGATTGATTACAGTGGCTCACCCCACCACTCCGCCGTCCAGCCACCCCCTCCCAACGCACCAGCCCTCACCCCACCTACAACTCTCCCCAACCCCCTCCTTCACAGCAGCCATGGCAGCAATCAATAATTTTAAAAAATTAAAAGTAAAATGGTGAAATTCATTAAGATGAAAATTGAAAATTCATTGCATAGACTATTTTAGTTCCCATTGCTTGCCCATTTTCAAGCTGTTGCTGCTTCAAAGTGAAGTATTATCAAGCTTGGAGATAGATTTACAGAGGCCAGAGAAATGAGGACCAGACATTTGAGAAGCTAGAGATGTTGATGCTACCGCCATTTTTCACTTTTTTGGAATTCCAACAGCAAGTGAAAGTGATGATATTGTTGCTTCTCTTTTGTGCGCCTGAATAAAAGTACACTTAGAGTGAATTTCAATGGTGATGGAAAAAGGAAAGGTACTACAGGTGAGGAAAGGAAATGGGTTTTGTAATGGTGTTGGTGGAGGGGAGAGAGGCGCGGGGCGGGTAGCTTTTATTTTTTTTTAGAAAAAAATATTTTTTAATTGTTTTAATGTAAATATGATTAAAAAAATATTAAAACTGAAAATTCATTTTTAAATTTTTCCTCTAAATTCAAATCTTTTCATATTTTTTTTGGATTAAAATTTATATTTAAAATTTTTTCATATTTTTTTCGGATTAAAATTTAAATTTGAATTGAAAGTAAGTGATAGTAGATATTGAAAAATTAGTGAATTTCATGAATAAGTTTGAAAAAATTTAAAGGTTTTGTGAATTTGTTAAAGATATTCAATTTTAAAAATCAAAAATTCATTATGTTTGTATATATAAATTTATAGTTAAAAATTTAAATTAGTTGGAGAAGAATTTTAATTATTTAGAATGAATTTGATATTTAATTTGTGAGCAAAAATAAAAACGTGATTATTTAAATTTTTCTACAATTTATAAAAAAAATTATTTAATTAAATTTATTTTTAATATTTAATTTCTTATGTAGCATTTTAAAAATGACATGAAATTTAATGTAATACCTGAAAATGACGTGGAAGCTGACGTGGCAGCAGACGTGGCGGCTGATGTGGAAGAGTGTGTTACACTCACCAAAAAAAGTATTTAAAATATTATTTTTTAGTGGGTTCAAGGGTCCAGATGACAAACATGTAACTAGAAGTATCCACATTACAAAACGAATATAGTACAAGGGTTCATCGAACCATTTTGCCTTATAAAAAGAATATATAATTTGATTAATAAGCAAATTGAAGGTCTTATTAAATACGAAAAAACACATAAAAAATTAACATATTCATACAAAATATAAAAGCACTACAAACAACTTTAAATTTATTAAGAAACACTATCATGGTCATAAACGATACCCCAAACACGAGAAAAGAAACAATAGAAAATTAAAATATATATTATATATATATATATATGAAGAACAAACAATTACGTATATGTTATATATTAAATTGATTTGGTCAAGTGATTTATATAACTAATATTAAAAAAATAAAAGTATCGTTAGAGAATAGTTTCACCTAAAAGGAAGATACTCAATTTATAAGTGAAAAACATTTTCCTCCTAAAAGGGATTACCTAAATATGGAAGTTTTTTCTTTTTGAAAAAAAAAAAAAGTAAAAATCAATTATGTGAACTCTTTTCGTTCCCTCCTTTCAAACGATAAAATCCAAATACTTTGATCATTTTATTTTATATGATTTTTTTGACTTGACAAATCTATTAATATTATAAATGTACCATATATAGTGAATGTCTACTTTATCATATATAGTAAATATCTACTTATCATATATCGTGTATATTTATTTATGAAAAAGTTACAAACCCTAAGGTTAGTTTTCCCCTATAAATAAAGGGAGTTTTCTTCATTGTAATTCATCCCTCAATAATTCCTCAAGATAAATAAAGAAGTCTCTCTCTTCTCTCTCGATTCTTCTTGTATTTTCTTTATATTTCATAATACGTTATCAACACGAGACTCTGTCATCTCAAATTTGAAGGCTAAGGTATTATTTTCTTTCTTTTCATATTGCTAATAATCTTACAAAATCTAAGTTTGTTGCCTCGAGCGAAAACTACCTTTCATGGGTATTGAATGCTGAAATTCACTTAGATGCTATGGATCTTGGAGACGCCATAAAGAAAGAAAATACAACATCTAATCAAAATCGTGCTAAGGCTATGATTTTCTTTCGTCATCATCTTGACGAAATTCTGAAAATTGAATACCTTAGTACTAAGGATCCATTTGTTTTGTGGAATAGCCTAAAAAAAAGATTTGATCACTTGAAGATGGTCATCCCCCAAAAAGCACGATATGAATTCATGCACCATGAAAATAAGATGTTGGGTTCAAACCCCATCGAATTGTGGCCTAAGATGTCTTTGTATGAATAAGACATTGATTTTGAATCTCAATGCACCATATTGATGATATAATGATGGCTAACGTAAAATAATATGTTTTTGATGAAAAGTCATGAAACTTATCCATTGAATATGCTCCATTCCATGAATTGAATTTGATAGCAATATATGATAGGTCTGAAAGATGACAATTTGCTCATTCTTAAAGTGAATGTGGTAGCAATATATGATATACTTTGGAAGATATGCATGTCTCGATGTGCTCCTGAAGTAGCAGTATCATGAAAGAGGCTATAAGCTATCATAATTTGAGAGGTTAAAAGCACAATTATATTCTATTCCTGGGGAATGAGAATCTTATTAATGCAAATATGCGCTTGATTGTGATGGTACCACAATTCACCTCCGAAAGAGGTAGAATAGTTGAGAGGAGTTATTCTGAAATCTACTTTTCAAGTAGTAAATCTGAAATCTATTCATATCATAATAAATCTGAAATTTACTAAAGAAAAAAGTATATGTCATGGTAAACTTGGAGTTTACTAATATAAAAGTTCATAAGTTGACATAAACTATTGCGACATCCCAAAAATGTGCATATTAAGTATTAAATACATATTAAAAACTTCAAAAATTCTTCCTGAGCTTTTAATGCTGCTTGTACTCATGATAAGTTGGTTGGACCAACTAATGTTGGGATTGGATCTCTTAAATCTGGAAATTATAAAAGATGAATATGGGCTCGTTCAACTATCATGTGATGTTGGAAAGATGCATCAAGAAGATCATCACATGTACATTTATTGTCAACCTGCAGTTTGACATTCATAAAGAATAAAATTAGGTTAAGAGCATAATTTTCAAATTGTGTAATCAAGGCAATTCATCTTGATAATGCTAATTAAGTTGGTTTTAAATTCCTTCGATAAATAGTTGAATCATGGATTATGAGAACAAAGCCACATATATTGGTCTGGAGTATGATATAACACTTGTTTGCATTAGACCAAAAAAAATTATGATTAATACTTCCCTCTCAATTGGTTCAAGGTCGGGAATCAATTATTCCATCTAGTAGTTTTGATGTGTGGTATTTGATAAATGAATATACCATAATGCATAAAGATGAATTCCTCAAAAAAAAAAAATGGATGATGTATGCTAGTTTTCTTAACATAAGTGGGAGATTATAAGCAACTATGAAATATGTTAGGAATTATCAAATCCTCATTCAAAAGATAATTCAAGTCAAATGTCAAAAGCATATCGTATTTAAGTTGCAAGTGCTCCTATTTTGTGTCCCTGAAGGACAAGATCTATGCACCTGTGAAACGTGATAGACTAATCGATTCCAAATGAAATAATCCTTGAAAATGATACAGAGCAAGTAATCATAATAAGAAGGCAATGTGTTATTGAAGAACCTACGACATAACACTTCATGAAACCTTATGAGAGGTTCAGGTACCTGAAAATAAAGAAGTGATTAGATCTCAAAATGTTATGTCGCATTGTGAACTGATACAAAATAAGGAATCGTCGATGATGTCTTTGATACAACATTGGCGCAATACTGTAAAAGATTAATAGGATTTGAATTCTACATTTATTTAAGCATGCTGACGTAGAAACATTTATCAAGTGACATGAAAGGATGCATCTTGGTAAGCGTAAAACTTATTTGATTTGCAGTCCAGACACTTGAAGATGCCACACATGAAATGTTGAATATTGTTACTTGACAAAATTTATATGAAAACTTGTAAGGATTCAAAATGTTTAGAGCAGATAAAACATCCATTGGTTTTATAAACTGAACAAGTATTGTTTGACATCCCAAAATTAAAAAAAATGATAAGTAAAAACAAACAGAGGAAATAACTATTATTATTTTCTTTACTTATTTAATACAGAGAGTAATATAAGAAAAGAAAAGAAAACACTCTTGATTTGTGAAAATGAACAACTAATTTGAAATAAATATATTTATAAAAAAGGTCAAATAAAATAAAACGAGGGAGTACAATTAAAAAAAAATTGGGGACAATCCTGACAAATGAATTAAACGATGCTTCAACTTAGTAAATGAATTGTTATATATAAAATATTATAGAAATAATTGAACCGCTGAAATTTTTCGCTAAAGAAAAAACGCTCTCAACACTAAACCTTTGAAACCTTAATACTACCGTACTTTTGTCATCGGAATAGCCATGATGGTCGTTGGGCAGTCCCCTCTGGAGGCTGCTCAACATGTAGGAAAGGATCCCATTGTCAATAATGGCGGTGGAGGCCTTTTTATTAGCCACGCTACAACCCACACAATCCGCTTGTCACGACCCAAACTAGGGTCTAGTCGTGACAGGTATCTCAAGTCCGCCAAGGATCGGAGACCACCCCCATTAGCTTAACCAACTAGAACACAATATAACTAGTAGTGGATGAGTTCTGAACATGTAACAAGATAGATAAAACAATAACAAGAGGAATTCTCAACATAATCCACCCACACTTTCTTCACAAAAGCCTCTAAAAAACTAAACATCAACCTAAGTCGAGACATGTCCCCCATCATAGCCAAAAAGAGGAAACTAAAAAGGTTGTCTATGACATAAGTAAAGACAAGACCATGAAATAAGGGTCTTCTAGAGAATGGAAGCTCACCACTTCAAGCTGTCTCACGAACAATCTAGAAATCACCTATCACTGCGCAAGGAAATAGAAGTGTCTTCGAATCCTGCATCACTTGGGGATACTGTATCTGGGAATGGCTAGCGGGTTGAACTAGCATGTAACTCAGGAAAGGAATAAAACAAAGTCATGATGAAACTGCAGTAAAATCACATGCACACTGGGTATATATATATCATCGTGTCGAGATAGGAAATAGGGTCTTATATGAGATTTGAAATATTAGCCTGGACTATGTAGCTCATATCGTTATCTATACCCACGAACTATATAGGTATAGCTCTCACCCTGCTGAAAGGGTCCCAATGTGTGTTAGCCGCACGAATCGAGATATTGAGGAAGGACGGGGAATCCACGACCCTACACCAATTCAGAATACAAATATATAAAGTGTGATACAGTCATCAATACCAACCCTCACACCGACAAACGTGAGTTTTCAGTATCAGTCCCTCGGGACCTCCACCTTTATGACTAGCTACATAACCCACATTAAGCCCAATTAAAACATTTACACATTCCCATTTACTAAATCAAGAATCATCAATTAAGTCACATACAGTTGGTATCGTCATATCAACTACGCTTGCAAGCCAATATCATTATGTCATTTCCATTGAGTATCAACTTGGGGGAATCCACAACCCCCATGGTCCAATTATCTATTAACTTGAAGAAATCCACGACCCCCAAGGTCCAATTAAAAATCAAGTCATGGTCATAAAGGACTTTCAAAGCCATTTGTATTTCATTAACCTTTTATGTAATGCAATAGTTTCAATTTTTAGTTTCAATATGCATATACCCATGTTTCAAAACCAATTTTATAAGGTTGGTTTAAGGTTATTACCAATTCCAGTATCAAAATCTATTTATTTGGGGTAATTCACAATCCTCATAAGGTTATCAAATTAATTTGGGGGAATCCACGACCCCCTATTCTCATTTATCATGCCCATGCACCCAATTAGGTAAAAAAATATCAATTCAAAACATAAATGATTCACAAAAGCCATGGGAAAAGCAATTCAATCAATAGTACACAAAACCCTCAACCCAATTTCCAAATCAACAATTAAATCACATGGGTAATAATCTTAAACACATGTTTTTAACAAAACAAATTAGAGAAGAGATACATGCTTAAGACACCAAGAATTTTGAAAAATAAATTACCTTTTGAGCCTTAGATGACCAATCCCTCAGAAAAATTAATTGGTCTTGCTCAGAGATTCGAGATAGATGGGAGGTGAATTTATATGTGTTGGGATGATAATGAGGTCCCAATGGTGTTTTATGGACGTGAGTTTAAATTGGGGAAAGAGGAAAAATGATCAAAGTGCCCTTAAATAAAATGAAAAAAATGACGCTAGTCGTTATGGGTCACGTCATGACCCGTGACGTCTGGGTATGAGTCGTGGCTTGGACTTGTAGTTTGGGCAAACTCTTAGACCCCCTTCACTAGTTTGTTCATGAGTCACACCCTACGACTCGTGACCTCACCTTACGACTCGTAAGGGTCCAATCATGATATCAACAGAAACTTGGGTATTCTTCACTAGTTTGCCTACGACTTGAGCCTTACAACTCATAATGAGTCTTCACGACTGGGCAGTTAGCACAAAGGTCAAGAAATTTTTAGAGGCCAAAATCTGGGGTGTTACATTCTCCCCCTAGGATCATTTATCCCTGAATATTAAATTAAGGTATCCATTAGCACGATCATAAGACAAAATGCAACCCCAAAATCATGAACCAAAATCCAAAAACAAATGGGAATAGGAAAACGCATACCTTAAGCACGATTGTCCAACTCGAGAACAAGAATGGATACGTTAACATCATGTCCTCTTCACCCTCCCAAGTAGTTTTTTCCACCTTTTGGTTCCTCTAAAGGACTTTCACCGAAGCCACATCTTTAGTCCTAAAACGTCGGACTTACCTACCCATAATCTCAACTGGAACTTCCTCATAAAACAAGGAATCCAAAATACCAATACTCTCAATAGGCACAACCAAAGAAGGATCGCCCACACACTTCTTCAACATCGATACATAGAAAACCAAGTGAATAGAATCCAGACTCGAAGGCAACTCCAATTCATAAGCAACATTCCCAACTCTCCTCAAGATCAAGTACGGATACTCATAGCGGGGACTGAGCTTCCCCTTCTTCCCAAACTTCATCACTTTCTCCATGAGAGATACCTTCAAAAACCCTCAATCGCCAACCTCAAACTCCAACTCTTTTCACCTCACATCCGCATAGGACTTTGGGCAACTCTGAGCAGTCTTAAGCATATCCTTGATCACCTTCACCTTCTCTATGGCTTGGTGAACCAAGTTAGGACTAAATAATCTAGTCTCACTAACCTCAAACCACCCAACAAGAGATCTACACCTCCTACCATAAAGAGCCTCAAAAGAAGTCATCCCAATACCAGAGTAATAACTATTATTGTAAGCGAACTCGATGAGATGCAAATAACCCACCTGACTACCTCCAAAATCAATCACACAGGCCCTAAGCATATCTTCCAAAGTCTGAAAGGCCCTCTTCATTTTCCCATTTATTTGAGGGTGAAAAATGGTGCTAATGTTCACCCGTGTACCCAAGCCTTTTTGAAACGAATACTAAAAGTAAGAAGAAAATTGTATACCTCGATCCAAAATAATGGAAATGGAGAACCATTCAATTTGATAGTCTCCTGAATAAATAGTTTAACATAAATCCCCTCCAGAATAAGTAGTCCTCACAAGCAAAAAGTGGGCAGACTTAGTGATCCTATCCACGTGACCCAAATCGAATTATGCTGATTTCGAGACCATGAAAGACCAGTAAAAAATCCATGTTGATTATCTCCCACTTCCACATAGGCAACTCAATCTCTTGAGACATGCCACCAGGCCTCAAGTGCTCAACTTTTACTTGCTGATAGACCATGCACTTTGCCACAAAATTGGCCACATTTCTCTTTATGTTGTTCTACCAATAGATCTTCTTCAAGTCATGATATATCTTTATCGAACCTGGATGAACTGTATACCTTGACTCATGAACTTCAACCAAAATCCTTTATCACAGCCCATCAATATCTGAAACACACAACCTACTTTGGTACCTCAAGATGCCATCACCACCAATCTCAAAATCCATAACCTTTTACTGACCTGCATCAACCTTAATCTGCATAAGAATGGGATCCAAAACCTGTTTCTCTTTCACCTCAGCACCAAGATAAGATTTAACCATTTCTTGGGCAATCACCCTTCAATCTTTAGAGTTTAAAAGGCGAACTCACGGGTTAGGCAACCAGTGAATATCCTTCACCAACCCTCTATTCTCCTTATCCACAGGAGATAATCCCCTCCCCCCATGGACAACTTGCTAAGAGAATTAACAACCATATTAGCTTTACCTAAGTGATAATGAAGACTTGTATCATTGTCCATGAGCAATTCAAACCACCACCTTGTCACACCCCTCCGGTTTTCACCGCGTCCGACCCCCCGCTAGGGAGTTGGTTTCGGAGAAAAATGGGTCTTTCCAATTAAAGTGACGTTTTGAAAAGGGATTATTTTATTTACAGAGTCGCCACTTGGAATTGAGTTTGGGTGTTCCAAGTCACCTTATTGAATCCCTATTCAAAAGGAAATGACTCTTTATTTTTATTTTTTTTTGTCTGCGAACTAGAAATCCGGATAAGGAATTCTGTTGACCGAGGGGAAGGTGTTAGGCACCCCCCGAATCCCGTGGTTCTAGCACGGTCGCTTTAATGACTTACGTCCGGCTTAAATTAATTTTTTTTTTTTTTTTTTAGGACTCATAATATTTGTTGACCTAAAAGTCGTTTGCCTCCCGCTTTTAATTTATTTTGAAATTATTTGCTGACGTGTGGCTTACCGATAGTAGTACTTTTCGGCCTCACCACAAATTTAGGCACGTTTCCCGCGCCTTTAGGACATTTATGAATCGCCCCCATTTTCGTAGTCGAACTGAACCCCTCATAGGTTTAAAATCTACCCACCTAATTCAATCGATTTCAAACGGTAGGTCAATTTATTATAACGAATGGTCGGTAGCAGGGCTTTCCAACTTATCGTTAATTTTTGCTTATATATTAAACTTTAAATTTTCTTTTGATCAAACCTAAACTCATTTTTTTTTTTTTT